>NW_023339785.1:1770287-1782707 GCF_004916995.1 Morone saxatilis
GTACATACAGCCACTTACAGTAGATACAGTAGATACCAGCACTTACAGTAGATCAGTACATAAAGTACATACAGTAAGATACAGGTAGATAAAGTAACATACAGTAGATACAGTACATAAATTACATACAGTAGATACAGTACATAAATTGCATACAGTAGATACAGTACATAAATTACATACAGTACATACAGCACATACAGTAGATACAATAGATACAGTACATACAGTACATAGAGTAGATACAGACCACATCAGCAGCAGATCAGATCAGATCTTGTGTGTTTTTTTTGTGTGACTTGTGTGATATTTTTGTGAGATTTATATATTTATCTTTTTATTTTTTGTGTGATTGTATATTTTAAGCAGCATTGCTTCCAAGACAAATTTCCTTCGTATGTGTAAAAACCTACCTGGCAATAAATCACATTCTGATTCTGATTCTGATCAGATATAAAGCTCACAGAGGGTGACACAGCAGAGGTCACACAGACCAACAATGAACTGCCACTGAATTTAGATCAGCACTTTGGCTACAGGGATCATTTTAGGGAAGCTTCCTTTAGCCTTGCTCCACCTATGGTCTGTTATTTTAAATCAGTGCAACAAAAAGGAAAAAGGAAACTAGCTACACTTTTTATTTCATCTGTTATGTATTTAATTTCCTAATTTTTTCTTCAAATGAGACTGGAGCTTTAATTATCTATAATCCCAATAATCTATAAAATGAGACTGACAGGGAATATTGCTGAAATATTATTATTATTATTTATTTTATTTAAACAGGGACAGCTGCGACCAATTAAAACATTAACCCGTGTACATAACAAGGAGAGATGCATTGCACCGGGGTTTTAGAAAGTTGCATTTTCCAGCCTGTAGTTCCCTTGCGGCAGGGTAGGATGGAAACATACAGAAAAACAGCTTTTACTAAGTCGACATTGGGTGCAAACTTTTTCAATTACAAAGCATAATTACACACACCCACACCATAAAACAATGTCAAATTTAAAAAGAAAATAAACAAGGTTATGAAATACTTTTCTAAGTGGGTGTGGCATTACTCACTCGCAATTAAGCAATATGGAGATGGTTTACCTCTCTGTTATAGCATGACGATTGCTGATAAACTGAACTTTGTTCATGTATTGGTCTAATTTTAGTAGAGTAATGCACCATATGGCTGGGGACAGGGATTGCTGCAACGGATCTACAGGATAACACAACCACCCTGATTGACTGACATTGCTTTAGGTTAGACTAGAGGAAGCTTTGTAATTCCTATTGTCTTCCAGAACCCATTGGATCGCGCGGCACAGACGCTCGGAGGTGTGCACTGCCATAACCCCAAACTGGCTGTGTAGGTTGATGCTTGGTTGCTCGCGCACGTCAAGAGTTGGGCTCTCGCTTCGAAATTCTGGAATAAATTTTTTCTTATACTAAATTGTGTGTTTCAGGGGGCAACGTTGACCTCTATAACAATGGCATTTACACTGCAATGTATAATGGGCAATTTGAGGGAGGGGTTATTTTATTTCATTTTGCATTTGATATAGGATGATTAGCTACTGTGGAAAGGGTATTAGATTATTGGCCACACCAATATCAATTAATTTCTTACTTTGAAATATATATTTATGATTAAAACTTCAACCCCTCCCAGTACTTTTATTGGTTTATTTAATTTGTTTCAATGTCCGGATACTTTTCAGCGTTTTCAAGAGATACGGTGTGGAGCTCGCAAAGACTAGAGTAGTTGGTCCAGTAGGTTCTGGTTGTTTATTTCCTTCCGTGATAATTTTCCCCTCTCCAGTCTGGTCGGGGTCAGGCCTCCTGTGGTGGCAATTTGATTTTTAAATAAAGCATACTAGTAAGTAGGAAACATCGAGTCTTAGATAACGAGGTATCCTCGATAAGAGTTCTATATATTCAAGTCTCCAGAAAATTCAGTTAGAACTCATCCAGGAACACCGTGCGGCAACTTCTCGTATATGTGAAAGTCCTAATGGAAAGTGACGACCGTCTTGGAAGAAGCTAGTAATGCGTTAGCAGTCTTCACTCTCCGTTGCGAGTGGGTCCTACTCAACACCCGCTTACCACAGCCGTATTCCCTGAGTTCTGGATCCGTAAACAAAACCTAGGAATAGGTGTGCCTGAGATGAAGTCTCATGCTCCTTGGTTCTGTGGGAAAGTCTCACCATCGCTCTTCCCGCTGTACTTACTTTTGACATAAACGAGTAGTTAGAAACAGTGGTTTAGATACAGCTTATGTATGTTCAACAGTCTTATAATGAGCTCTTTAACCAGTTCGCCAGTTTGTAGCCGTTTTACACAAAATCGACTAGTACCAGTGGTTATCTCATAGGTTTCCTCTTAAAGAACTTATCAAACTCTTAAATCGGATGTATTACGTTAGGCCTTGGTTAAGCCTTGGGTTGCTAAACTGCCAATGTGAATTCCGTTTGGATCGCGAAACTTGATTTGTTGGACAAAAAATGTGGCCTCCAACAGATTCAAACTCTCAATCTATGTAACTTCAGCTGGCGTTTTTGTATTATTATTCTGCTTGTCGCGCTCCGGGAAAGGTCCCACACTATAAAAAAATATAAAATAATTAAACTGAACACACTACTACAAAACCTCACTCGGGGCTCTGTCCTATATGTAGAAGGTTTCTACATATGTACTACGCCTTAGGCTTCACTGCGTGATTGGTATGGTCTTTCCATTGAATACGGTGGATTTCGCACTGACAAACCCAGCAGCAAGCTGAGCAGAATAAAATGTCTGATACAACAGTCTACAAAGGGAGAGACGGTTGTCAATGGTCTATAATCAGCCTTCAGTATTGTCTGCGTCAATTGCAAGGTCCGACGCGCAAACGCAGTTGATAGCGATTGACCAACCGGTGTTACCAACCCTAGGCAATTCCCATTAGCTTATGGTGAACTGATTCAATAGCCGTGCCATTAAGTGTTGCAGCGAAGCTCTCAGTACAACGTGGCCATATAGTTAAGACTACTCCGATATATATTATTTAGTACACGTTGTTGCTGCTATAAAAATGTTACGCAGTAATACAACCTTCGGGAGAGGTGGGATCACTTCTCCAAGCTAGAAACAACTTCAATATAATCCGATATTGGTTCACAAACTCTCGACTTCGCTCTACTGATAATTTTAGCCTTTTTTTCGAAGACAAGGACAAGACAGCATGTGGACCAAATGTGAGTTGCATTTCATCGTTTTTTGGTAGTCCCTTTGACATCCCAAATTTCCTCTCTTTCCGTACACTGTCTCACCATTGTTTCCTCTTCACCAGTTATTCTTTCCTCATGTTTCTAGCTAAATACATCATATATGCCCTCTCTATTCTGGTCCCTCCATTAAGAACATCTCAATCCACATCTCACACACTACAAATGTCCTTCTAATCTCCCCATGCGGGTCCGCTCAGAAATCTTCTTATCCCTGACAGCAGGGAATCTGTTATTTGACACACCCTCCTCTTAATTTTCGATAGATACATTCATAGACTGATTGCTCCAATGTCCTTCGTTTATTTTGCGCCCCCATGTCAGTGCAGCAGAAAGAAACCACTTGCAAGGTGGAGTGAGCATTGTGAACTATAACGCGTTGGAATGGTGTAGGTATAAAAGCCAGTACGGAAGTTGGGTTCGCTCTACAGTGCTGACGGTTGATTGGACACTGTTCCACAATTTACTTCTCTAGGTCTTCAATCATACTCTCTCTCCTATGACTTTGACTAAGATTGACGCTTGTTTAGTCCTCTATTGTAGCATCCCACATTATCATCACCACAACCAGTTATGTGCCTCAGACACTTTGTAAATTGGTTTTATTTCTTTTGCATAGAAGTGGTGTTACTAATCAGAGTGCGCGCGCTACTGGCAGAATGCCCACAGAGCAACGAATTATTCCTGAGGTTGGTCAGAGCTTTTTAAATTTGGGACATTATTCGATTTTACGGGGTTCGGGATGCTCAACTGGTTACAGCAAATCGCAGACATGGTAACTCTTTGTCTGTTTGCTGCTTATTGTTAGAATCTCAGTCGCTCTGCCATTTCTCCTTCGATACTCATTGACCATCATTTCTATCTACAGAGACTTGAGCATCTAGATTATGTTAAATGGAATGCTCAACTAAGACGTAGGTTTAAGTGCACCCCTAATTTAATCATGGATTTTCTGCGCCATGTACTGTTGATAACATATTCAACCCTGATACTCCCCATAAACACCACCTGTATAATCTGCGCTCAAGGCACAAAAGGATATACTAGTAGCTTACTCGTTACTACATAAACGATACAAAGTACAGAAGTATTGATTAGAACAATCAAAGATTTTACTATCGATACATGACAAGATTGGGGATAAAACCAAGCAGGAAAGATGTAGCGAAATCCCAAGGTATCTTTAGCTTCCCCTAGGCGCTGATCTTATCAGTGAATCCATGATATGCATCAGTACCCTTCTACTGGAGCCGCTGTGAGACAGCGTCACCATGCACATTTAGCAGTGGTTCTATACATACTAGTTAAGGCACTAGGTGTTCTCTCGTAATGGATTTTGTGAATTCTTCAATTGTAAATTGTTCGGCAGCGTGGTCCAAACTTAGCGTATTTCCGAGCTCTAATAAAAGTACTGACATTGCAGCCTGTTGAGCACTCCGCACACAGTTCTCAATAGGATTGAAGGTCTGGGCTCTTTGTGCCACTTCCAGGACCTTGGGTTTTGGTATCCTTCAGGAACTGGGTTGGACCAAATTTCGATTGTTGTTGCTTTGGTGCATTTGTCTTGGTTGCAGACCCAGCGACGACCTAAGGAAAGACTACGAAGGGCAGATTTCTTTTTCATATTATCCCTTCAAAAATGTCAACATAATTTTCTTTTTTCATGATGCCTGCACCCGAAACAAGGCTCCCTGTGCCTGAGGCTGCAAAACAGGGCCCCACAGCATGGATGCTCCCACTACCATGTTTAACTGGTGGAACTGTGTTTCTTAGGGTTAAAGACCTCTCCCTTTCTTCACCAAACATAATTCCAACATCCATGTACCCAAACAATTCCAGGATTAGTCTCAATTCAGACCAAAGCACAGATTCCAAAACTCTCATCTTTACCTTTCAAATGTTCACAGGCAAACCTTCAGTCTGGCTTTGATGTGCCGCTCTTTGAGTAAAGGGGTTCTTCTTGGACGATGGCCCTTTAAAGCCACCACGGATGGAGAGCCCTTACAACTGTGCTCATTTGAAACAAACTCAGGAAGAGGGCAATCATCTTGGCAGATGTCGGGGATTTCTTGCTGAACATTCTCTGACGATTTTCTTTCAAGAGTTTTGAATCTTTGAGCTTTACACCACGCCCAGGTTTGTTTCTTACAAGAATTTTGTCTCCTTGTACTTGGCAATGATGGCAACGTACATTTCGGTTCTAGACCACTGTTGAAACGCTTGGAAATGGCAGTATAGCCTTCCCCCTTATCATGAGCCTCCACTATCTTCTTTCTGAGCTCAAGACTGACTTTCCTTTTGTCTTTGGCATGGTGAGTAAAAGTAGTCCCTCTCAATAATGTGTTCAAGTGCCCTGTTCCTTGGAGTCCTTTTATACTGATTGAATGTTCAGGTGTTGTTAGGAAGCCAACTGACTGCACAGGTGTGGTTTGAAAGCTGATTTGTTAATTAGGTGTATTTTTGAAGGCAAGAATTCACATGGGGGGAAATATTATTGACCACCCCATCATGGGGGCTGATATTTTTGACATCCCCATTTTTCTCTATATTTGATATAAAGCAAGCCTAAAATGTTATTTTATATTCCAAAATGTACCAAAAGCTACTAAAAAGCACTGGGGAATGTTTGATTATATCGAGTTTTATCAATGCTGCAAACATTGGGAAGAATTTTAGGAAAATGTTCCATAATTCCTGGGGGGCTAATAAATTTGGTCACAACTGTAGTATCAAACTAACCTGACCGCGCCAGTGGTTTAATCTGGGGAGTTGTTGTTGGAAACTGTTTGGAAAATGGCAGGCACTTTCAAAAAATACTGGATGAACAATGAACCATAGTTATATAATGTAGTTCAGGGATCTTCTTTTCTTTCAATAAAGAAATACTCTCCAATTTTGGCATAACCAAGCTAACCTCTTTAGTAGCTGCCATTGTTGTTCTTGAATAAAAAGTGCTGCGGCACACTGCTAGTAGTTCTTCAATGGACACTTCAAGCGACAGTAGTTTGGACACAAGTGTATACCTTGAAGCTTGGCAAGATGAATTCTTGCATTATCTTGTAGTTTTGTGATCTCCCTTGTCCAGCTACCTAGCAAGGTATCAAAATGTCTTACTTTAATACTACTCCTTCTAATAAGTTCTAACTAATAACATTTTAGGGTTAAATCTGCCAAATTCTGCAGCCACATGTATTAACCGATGTTTCAAGACAATTCTCCTTTTAAGTACAGTTGTGTACACAGATATGTAATCAGTATAAATATGTGAAAATGATCTGTGAATGGACGTCCATTGTGACTTCAGCCACAGTGGCTGTTATTGTGATGATTTTCTCAACAGCTCCTTGTACAGTTGAAGTAATAATAGTGAGTAGCAACAGGGTCAACAGTGGAGGCATTGCTATTGATTCGGTGTGAGACTTTGCTTAGAAGGAATGCAGCATCACGGCATCCACAAAAAAGGTTGTGCTATGTGACACAGTAAAATCAATGACAGACTCAATATTATATACTGCAGTGTGGCAGAGAGGCGTTCCTCACACATCATGACAAAGAGAACTACACACAGCAGGTATCATGGGAATTAATCACTGGCTTAAACTGGTCACTCAAAATTGTGACCTTGCAAATAAATGTGTTAATGGTGTTGGTCTTGCCATGAGCTCTTTTTACTTAATTTTACTATGTTTATTTCCTGATTGAGATGCTGGGTTGGCAAACAGTCTGGCATTGTCTGGTCTTATGAGAAGAACATTTCAAATATGGAAGACTACTATACCTGGGCATCTCTTTTTATGTGTGATTGACAGTCAAATCTAGGCCTCTCTTAGGCCTTTTCCACCAACAAGGAATCAGCTCCATGGTTCAAGCACCTAGTTTTGAACCGTTCTGAGCACTCTGACCAAAAATAAACTGTTTCAAAACCTGTAAAACAGCAGGTTTTCATTGGGAACCAAAGTGTGCATGTCATAATCTACAGGTCTTTGTGCATTATGCTTCATGTGGATGATTTATCTGATTACAATGGTTCCTGCTTGAAACTGGTGGAAATGTCGGCCTGTTTGCTAGATAGCACCAAGGATTTTACACAGTGACTGGTTGGGTTATGAAGGTGAGAGTAGAGACCCCACCAAGTCAAATTGAGCCCTCGATTTGGAATAGACTGACATAATGGCTGGTCACTTGAGCTTTGCTTTAACAGTCTGATTGAATTAAACACTGTATATGCTGTCAGTGCTGGATTCCAGGTTTCACTTTAGGGCCTGATTTTTAATCAAGGTGCAGGCTCTCTTACAAGCTCACCTGACCTAACTGATCGATACACTCAGTTGTAAATCCACACCCCAGTCTTCTCACCAGTGCAATATGACAGTCTGGTCCAGGAACTACACAGCTGTATTATAGCGCCTCAAATGTGCTGCCAAGGATAGATTAAGTCTTTTTTATGTTCAATCTGGAATCATTTGAATTCCTGTCACAGTTAAATTTGAGTCCAGATATAACTGTGATGTGCCAGCTACTATTTGTGTGAAGACAGCCATTTACAAAATAACCACATACATAAACCTTTTGATATATACTGCATGTGTTTATTAAATAGATTATAAGTAGTAATAAGGAAGGGCTTTATTCTGTCTGTATCAAATTAGACATAAATTACAAATTTGAGAATGTGTGATATAAGGCAGCATTTGTTAATCTGACTGCACTACAACCATCAACGCATCTTTGCCATGGAAAAAAAAAGCTTTTTGTGTCGTTCTTTGCTCTTCTTTCAGTGAACAAATAATCTCCAGTTCTCATATAACTAATGCTAATCTCTTTAGCAGCTGCCATTGTTATTTGAGCGAACTTCTCGCAGACCTAGTTCAAACACATGTGGTTGGACACAAACGTATAGCTTGAAACCTGCAAGTTCTTGTGATCTTGTGAGCCTAGTAGTCTTGTAAGGTTAAAAAAAAATAGTGTTGTTTTCTTCCAGGACAAGCGAATTTTTTAGCAATTTTTAGGGACTTTTTATTCCTGTATTATCAAATTAAGAGTCCTGACTGAAGCTCTGTACTTGAAAAACACAGACATAAGATCAACATTGATCTTCTTTTCTCATTCTCAGAGAGAAAGAGAATAATCCTATTACCCAAAATGTTGAACCATTCCTTTACAGTTTTTTTCCAATTGCTAACAAAACACAAATTGCAACACATGCCCCGTTTTAATCAACAATACTAAAACACAATTCACCAAAACCACACACCCAAACTGCGACAAAACACCTCCATACTCCTGCAAAAGAAGCACTGCAACAGCCAACGAAACATAACATTACAAAACAAACTGTGCACCCAAATGGCCACACCACTTCAATCTCTATACCCAGCATTGCCCCAACCAACAACCACACCGTGCAAATGAAAAGCACCCATCTTTATATGCTTGCCATCAATACCTAAAATCATTTCGAAACGAAGAAACATACCCTCCAGAGGCTTCACATGCCACGCAGAAATTTTCAGTCTCTTAATGCAGGGTTTATTGGTGGTTCTATAGTCTCAAAAAGTAGAACAGGAGCCAGAGTTCAGTTACCAAGATCCTCTCCTGTGGAACCAGCTTCCATTTGTGGTTCGGGGAGCAGACAAACTCTCCACATTTAAGAGTAGGCTCCTCTTTTGATAAAGCTTATAGTAGGGCTGATCAGGTGAGTCCTGAAATCCCTTAGGTTATGTGCTAATAGGCTTAGACTATCGGGGGATCTCCCATGTGCACTGAGCCCCTCTCTTCCTCTTTCTCTCTTTCTGCACTATTCATGTCCCATTAAGCATGTTACTAACTTCAACTTCTTCCCGGGAGTTCTTTTGCTTTCTCGTCTGCGGTTTCATGGATCCTGTGGGAGGCTCCTGCCCATAGGTCCTGCTTAGACTACAATTGCTAAAATCACGATATTATTGTTATTATATTAGTTATTATTGTAAGTATTATTATTGCTACAAGTTACTGTTTTGCTGCTCGCTGGATCCCCATCGTTGTGCTGTCATCGTCATCGATCTTTCATGATGGTCAATCGATACATTATATTAATGTGTTGTTGCTACTGTTGTTGCTGTACATCTGTCTGTCTCTCTCTTTTCTCTCGCTCTCTCTCTCTTTCCCTCCTCTCAAAGAAAGTTTGACTTTCTAAAGAATCCAAAAATATCTTTAACGGGGAACCTATTCATTACCTATATTATAATTTCAGCCTCATATTTTTATTCTGGAACTTCACTAGGTGCTTTACATGATTCAAAGTTAAAGAAAAATCTTTATCTTATACTTGGCCCTTCATGCAGTTATCCTCTGTTGACGGTTTTGGCCCATCTTTTAGGGCCAAGTGGGAGCACCCATGCTTGTGGAGCATCGGCCTCATCCCTTAGAGGTTCCAACAGTCATAATAGCGTCAGCAACTTAGCTTGGACAATAGCAATATGTGTGAATTTTGTTGAATTTTACTGTTTTATCAGATCCAAAATGAGACAAGTTTTTAACGTTTATATCCACTGATGTTGGTGTAACTTCATATTTTATGGAGAATATTTTTACTTTTCCTCTGATGTCCCCTTTGGCTTGTCAGCCTCAAACTTGCAGTGATTTACGTTTTTCCTTTTTCATTCTATTTGAGAGTTTTTTGTGTGTGCATGAATAGACAGCGTGCCAGATTTGAAATGAAAACATAATCAGTAATCCAGTTTAATCAGTTATGTATGTTTGCAGACTGTCAGGCTGTACTGATCACAGGAGGGAAGGATGTGTTTTCTCTGGCTCAGCTTGACCGCCACCCTTCCCATTTCGAGAGAGACTGGACCTGACAGCTACAATCATTCCACGGGAAGATTCAGGAGTGAAAAGCCTTGTCTACTGGATTGGTAATCCATACTGGAGACTGAACACTCTCACGGTATGAGAGTTTCCTGCTACATACCTCATATTCGGATATGACAAGGAGATTAACAATGTCTATAATAAAGGATTAGCGCTTATCATACATATGTTTAGTCAAGAACTGGTAGGGACTGATTATTGAGAATCAGAGGCAGGCCGGTATAACATACACTTGATCAGCCATAACATTATGACACACTGAAAGGTTAAAGTAAATAATAACATTGATAATTTTGGTCATAGGCACCTGTCAGTGGGTTGGATATATTAGGCAGCAATTGAACATTTTTGTCCTCAAGTTGATGTCTTTTAGGGTTAGATAAAGGAAAAAGGGTAAGCGTAAGATTTGAACAACGTGTGACGAAGGCCCAATTCGTGATGGCTACGGAAAATGGGCTCTCTGCAGTCTGCGTGGTCAGTACCTATCAAAGTGTCCAAGAAAGGAAAAGTTGGTTAACGACGGTCATGGGCGGGCGACCAAGGCTTCCTTTAATTGCAGGTGGGGAGCAATGGCTGGGGCCTAACCAAAAGGGAAACCCGGGGGGGGAGCTACTGTAGCCCAAATTGCTGAAAAGTTAATGCTGGTTCTGATCGAAAGGTGTCTTGTTGTACAGTGCATTGCAAGTTTGTTGTGTATGGTGACTGCGTGCCACCGACCAGTCAAAGGTGCCAATGGTGTCAAAATGTTATGGATTGATAGGTATATAGCTCGTATGTGTATGGAGAGTGATGTAATGTTATGTTTGCATGCTAAAAGAACGATGTGCATGTCTCCTTCAGGGGTGGAGCCTGCTGGAGGTCCAATGTTGAAACCAGGTCTGAGGAAAGTGTAAGTGTGAAAAACAAAAGCAGCACACATCATTCAACCTCTTCATTCATATCTCTGATGTCATCATCAAAGTGTCCAATAAATTATCAGATGATAATCAATAACTGGCTCTGTATTGTGTTCTTGTTCTCTCCATCAGATTCCTGTGAACTCACAGTCAAACAAACACAGTGAACAGAAAGAATCAAACTGTCTGACAACAACAGGAAGATGACATATTGAAAGAGGTTCAACCTATCCTAGTCATCCAGGACGATTTGAACTGCTTGGTGTCCTCAGTTCGCTGGTGTGGAGATGGGTCTGACTGGTCGCTTTACTGAGATGGTTGAGGGAGAGGAAGAGTTGATATTCATGTTACAGAGGCAGCAGGAGTGGAGACAGAGCTGACTTGTGTGTTTAGAGAGAGTCATCAGTCTGGAGTCTGAAGCTTGCTCTGATGATGGTTACTCGGCCTTGTCCACAATAACAGAGAACACCCATAATGTCCTCCTTCCTCTGTCTCTAACCCCCCCCCCCCCCCCCCCCCCCCCCCCCCCCCCCACCCCCCCCCCCCCCCACCCCCCCCCCCCCCCCCCCCCCCACCCCCCCCCCCCCCCCCCCCCCCCCCCCCCCCCCCCCCCCCCCCCCCCCCCCCCCCCCCCCCCCCCCCCCCCCCCCCCCCCCCCCCCCCCCCCCCCCCCCCACCCCCCCCCCCCCCCCCCCCCCCCCCCCCCCCCCCCCCCCCCCCCCCCCCCCCCCCCCCCCCCCCCCCCCCCCCCCCCCCCCCCCCCCCCCCCCCCCCCCCCCCCCCCCCCCCCCCCCCCCCCCCCCCCCCCCCCCCCCCCCCCCCCCCCCCCCCCCCCCCCCCCCCCCCCCCGCCCCCCCCCCCCCCCCCCCCCCCCCCCCCCCCCCCCCCCCCCCCCCCCCCCCCCCCCCCCCCCCCCCCCCCCCCCCCCCCCCCCCCCCCCCCCCCCCCCCCCCCCCCCCCCCCCCCCCCCCCCCCCCCCCCCCCCCCCCCCCCCCCCCCCCCCCCCCCCCCCCCCCCCCCCCCCCCCCCCCCCCGAGTAGCAGTGTATGTGGACTATCCTGCTTTGGCACTTCTGTACCTTCTACAGAGCTCTCCTTCTGAGACACTGATCATCTCCACCTTCAACACCAACATTCACTTGAACCTCTTTATCCTGGATTTTGGGCTCTGGTTCAGGCTTGGTTCTTCGGTGTCTTCTTGTAGGAGCGTTAGAGCCTCCTCCTTTTAGGAAACATTCTCCTGAACAGAATCAAGTTCAGGTCTGTACAGTATCCAAGTTGTTGCATTTCTAATCACTCCAATGTCTATAACTGCATTATTAAAATACTTATAATGTGTTATAATTGCTTATAGCAATGTAGATTATTGTGTTATAAAATGTTATAATGCTTTATAACAATGGATCACAACACATT
>NW_023339785.1:1782732-1785683 GCF_004916995.1 Morone saxatilis
ATAAAGCATTTTATAATGACTTATGAAGTCAAGTATTTACCTGAAAAATTCAAGACAAGGTTTCCATCTTCTTTAGGATATATGAAAAAAAAAAGAATGAAAACTTCTGTATTCAAATGTTCTTTGTGTCTCACTGAGCTTCATTGCTTGTTTTCAGCCTTTGACACAACAGAGAAGAGAAGAGGAGCCAGGACTTGAATGACCAACTTCAAACCTGTTTTAATTCACAGCATAGCACATATGACCTAGTTGTCTTTTTTTTTTTTACTTTGTATCCTCTGAATATCAGTTTTTCCTCATTTTTTACAGCACATCCCTAAGTTTCACCCTGGTTGTCATCTTTCACTGTACATCTCCTAGTTTAACATTTTTGCCGTGCATTCCACATCGATTTACAGTGTGTATCCTATCTGAAATATTGTATTGTATTTCTTTTATTATTTGTATTTTTTACAGTGCATCAAGAAACTAATAAAATGATTATTTAAATACAGTTTTTTCCAATTGCTAAAACACAATTTTGCAAACTAGGCTGGTTTTATCAAAATACTTAACACAATTCACAAAACCACACACCCAAACTGCAAAATACCTCATATATCCTGCAAAATGAAGCACTGCAACCAAAACTACATATAGCATTATCAAAATCAAACTTTTGCACCAAATGGCACACACTTCATTCATTTTACCAAATGTTTGTCTTAACCAACTACACAACTGTTCGGGGCATAATGAAAAGCACTCTCATCTTTAGTATGCTTTGCCATAATACTAAAATAGTTCAAATTGTAGAAAATTCTTCAGATTGTTCACATGCACAGAAATATTTGCAGATACACACACATGCTGTATTTATTTTTTTATTTTTCACCAAACAAGTCAATGTGGCAAATCTACAAAAAATACAAAAATGGCTTGCGGACGGGAGCTGGCACTCCTCGATCCGCCTCTTTGAACAGACTCACATTACTCCCTCACTCCTCCTTCAATTGTGACCAAAATCAAAGAAACTGTTGGCCACACATGATTACTTCTTAACAGTTTAATACCTTGCATTCAGACTAACACAGTTAAGTATAAGACCTGTCAAACGCACACACATCATATATTGTAAAAGCCCTGAAAAAGGGAGTCTTTGAATGAAAGATGCACGGACACAAACTTCCTCAGATCACGTGTGTAATGACTGACATATCAAAACAAAGAAACCTTAAGCTACTGAAATATTACCATAGGAAATGTACATCAACCATAAACATAAAATATATAACCAGTACCAGTGTCTGTTGTAATGTTTTCAATATTGAATTACCAGATAAACAAATACAAGAATAAACCAAATATAATATGCTGATAACATATTAAATCTCATAATTTCCCCCTTAACAAAACATCATTCAGTAATGCAGACATTCCAGCAACAAAAATAGAGAATAGTCTACAAACTGCAACAGTTACAGAAGGCTAATGTGACTAGCTGATTAACTTCATTACTTCACAATGCGCGAGCATACTGCATTAAAAACAGCTTCATCAGCACACGTACACATAAACATCACACTCTGGTAAACATTAATACATTTTATGAGGGACCCATACCTGAAAAAGAGAATATTCTAATGAAAGATGCACGGACACAAACTTTCCTCAGATCATGTGTGTAATGACTGAAGAGAGGAAACTAGGTGCACATAGCTCAACAATTTTGCGCTCCCCCTGCTGGAGTCCTCTGGTAACTACAACCACTCTCACTACTCCTGGTATTAGAGATTTGGCACATAAACATAAGAAAACACAAAGGTACTGTACTGTAACTGCTGCAACTAACAATAACCATTATAACCATGAACTATGACATAACATAAAAATGTAAAAAATACTACCCATTAATTGTTACTATTTGCTCTAACTTACTGATATTACAATCATATCACAATATCACATATACAGTTTAAAAATAACCTTCCCCTCGCACATTTAGTTGGACCTGATTCAAACACATCAAGAAGAATGGGGCCCATATCCTGAGGATATCATTGGAAATCATGTGTTTCTTTCAAATATAATTGTGAAGTATGAAGCTAATAGGCAGTGTCTTATTTCACAATTTAGAAGGAATTTAGCACTGCTTGTACAGTCTTTTTTTTTATTTTTGTAGGACGATGCAGAACTGAAAATCATGCTATGGAGAGAGGTTAACCTCATGCCAATAACCATTGGCATGCCAATCGGATTAACAATGAGGGCGAGAAGATCCACATTATATGGGTATTATCTGCATTTAAGTAATTTCACAGAGGTTCAGGTAAGTTAATTAGGATTAGTCTTTGACTGACTACTAATTATTTTCTATAGGTTGTTCCTAGACGGAGAGAAATAAAGGTCAAGGGCACATGGGAATTGCCAAATGGGGATCTCAAGATCCTTGATTCCAGTGACAGGCAGTGAGTCATCGGAGTCTATTCCAGTCTGACATCAAATTGAGTATGTAGTGTGTTTTGTATAGTATGTGAATTTTGTTTATGCGAGAAATGCCCAGATGTATACTAGATTGGCATGAATTTCTGACTGAGCTTACTGCATGCATTGCCTCATTCCAAACTGTTAAAGGCAGATGGTGCCAGACAGTTTTTTTGGTAGCTAGCCGGCCAGTCCTCCCACAGAACGCTCATACCCCACAGCCACACATACCCTGCATCCAACGCAACAACATTTCTAACTACTCTATCATATTTTTTCTGTTTAGTTAAGGGCTGCATTGGGTAACTTTATAACATTAAACTTTGTAAGATAAGGAAATGCAACTACTGTGCATACTCAACCGCCCTAAGATGCTTAAAGGGCGGCAGTAGCTCAGTGTGTAGGGACTTGGCTTGGGAACCGGAGGTTCCACAAAATATGGAGTGTGGACTGGTAGCTGGAGAGGTGCTAGTTTCACCTCCTGTGCA
>NW_023339785.1:1785783-1786892 GCF_004916995.1 Morone saxatilis
GTCAGTTTAAATAATTGTGCTATGCATGTCCTTTTTAGTGCGTTAGCAATTGGAAAAAACTGTAAACAAAACTGTTGCCCAGCACATAAATTGTTCAGTCAGGTGACAGACTGAAGTGAATCGATGTGTGGAATCAGATGATGAGTCAAATGAGCCAGCGACGTGATCAAGCAATTGAACACACATCCGGTACAGGCAACAAAGAAAAATGTTGAAATTATTTTGCCAAATCCTTACATACTGCACACCTAAATTTCTTAGATGGAGAATACAAAGCACTGCAGTGGAGTAAGGGATTCTCACACACAAGAAAAGAGAGGGAAGAAGGAGGAAAGGTGAGTGGAGGCAGAGGATGGAAAATCCATGGCAGCTGGAGTGGTGTATGGTACATGTGGGCCGTGTTAATGAAAGGGCATTTATCACCATTAGGGCAGTGATGGACACTGGCACAACTGTCCTTCCCCATGGAAGAAAAGCTTCACTACAAGGTCTTCAGTAAAGAGAGGAGAGGAAAAAAAGAATGCGAAGGAAGGAGGGGAGCTTGGTTGTGCATGCTCTCCACAGCAATAATTACCTTTCAATAATCAAAGACACACATCAGGAGTGTGGCTGCATGGCACACACACTCACACAAACACTCATCTACTAAAAAGCTGAGATGTTTTACCAAAGGGAAGTACTGCTTTAAATATGCAGTGTGGTGCCAAGGCTTGCAGGAAGGAAAAGAGCACTCCCAGGTATTTTCTACAAACAGGGAACCAGTTCAAGCACCTAAAAATAGCAGGTTTGGTTTGCTTGATAGCACCAAGGTTCGAAGAATCTCGTTCTAGAACCAGAACCAACAAAAGAGGCCACGCAAGCCTTTTTTCCATCAACAGCCAACTTCCTCCAGCAGGAAACACAGGCTGGTTCCAAGGTTCCAAGAGTTTTGATTGAACTGGTTCAAAAACCAGAACTAATTTAGTGTAAAAGTAAAATGGTAAATGGACCTGTACAGCACCTTTCTAGTTGTCCAACCACTCAAAGCACTTTTACACTACATGCCACATTCACCCTTTCACAGACATTCAAACAGCAATGGCAATGTCCATTGAACAGAAACTAACTCA
>NW_023339785.1:1787005-1787288 GCF_004916995.1 Morone saxatilis
TCTGCCTCTGCACCACAGCCACCGTAGGATGTAGGGAGAAGAGAGCTTTGGATGGAGGTGTTGATGGTTAGTGGAGCTGAAGAGGAGTTTCCTAGGTTGGTATGTCTGTTTTTGTGACTCTAATCATCTTCCATAAAATGCAATATCAGAGAAAGTCAAACAAACCAGCCCTGAGTATAAATAAAGTCACAATAATAAATAAAATACCCAAAGAGAAAAGTTACAATTCTACAAAAGAAACAAGAGAAAAGGGAAAGTAACATAAATGGCAGCTCCACCCTAC
>NW_023339785.1:1787303-1790234 GCF_004916995.1 Morone saxatilis
GGTCTTCCTGGCAAGGAGTTAGAGGTAGTAGGAGTGAAAGAACAACAGGTAACACTCTGGAGGACACAGCACATATTAACACCTTTTAGTTACACATTCACCTATAGGGGAGTGGAACAACATCCCTCCAGGATATGCTTACACACAACCTGTTTGCTGATGCCTTTTGTAGTAGAGATCAGAGAATCTGAAGCAAGTGTGTAATTCAGTCACACTTATAGAGAACGATGTGTGCCGAAGCATAACCAGATACAGCTGCAAGTGCGACGCACAGCAGCAGACAGCTGTTTTGTTCAGATGCAGCTACTTTGCATTAGCAAATGTATTTTGTAACTTCTGTTATCTTTGTTCTTTTTGTGTGTGTAATTGTTTACATAGTACTCTTTGTCATTCAGGACCCCCTTGAAAACAAGATGGTACACCTCAATAATAATTAGTAAAAAATCAAAAGTTAAGTTAATTATTTTTATTCAGTAAAAGTCAGAACAAAAATTTTGAGGCAAAGCTATTCAAAGGAAAAGCTGAATTGTTTAAGAATCAGAGACACACTTGACCTGCGGCTGTGGCTCAGAGGCAGAGCGGGTCGTCCCCCCACTCAGAAGGTTGTTGGTTCGATCCCCGGCTTCTTCTGCCACGTGTCGAAGTATCCTTGAGCAAGTCACAAATAAACAATCATGGCCATATTGTGATTAAAGCTATGCCGTTGATGCACACCAATAAGATCCTATGCCATTGCAGCCTGATGATCAGACTGATCTGCCATTTTGTATTCATTCAGTATGCCATTGTGCTCATATTAATAAAGTTTCTTAGATTTTAAGAATCAAAGAAATGTGTTGATTTAAGACTATTAACTCAGGTCGAGTACTCGGCAGAACCAGTATCTGGTACAGATAAAGTAGTGTAAAGTGTAAAATTATTAGTAAATTTTATTTTATCTTACTCTTGTGTTTCAAAATTATTTCTCTGAACAGTTTTCTAATAAATATAGAAACCACAGATCAACCCTTATGAATTTCAGGCTTAAATTAACCACTTACTCATGTCTGGTTTAGGCCCCACCCATTGTGAGGACTACAGATACAAATACAGATAATTTAGTTGGTTGAACATAGATAATGGTGTACTCACAAATCCCTATAATAAACCTGTACAGCCAAAATAATGATGATGCTATGTAATTCAATATAGTACAGATAATTTGATTTTATTTCTTGAGAAACAGTTTATATAGGAGGAATCAATCTAAAAAAGTTATTCGCCTAAGGCCTCTACTAATAATTAAATGTATATACATTTTTTCGGATGTAAAGATGTAAAAAAAAATTATTCGATCCATACTTTTTAAGTCGATGCAATCGCATCTTGAACTTTCATGCCATGCATTTGTTGAACATCTTTAATGGATTAATGGTCATGCTTTAGCAGGCATTTCATACAGCAAAATGACAACAAGCTAGGGGTGTAATGTTACAAAGAGGTCACGGTTCGGTTAAGGTTTCTTTACCTTGTTTACTCTTATTATGACCATAGCCCCATCTAAAACATATAAAGAAAGTTATAAAAAAAACAAATACGTAAAGATATGTTTCTTTTTATCTGGTTGATCCTGTCGAATGTGCATAGCTTGTTGTTATTTGTCCAACCATCCACCCTGACCTTCATAAGACTTCTGTACAGTCAGAGAATGTTGCACTGTGGGTGTTATACAACAGAAATGTTGCCAGTGGTGTTTCCAAAGCAAATTAGTAGTAAACATACTTTGTAGGAGATACTGTAGATACTGTAGCTAATCTGAGACCCTCCATGGGTAATGGAATTTCTTCACAGCACATCTAAACTGTAGCTCCCTCCAACACAGGCCAGTGTCATTCATACTCATCTACATTCCTACAACACACTCTTTTTATAAAGTCAAGCCAACATTCTTCACAATTTCCTTTTTCCAATATCTGTCTCTGTCTCGCAGAGCTTTAATAACATTTGGAGATATATGCTGGCCCAGAAGAGGGAGGAGCGCAGAGGCAATAGATACTCTCAGAATTGGAACTGAGATGTATTATTCACAGCTTTGCTATAGGTTTTAACATGTTGCAGTTTATCTTAATATCAACTCGCCTCAACTTCATTACCCCGCTGCTTTCAGATGTGATTTATTTTGGCATCTTGTATGAAAGCATTTGTCCTTAAGCATGCATCCCTTTTTTCATTTGGATTTAAGTTTGAATGGTGCATCTCAAATTGAGAATGCTGCCACAGATCTGGCACACACTCGGAGGACAGTATCTGCCCTACATGCCAAACATGGTTCTGTGTCACAAGCTTAGATTGTTGTAATAATTAAAACTCTACTTTGTTCAGAGTCTGTGAGTGGGTGTGGGGAATTAAAATATATATTTCAAAACTTCATGTTATTATATCAGAGTTAAGATGATGTTGCGAGCACCCAAGATAGAGCTGCTGCCCTTGCTTTGGTTAATCCGTGCCCTCATTTTCATAATTTTGTGCAAACTAATTGAGCAAATGAATTAATTAAGAGGCCTGAAATAAAATGGAATGTGTACACGTTTTAAGATTTCCATTTTGCAGCTACAGCCAGTTACTTAGGCACTTGACTGTATTGATTAAGTTTGTTTACAGCACAATACTTTTGACATTTGATTTGCAAATGTTACAAATTATCTTCTTAGATTATGTTTGAAATGTCTCTCATTCACATTCAAACTATTAAATTAGTTTTCCCTCTCCACACTGGAATTAGAAAATCAGGTTATCAGACATGCAAACATGAAACTACAAACTAACCCTACAGTAGCTCATCTGTTGGATCAGACCACACGGGCCAGCCTTTACTCCCCACATGAATCAGTGAGCCTTGTCCGCCCATGACCCTGTCTCCGGTTTGATAGCTACTGACCACTGCAGACCAGG
>NW_023339785.1:1790363-1793812 GCF_004916995.1 Morone saxatilis
GCCATGATAACCAGATAATCAGAGTTATTCACTTAACCTGTCAGTGCTCACAATGTTATGGCTAATCGGTGTACAATTGTATCTATGGTAGACTGTACTGGACATACTAGCAGGCCAGGACAAGCTACGCTTACATGAAACTGCTAGGACTAAGCCTCCCGGCAATCACTGGCCCTATTTTGGCCCTACATTGGACCATTAACCAAGCCACTTCATTAATACACACACTTGTCATATTTGGCCCAAATGAAAAATGCCTCAACAACAACAGCATTATGAACAAATATTTATTGATTTGATTGATTGATTTTTCACATTGTGCCTTTTGAAAAACTGTAAAATGTCATTAGTCAGACAATCTCAGATCAGACAAAGGGCCAGTGTGTAGGATTCTAGCGGTGAAGTTGCAGATTGAAACTCCATCACTTCACTCTCCCCTACCAACTGCGAAGGAGAAACTACAGTGACCGTGAAACTTGAACAGCCCTATCTAGAGCCAGTGTTTGATTTGTCCATTCTGGGCTACTGTAGAACATGACAGTTCCATGGAAGCCTGTAGATATAGATGGCTCATTCTAAGGTAACATTTTTTTTCTTCTAATTTTCAGGTGAGTATACACAAATGAAAATATAGTTATGCATATCATATTCCATTTCTGCCAATAGATCCTTCAACCTTTCTACCTAGTCAATCCAACCCACACTTGTCACTATTTCAGTGGTCCATATTCTGTAGTTTTTTTGAGAGATGCAGGTAGTTAATTAGATACATAACACAATTAAGTCCCTATTCTGAATCCCACCTACAAACATCTGATTAGTTGACTGTTGGTGCAAACTAAATGGAATTATTTGGTTATTTGGTGGTTATTTACACATTCAGCAGCCACAGAGCATTATTATCATTCCTTTAGTGATTTGTTTAGCCCAATAGTCTGTCCAATATTCACTCGCTTTTAGCTGTTTTTCACCCCCAACTCTTGAGATAAATATCTGTCCATTTAGTACAGATATTTTAGTTTAGTATCTTTGCTTGCTTGCTTTTTCGTAGGCAGATAGTTCAGGGTGGGTTTTACAGAACATTTTCACTGCACGGCTGCCTGCTGTTGCTAAAAAACAGGTTGATGGGAGCGAACCAATTGTAACCCCAACCCGATTACAGTGTGGGCCATAAAACCAAAGCAATCAACTGAAAAAGCTAAAATGCTTCAAGTTTCTCTGTGTGTTTGTCACTAAAAGTTTTAAGAATGTGGGTCACACCTATACCCAAAACAGCTGCATGTGAACAGCCATGTGAACTGCATGTCCTTCTCATTTATGGTAAACTAATCAATCAGACATCACATCTTGACAACAAACAACATGTTTGTCACTCATCAGTCGCACCACATCAGCCTGTCACTCTGTTGCTTTGTCACCAGGTACAGTCACTCTAATTTTCTTAATTTATACCATCACTGTTCAGGCGTTAAAGCCTCTGGGATGATATGAAATGAAATGAGACCAAATTATATGATTAGGTTCAATTGAATTAAACTATAATTTAATCAATCTAAAACTAGGAATAATGTAAACAAATAAATAGAATAAATTGGACAGAAGTTATGTCTCGTAAACCAAGGCTGAACCAACCATCTGGCACTGTCGTCACTGAGCCTTGCTGTTACTGGCAGGAAGTCATTTACTGATCATAATTTTAAAAAATAACAGGAATCTTTGTCATGTGCCACATCTATCATCATACCAAGCATGTGGTGGTGTACGGAGCAACATGCCAACACGTGACACAGTGCAGAATCATACTAACTGGCTACCTTTTAACCTTGTTTTTATGTTTTGCTTTTATTCTATCAAAGGTCAAAGAAGGCCCCAGTTTGTCTGTGAGGCAATTACTTTAACTTGATTGATTACACATGTATTTGTTAATATGCACCATTGAAGCACAATAAATAATTATAATAAATAAAATATTGAAATGGCCAAGGACTCCAACCTTAAGGCCCTGTGTTATTGAGGGGCCCTTGTTTCATACCTTTAATATGTCAGCCCGGTCTCACTACCACCTTGTCAAATACTGCCACTGAGTCAGTGCTTGAAAATATGAGGCTGTAGGTGCCCCATAGCGTCATTTGTGGAGGGTTGCAGCTCGAGCCTTGCGCGTCATTTATGGACGTGCCCGCAAGAAAGTCTGCATATGGATGGAGGGACATAAGTTAACTTACGTAACTGAAGTAAGTTAACATACAATCTTTCCTGAAACACAACCAAGTCGTTTTTGTGCCAAAACGTTTTTGTGACACTAAGGGGCACTTACACTGTTAGATTTTGAAGCGGAGGGCTACTGAGTATGTTAAATATTTCAGTTGATGTTATGTTTAAATGGTTCATATCCTTAAAGAGGTTTGTGTTGAATTAATAATCACAAACTATCTGACTTATAACAAACTTGGTGCTGGGCATTATGTTGGTAATAGGAGCCCCTTGCACATTTTTTCCCTGGACACCCTAGCGGGCTAAACCGGCCTTGCACAGACCTCCTACAAGGCTTTTTTGCTGTTAAATATTGTTCCGAACAGAAATGGGCCAGCAGGTATAGGGTCCAGAGCTACAGGATTCATACAAGCAGTTCCAGGGGTCCTTGAGGGGACCCGTAGCAAAATGAGAGTTTGTTCAAGATTAACTTTTGGTTTAACATGTACTTTGTCCACATATACAATCTAGACTGTTAAACCTCCCAATATTTAATTATTAAGAACAGACTCTGAGAAATAATGTCAGTGGAATGCATTTTTAATACTAAAACTAATTCCTAAAAATGAAAGTCAGAAATAGTCCAGAGGACTCCTAAAAGACAAATCACAAACTACAAGTGAGCAGCCCCTGGCAGTCTGGCTCATAATCGTGTAAATGCTTTTGAAAAAAGATTTAATGACATTAATCTTTTTGAAAATGTATCACTTCAAATGTGACTATATTATTATGAGAGTAGCGCTAGCCCGTACCCACCTCCTCCATAATACTCCCCATTTCATTGTTGGCCATACATACACTCATGACCAATCAGATTCTAGTGCTTTCATTCTAGAGTTTTCCCAAAGTAGTGTCTGATGAAGTGCATTTTAATCAGAATAATGGGCCTTGGTTGTAACAGACAGCATGATACAGTAGAGCGGAATCACAGCTGTAACTGCTTGGTTGAACCAAACCTTTTTCTACAGTTGTTGTGGGTTATGGTTAGGGTTAATGAGAGGGAACTGCTTACAAAGAGAATGACAAGTTAGATGGGCCTTTATACTACATTTACATGCACTCAGGCAAACAGTAGACGGCAACCGGATGTCATGTTAGTGGATGAGAGTAGGACGGTAAAATTATGGTAAGCGTAGATGGAATTCACATCCAAAGTTAAATATTTGAGAAGATTTGATTAGTTTACTGGGTTTCGTTGC
>NW_023339785.1:1793912-1805085 GCF_004916995.1 Morone saxatilis
TGGATTCCAGGTAGCAAGCTTTTAGCAGGCATGAGTTTTAAAACAAGGACACAACCAGGCAATGTGTCTGAAGTCTGTAAAAATATGCCGCTTGGATGCCTTCAAAATATGAAGCCCTTTAGCGTCATGGAACATTGAAGTCAGGTGGCATAGTATAAAGAGCAAGGAAAAAGTTTGCATATGGAGGTGGTGGGTGGATGAAACATGATCGGTGTTTTTCATGTCATCAGACAACCATTAACTCTACTTGGGGACGTTTGCATAATTATGTTGCCATCTTGGCACCATGAGCCCTGCACGCCAGAGAAATGACATGTGAGAGGCGGCCTAGTGTAGCGTGACATCTTGATGCGCAGAAGGCCACTGCCCCAGTGGCAATATTTGACATAAGTCGGTTGTGAGAAGCTGTCTGTCAAATGACCATTAGGTAACACTGGTGTGTACAGTCTGTTGTGAAGTCTCGAGTTTGGGCCTCCTGGTCGTCATTCGATGGACAGTTTGTCAGAGCCAGCTGAGGTGAGTACTGCAAGTTGAGCTTGCGCAGTTGCTCCAGTGTTAACCACTATTTGGATCATATTTTGCCCAGTTTGATTCTAAGTTTGGAATCTAAGATTGAGACCATAAACTCATTAGGAAACTGTTTACTGAGATAATAAAT
Source organism: Morone saxatilis (assembly GCF_004916995.1). Lineage (NCBI taxonomy): Eukaryota > Metazoa > Chordata > Actinopteri > Moronidae > Morone > Morone saxatilis. Next base: position 1,794,571 of record NW_023339785.1, read on the forward strand.
CAAGTGAAAGATGGGCTCATTTCTTCATAACACTGCATGATATCATTTTTTATTTTTTTTGCAGCCAATGGAGTTGTCCCCTGCTGGCCATTACACAGAATGCAGGTTTAAGATACTTCTGCGTACGATTCACTTCACAGACCTATACTGTCAATTCTTCAGTTCTGAACATTGCTGCCAGAGTTCTTAATATAACCATGACAACTGAGCCTATTACTCCTTTTCTTCTATTTTAATACACCTTAATAAATAAATTAATATGTTTGAGATTTTTTCTGAAATGTTAGCACTATTTTTTATCTAATTGTATCCTACTTTTTTATTTTTTAAATAATTATTTTTTTCCTTGTCACTGTGTTTTTAGGTGTTTTTCTATGACTTTTTTTTGGCTTATGTGAAACACCTTTGTGTTTCAAAGTCAAGTCAACTTTATTTTATATAGCACATTTCATACACCAAGCGTAGATGTGTCAAAAATGTCAAATTAAAAAGCAAAAAAAACAAAAATTGGTAAAGATGACGCATGATGAAAAGATCAGTGTTCAGTTTCATCGAGAGGGTTGGGCAGGATCTAGACATTTGGAGGGTTCAAACTGACACAGCACATGGCTGTAACAACTATGTACTGTGATTTAATAACCAATACAACAGCACATCACATGCTAGCAGACTAATTAAATTAAACAGAAGACCATTCATTCATACAGCAAAGGAAGCCAGGACTGTAAAAGAACACATCTGATTTTGACTCATAGCACTTTTAATAGGGTCCAATGGCACTCGACCTTAACTCACCAAATGTAATTATCTAAAATGGAGAAACCTGTGAGAGCAATTGGACAGAGTGTAATGAAAAAGAGGCCAGATTTAGGGAGTAATTAGCAGCTACAGTTGCGACATTACTAATATGGAGCAATAATTTCAGAAGATATAGCCTACTGTGGGGTGTGTGAGGCAGAAGCTGCCTTTGATAAGGTCAACAGTGACAGCATTGTGAGGCTTTCTGAGGCTTTGTAATTAGGAGAGGCCTGGCTGATGTAGGGAGATAGGCTGGTCACTTCAGGAAATACATGAATGGTGGATTTTACTGGACCCTGCAAGATACACTCAGCATGAGGATCCATGGCTGTCTTTTGCCTTCTTTTAATAACATTGTTTCCACATGGTGCAGAGACTGCTTTCTTTTCATTTAATTGGACCAGTGCAACTATGCAGACAAGCTAAACAAGGTGGTGAGGTCAGTCTAATGGAAGTTTGTGCTACTGCACATTTGTGTTGAGGTGGAAAAGGTAGAAAATATTAAAATTTTGAGTGAAAACTTCAACTTCATTGTCTACACGCAACCCTGTGTAAAAATATAAAAGGACTGTCAAACAAACAACAAAACAGACCAGTTAAGCAGAGCCAAAAAAAATCACCTCCAGGAGTGACAGGACCATGTTATTTCCCAAATGTTGTTAAATGAATGATTTCACAAAAAATGGAAGAAAGATTCACAACAACAGTGACTGTTGGGGTTAAGTATCTTGCTCAAGAACCCTCTGATTAGTGGACAACCAGCTTTACTTCCTGAGCCACAGCGGCCCTGTTACGATGGTTCCAATGGAACCAATGGAATCTTGAATGGAACCAGTTTATGAACCAGAACTAATTTGGTGGAAAATGATGTACCCCCTGTCAGCCCTGTCAGTTGAAGTACTCCTGTATTCGACACCCATCACATTCCATCTAATCGTGTCCTGGGTGAAAGTGCTGTGTTTGTTTGAGCCATCCATCCACCCCACCACCTCCACTGGGCAGGTATCCACGCCCTAAAGCATACCCTGCTTTATGGTCTATTTTACTCTAAATACCATACCATACCATACCATACCATAATTTACTAAATGAACATCATTCTGTATGAAAGAAGACTCACACTAGATATTGACACCATAAACTCATTAGAAAACTGTTTACTGAGCTAATAAATCAAGTGAGAAGTCGGCTCATTTCTCTATAGGACTCAATACTATATGACTTTTTTTTGTAGTCCATGAAGCTGACCCCTGCTGTCCATTAAGAACTAACCCAGGTTTAAGACACTTGTGCTTTACTTCACAGACCTGGAAGTTCTATCCACTAATTCACAGACAGTGGGCGTAAGAAAGGGGCAGTATTTGACAATCTGGGAATGAGAACGGATTAATCAGGTTTATAACCTTTACCCTCATATACCAACCAGTAAAAGTGTTGTCAGTCCTGACTGTTTTTGAAAAAAAAAATATATGTGAGCAACAGAAAATATATGTTTGCATACACGTGTGTAGTCTGCAATTTGCAAATACTTCCCAGCATTGCCCAGGGTACAGCAAGAGTCAATATGTAACTCCCATCCTGACCTTTTCTCAGGGTGTCAGCTGCTCCATGCAGAGACAGCAGAGACTCGGCTGGATTCTGACATCCTGTAATGACCACCGCACACACCCCCAACACACACAAACACAGCCTCTCTGTAATGAGCCTGAATACTTCAACTTAAAGCACACTCATGCATGCATGCATGAACAGCAAAACATACGCATGGTGCACACTGACAGAGAGGGAGGGTCCGGGTGTGACATTTAAGAAGATTCTCCCCTTTATTCTGGCTCCCAGGAGGCCAGCAGAGGGATAAAAAGGTAATGACTAATACTCAGGAGGAGAGAGTGATAGACTTATTTAACAAGCAAGCTCCGTAATAACACATCAGCTTGGTGGATTACAGTGTGTGTGTGTGTGTGTGTGTGAAGTATTTGTGCTTCTCAGGGAAATTCCCTGTGTAGTGCCTGTAAGGTGTTTCCTATTTTTGCTTTGAAGAAATCTTTTGCAAATTTGGGATTTTGTTGCCCTAACAAAATCATACAACGTGCCTTTAAAATGTGGCACATCCGGCCAGATGTGCCTGGCTGCTCATCAAGCTGTAGCGGCTGAAAAGTGCCCTCTTGGATGGCTCTATGAATAAAACATGATCATGTGCCCTCTCAGGAGCACAACTTTCTGCCCACTAGTGCCCTTTGTATTTTTTGCCGAAGAGGGCTGCAAGGATAACCAGCATCGTCCTGGTTCCTTCGTCAAAGAGCTAATCGCCAAAATCATATTTCTCATATTTCTTCAAATTTTCAATTGTGCAGTATGTCAAATAAAAACTATTACTCTATAAACCTTATTTCTAACCCTAACTGTAACAGCATATCTTAATAAAAGATAAGCTAACATAACTTAATCCTCCAAAAAAAAAAAAAAATGGAGTCTCTCATTCCCATCAATTAAACCCAAATCAAAAATGAACTGTTGAAGTAATAACTCTGTTGTTTTGACTGCACATCAATTTGTGGAGTTTTTTTTTAAGTATTGGCGATATAATCTGTCTGTTTTCATTGATTCATTTTCTTTCAGTTGACTTTTGGTACAAAAATGTAACCACAGAAATGAAATGGTTATCATTTGGATAATTGATTAATTGTCAGCTGTTTCGACAGATAAGTGACAATTTACTTTAGTGGAAGGAAATGTTGTAAATTCATGTGGTAACATTTGCCTAAAGAAGATGCATTTGAGTTAGTCTTATTATTCAGATAAATTATGTTAACACATTTTAAATAAGTGGGGAGAAATACAGCACATGAGTGCAATATACTTACTAGTTTAAAGTACAATTAACTTAATTTACCTTTTCATTAACAATGAATGAGTTACTGGTACTCAAATCAAATATATTTTTTTAATGGATAAATTGTTGCAGTTAATAAAACGTTAACTATCTCATTCAGTTTACACATGGCAAAAAAGATTTAGTCATCTAAAAATCTCACCAAATGAAACACTAAATTACGCATCAATTACTCATAAAGATGTAACACGTAATTTAACTCACAATCAAAGCTTCCTCAAGGTTCAGCACAGAAAGATGCAAAAGACGAAACAAAGATGTTTTAAAGAACCTTATTGTGCCAATCTGAAAGCGTAATGGCTGCTCTGAACTATGACCCTACCCATGTGATCATAATTACCCAATAGAGAACAACATTCAGCTGACAGCAATCTTCAAAGCTACCAGTAAGAGGTGCTAGTTGCCCTTAAACTGCATGTAAATAAAACTAATCATATTTCAAGAAAGAAGCAAAAAATAAATAATTAAAAGAAAAATCCTTGTATTTTGAGACAAAAATGTAAATTGCTTTAAAAAGTGACATTATTTTGCGAATCAAATTAAAAAGAATTAGATTTTGATAATGATTTATTATTTTATATGAAATTATATTGTAATATAAGACATATGACCAAACAACCTAATAATGACATATGACATTTGTTTCCCCAAGCAACCATTCTTTATTTAAATGACTTTATTCTCCAAATATTGTGACTTTGACTAAATATGACTTTTCTTTAATAATATGACTGTCCTTTGTAATTACAAAATATTTCAACCTACATTCTTAATGTCAGCAAGGAATATGACTCTGCCACAGTGTGAGCAGTGACAGTTTGTTTTTTTAAACTGTTTGCAGGCTTCTTGCTGGCTTCGTCTCTACCTCTGATCCTCTATCCACTGCACAGCCGATCTCACCTCCAGCCCACGACATTTAATTCACTGTCTGTCTCTTGTCCTTTATACCTACTCTTTGTTATATGATGCTCCTCCAATTTAGAGCCCCTCCAAGTCTGACAGCTGCTGTGATTTACCCGGAGCCGCACAGCAACACAATGTCAAAACAGTGACACCCGAGTCCCACCTGATGCCTGGAAGGAGATTTGCTTTTAAAAAAAAGCTTGGACATGATTGAAAACTATGGCAGCTCATCATCCATCTTACTTATATTGTCTGTATGTTTGGTAACAGACTCTCATAGTTTGGCTGTTCCTACGGTACCAGACAGAGAGAGAGAGTCACATGATTTTGATGATGCGTGAAATTCAGATGGAGGCCAAGAAGTGAAAAGCAGAATATGACATGAAGGAAAGTCCATGCTGTGTTAATTTAAACAATATTACGAGAAAAAGATGAATCAAAACATATGTTGGACATGATTTAGAGGAACGACTTTTCAACTGAATTAAAAGACTTGCCCTTCACAACTTGGAACTGATACAATGCAAACCAGATTTTCCCTAGCAGAACACAGGACTTTTGTGTTTTAACACGTTAATTTGGATCCACACTAATGTTAGCTGCTACGAATGGAAGCAGCGACCAAAAATCCTCACGTTCTGCAAGGTAAAATGATAAAAATTTCTCAAAAGGAGTCTGGTGGCTTCGGAGAAAGCATGATGGATGTAACATCTTCAGTTCCCTTGTCGGAAAGGGCATGGTAAAGTTGCAAAGATATTGTAAATATAGTATACACTGATTATTATTATAATATTTTTTAAATAGGATATATTTTGCTGATGGCTCATCCACAGACGTACTTGCAAGCTGTTTCTTAATGTGTTTTTTGGTAAATTTATTGCATTTTCCCCCTCATGAATAACAACGTTCGTACTTGATAAAAGCTCCTTGTGGTTTATTGGTTTGATTGATTTCAGCAACCTTAAAGGACATATTTTGAGAGTTTGTAATAGTGCTTACAATGTAGAATGTTGCGCCACAGGAACCCAATGATGTGATGTCATGTGCAAACAAGCTATTATGTGGTCCAATACACACACACACGCACAAACACACAAAAAATTATTGTTGGTTCAGATGGGAGTTAATCTAGATGTTGCAAACGTATTTGTGATTTAGGGGAAGGCTGTCAGAGCTACTGTGTAGTGTATTGAAAAAAGCATGGCATTTTATTGAATGTTAGGTTGGGAATCTGAATGTCGTTGCAAACTGTTCTGTACGTAATAATGTGTTCTCTGATGGATTAAGGGGTTCATTTGAATATATACTGAAGCTGATTTAAGAATAATGGTAAAAAGGTGGAGCTTGTTTTTGGCTTTTGTAGATCGGCCAATTTAATTCTCAGTGTTTTGTTTTTCCAGCAGAATTTGGAGAATCTGGAGATTAAAACCAGGGGAGTGGAGTCTGAATCATCAAAACAAATAATATATTTTAGAAAGTAATTTAAACGGTGGATAGTCTACCCATAATGGGTAACAGTAGGTTCATTCAGATCTGGAGGTCATCATTTCATGTTTTAAGAGGAGGAGGGAAGTTGAGCCTGAACCACACTGACAGGCTGGGGGGAAGCATTAATGTCTAAATAAGTGATGTGACCTGAGCATAATAGGACAGGTGGTGTGTGCACTGCCACATTCCAGGTGTTGCTGTGTAGTGGGAGCATGGAAGATTTAGTCCAGTTAATAAAGGAGTCTGAGATATTGGAGAATGATTCAATCAGTTTTATTGTTTATTATAGTGATGAGAGAGGGTTTTGCAGTAACAGCAATACATCATCTGCGTAGAGAATGATCTTGTGTTGTCTGTTGGGTGTTTTTTTCCTTAAATTCAGATTTTATGACAAATGTGACGCGTTCCATCAGAATGAGTCGGATGTCGCAGCGGCCCGTTTGTGAAGAAACACATTTTTACAAGAAAATACAATTTTGGGCTATTTTCAGTTTTTACATGTTTCCAATTAAATAAAGTCTCAGCTTTTAATACCAATGTCAAAAGTTAACTGTAAAATACCAGGATAATATTAGCCTACGCACTAAATAAACAAAACAGTGTCAGACGTTTCAAAACACCGGCTAGCGTGGTTGTGTCATTCATGTCAAATGTAAGTTTAGACAAAACGGAGACAGATTGACAGCAGATTGCAGCCTAAACAAAATGAACTCGGACCGCACGACATTGCTCGCTTTTAAATTCAATTCCTGTAAGACATGCTAACTCTCAGAACGAAAAAATGGAATCGACCTTACTCACGGACACTTTCACCGCACCCCGGCAGCTTGAGAAGTGACTAGCGGCGGCTCGACCCCCCGAATCATTGATTCGGATTTCGCGCCACCCCGACACCCGCCACTCGATCGTGCATGGCGAAGAAAGTGAGATGTGACGGGAGGCGAGCGCAGGAGATACTTCCACATCATCAGGCTGGCCCAATGGTAGAGTACAATGTCTCTGATTATAATCTATACGGTTAAATGAACATACGTGGTACAAATGGAAATCGAGATAGCTTAGGGAGTACAAGTATAGCTGCAAACTCCAAACAACAGCCGCCTTGTCGTACAAGCTCCTTCACACCGGAGAGATGGTGACGAAGCGGGAACCAAATCAGAGAATGAACCAATGGTAAGTACTCACAGCTTGGCCTAACATGATGCTTTAGCTTTTTCTGTTTGTTAAAGGCTAGGAGAGCATAATAAGAAAATAACATGCTATCGGTGCCCTTCATATGGTCTCAGTAGTCTGTGTATGTCGATAGTGGTGTTCATGATGTGCTGCTGCTAGCTTGTGTGTGATGTGCTGTGTTGAGTGAGTTGAGCCTGTGTGTGTGCTCGTGTGTCTCTGTGATGTGTGTCGTAGGTGAGTGTAGTCTGTCTGTGTGTGCGTGCTGTACTGTGTGTGTGTGTGTGTGCCTGTGTGCTGTTGGGTGTGATTGCGTGTGTCTGTCTGCTCTGTCTCTGTGCTGTGTGTGTGTGCTGAAAGTACATCAGTGAGCTGAGTGAGTGTCTGTGTGAGTCTTGTGTTGTCGTGCTGTGTGTGAGAGTGTGGGTGCGCTGAGTGCTGTGTGTGTGTGCTGTGTGCTGTGAGTCCCATGTGTTCTTGTGAGTGAGTGAGTGAGCTAAGTGAGTGAGGTGATACGTGTTAGGCTAAGCACAACGTTGCATTATGAGTGTATGTGGAGAGCAATGAAACCTGTGAACGGCAATAATTTATAGCAACAAACACTAGCTATAATCCAAAAGTATTGGGCGTCTGAAACACATGAAAACCAACATGGTGACAAATGTTATGTTCTGAACATCGGGCGCCTCATCATGAAATGCTATGAGTCCTTCGTTGTAGATGCAAAAAAACCCTTTGGTTCTCACTGGGAAAGATAGCTCCCATATGAACTCCCTCGTCCAAGGTACAGTGTGCTCCAAGAGAAGCAGCAGAAGGAGTGTAGGCATCAGAGGACTGCCTTATTCCTTGAGGGGGGGGGGAACAGAAAATATGCGGAGACCGCTCTCAAGTTTCAAATAGTCATATATAATTACTCTTCTATACTTATTAATTAAACTAACACTAGATTGAATTACATTAGTACCATGAACTTCAGTTTAAAATAGTAATCAGTAGAATACGTACAACGTATATAGGTAAATAAGCGCTATATGAATTGTAAGCTTTACTTTTTTTTGAATCACTAAACTGTTATAAATGCTCTTTTCAATTCATTATTGGCAATGCTGGGGAAATGTTGTTGCTGTCTTTAGAGCCCTTTGTTCTCAAAAAAACAAGGTTTTGACTACAGGGCTTTCCTTGACCTTTTGGAGCAGTATGGGTCTCGTACAAGTTTTTGGTACAATTGGTACTAGTATTATTTCTTTTGGTATCACCATAAAGCTGAGACTTTCCTCTTTACAGTCATGAAGAAAACTCAAAATCTGTTTCTGGGTCAAAGTGACTCAAAATGATGGAGCAGGTCACAAATGGCTGCTGCTAAGTTTTTGATGAAAATGGTTAAGAAAGAAGGGCACACTGGTCGAGATCCACAGTATGGTCACTTATACCATCTTCTCCACACTGCACTCCCTTGGGTCCTCAGCATACACCAGCCAAGTGTAAGGTTGATGGGATGAACAGTTGACCAAATGTTACCAAATTTGTACATTTTTAATTGAATTATCAGCTAACCCAATAGATATAATAATAGTTAGCATATTACTGTGCTAGTGCTAGCTAGCTAGACAGGACAACAGAGTACACTGACATAAGTTTACAGATTGACAGACCCCTTCCACTTTTTTATAAACCATTAAATACAGATATAATGTCATAAGAAATCAAATTAGAATTTAACTTTTTCAGGAGGAAGACAGCAGTGTATGTCTGTAGTTCAGAAGGAAATGCTGCAGCAAGAGGGTCATTATACACACTTTCTGGTGGGTTTTCACTCAATAACCAGGTTCCCCTAATGTAATCTCAGTGTGATGACAGGAGAATATGCTGCTATCAGAAACACACCCACTCACCAAACATTTAAGTGGTCTGCGATGCCAAATATATCATTACGAACGTCATAGCAGAGTGCCCTAGCACAGATGATTTATTCATTCTACTACACAGTAGGGTGTACAGAGAGGCTGCCATCGGATGACTCCTGTAAATAGATATTGTGGGAGGTGCTGGTATTCAGTAAATTGTACAAGTGTGACAGTGTGAACCTGAAATTTGATTGGATTTAATCAGGTGACTGTGTAACAGCAGTGTGTAGGTCCTGAAAGTGTGAGAGACTCAATCTGGGACTCTGCAGTGAGCAGTTGATGAGTCCTGGCCAGGAGGGTGTGGAGTCGAGGGGCGATAATGATCAAAACCTTGCTGATGAAGAAGCATTTCAGCATGAATGGGACATGAAGAGAGAGGTCATCAGAAATCATTTCACATAAAACCAGATTGAATAAAATCACAGCGGTCAGGAGCGCTTTGATTTTTCATAATGGGAAGGGAAATGGGCCATTCAGCCACTTCAAATCACTCCAGACACACTGCATTAAGAAAACACATTTTTCACTCTTGTAAAAATGTCTCACTGTTTGAATGCCGACGATATTTTCAATCAATAGAGCAGTGATGCTTGTGCAATAACATTTGATTACAGCACAACATAATGGGAACATTTTCATAAGTGCAATTGTACATTTTGTAATTTTGAATAGCCTAAATTATGAGTGCTACAGATAAGGCTGAAAAGAAAAGGTGCAATAAGTTCAAGCGGTGGCATTTTATTGATTAACACACTGAAAACAAAGAGCTCTTCAGTCGGCTTGAGGCTATGTGCTGTGTCAGTAGGAGAAGGAATGCTTTACAACTGAAACTGCAAGTCAGTGTCTGAACCTTCATTATCTCAAAGCTTCCTCATAGTGACTGCATGATAGAGGTTAATGATGCTCCTTGTCCTCCATTGTTTGTCGAAGTGCTAACCTTGCAAGGCACTGGGATTTGCAAGATCACATGAGAATCCATCCTGCCAGGCTTAAAGCTATGTGCTTGTGTCCAACCATAGTGGTTCAGACCAATCAGTGTCCTATGAGAAACTACCGGCAGTTATGGCATGAGCTACAGGCATTGTTTAACACTAGTGAACGACGATGACATGTCAGAAACAACAATGTTGGCTGCTAAAGAGGTTAGCATAGATGCTGCTAGCATCAGAACTGAATTTTGCAGCTTAAATAGACCAGGTACAACACGCCCAGGATCGCCTGCAGTTTGCGTACCAGCCAGATGTTGGTGTGGAGGATGCCATCCTCTACATGCTACACCGAGTCCACTCCCATCTGGATAAGGGAAGCGGCACTGTGAGGATTCTCTTCTTGGACTTCTCCAGTGCCTTTAACACCATC
>NW_023339785.1:1805106-1805547 GCF_004916995.1 Morone saxatilis
AGCCCCCTCTGCTTCAGGACAAACTGAACAGGATGGGAGTGGACTCCTATCTGGTGGACTGGATCAAAGATTACCTCACTGACAGGCCACAGTACGTCAGGCTGAAGGACACCACGTCTGACACTGTGGTCAGCAGCACTGTTTCGCGCATGCGCACGTACGACCATTTATGACCTTTGCCTTACATGTCAGACCTCTTGTTCCTCATTCCACTCCTCGGCCACTCCGCTTCTCAATTCTTCGGCCTTTATCCATTCCACACTCTACCTGTAAATCTAAAGGTACCGTGCCTTTGCTGTTTTAGCCCAACATTGGGAATAGTCTTCCCCATTCACTCAAATTCACTGAAACTGTGCCAGTTTTAAGCGCATGCTAAAAAAAACCCACCTCTACCAGGCAAGCCTTTTTATAATAGAGCCTTGTTTGTTTTTCTCATCTGTC
>NW_023339785.1:1805572-1809672 GCF_004916995.1 Morone saxatilis
CATGCTGCCTGTTACGCTTGCTCCAGCCTTCTGATTAGCTTTTTTAATTTCCTTAACTTTATAAGTTCTCTTTTGTTGTTCTTTTTTTCTTCACTGTAACTCTGTGAAGTTTTGTCTCTCCTAACCGAGGTCGTTTTCCATAGAGTTTCATGCTTACTTCGTGGTTGTTTTATCAAATGCCGCTTCCAACCCGGGAACCCTGCCTTCTTGTTTACCTCCGGAGACAGCTGCTCGCACTAATGCTGGCCGGCGTAGTGAACAGACCCGAGCTGAAAATACCACCTGAACTCTGGAAGAAAACCACGAGGGTTTGCAGGGAGGAAAGCAATATCGGGGGATGAAAAGGAGGGTCGGACGCCGGAACAGGCTTAATTGAGAGGAGACAGATTTTAAGCCTGTGTCCTCCCCTCTGTTGTTAGGGAAACCGTACGGTCCCTTAGCAACAAATGGAGTAGCTCACGGCGCTTGACGCGGAGCCACCCGGAGTACGGGAAGTGCAGTCCTGATGTGTTCTCACTGAGCACATGGCTGCACGAGGAACATTTAGGACCAACCGATCGTCTCCGTGGGATGGCTTCCACACCCCGTCCGGGCCGACAGGCGATACCCAAGAGCTGGTAGCGGAAAGGAGGGGGGGTTCTTGCATTCTAGGTAAACAGCAGATGGTGTCAACCCGGCGTCACATATCACCACAGCTTTCGCGCATGCGCACTAATGATGCTAAACATCTGGTGGACTGTGAAAGTGGAGGCTGTTACAGCACCATAATAATGCCCATGGTGTCCACATACTTTTGGCCATATCATGTCTGTAATACAGATGAATTATATTGACATATTCTGGATATAAACATTTTGTGTGTTAGAATCTGCTTCCTTTTCTATCAAACAGCCATCCATCCCTGCTGCGGTTTAGACTTAATATATGAACTGCTGCACTGGAACTGTGGAAAATGGATCCAGAATGCAGCGGGATGCATCATATTCCATTTTCTGTCGACTGTGTTATCTTATCGCGAGCATGATCAATAGCAAGGCTAATAAAAGCAAGCCTCTCTCTCCCTCCTGCAGCCTGCTACCTGTGTTTCCTTTCTATAATCCTGATTGTGCTATCGCAGCCTTAGAGGCTGAGCACAAACTCTCTGCCTCTGACACACCAAAGACCAAATAACTGCACAGCCTATCATAAGGTGACATCAAGTGTGTGCCATCGTCTGGAAAATATGAAAAAAATAATAAAAATAACACGTAAATGCCACATCAGATTTTCACACTTGAATATACCCAAGCATCCATGGTGGGAAGCCTGTGGCATTTTCAAAGTGTCCCATTTAAGAAATGAGAACATTCCAGCAAAATCTAATTCACACCTCAGGAACAGACTGCAGCTGCAGACAGTCGACAGATCAGAGTGTCGCTGCAGTGGAAATTTCAGAGCAGTGTGAGGTCTGGTTTGTTTTCTGCATCGTAAAAAAAGACCCCACTTTGGTCCAGACTGAAATATCTCATCGCCTGGAATGGATATGAAATAACTAGAAACAAATAATAAAAAAATCACAATAAAAATCGTAATAACCTAGTGGGATGGATTATACATCCAATGATCCAAAGCTAAAATATTATGACTTGCAAATTGTTACTTTATTGTGAAGTAAGTGTGAAGCTCGCGTTGGACATGTAACAAGGTAAATAGCAAAGAAAAGTAACAAATTACATTACATCAATACAAAAAACAAAAAACAAAAAACAAAAAAACCTCACCCACTAAAAAGGTTACAAATATCATATTAGAAATAATAAAGATAACATGCAATGTACACACTTTCATATATCTTAAAACTTTGAATAAAAACAGGGTCCCTTCACTAGGCTACATGTTATGACAAATAAACACAGGTCTCCAATAGAGGCCTGTGTTTATTTGGCTGGGTTTTATAGAAATTATCACAATGTATAAGACCTTGAAACCCACCGGGTTGCCCGCTTGAGCGAGTTTTAAGGTGTTTGGATCACCTACACAAATATAAACGTATAAACTTTTGTCAAAATGGACATGCTGCACATTGTTAGATTGTTAGTTAGATTCTCCACAGTTCAATCCTTTAGTTCATTTTACGGAAACTAAACACCAAAGTGTTAAGAACGTTAATTCTTTTTAATTCAACAATTTTTTTATTGATTTTCCATTAGTTTTATACATTCATTTGCAGCATATGTTGAAAGTAAGAATATTCACAAAAAAGAAAGAAGGAAAAAAAATGGTAGCTGCATCAATCAAATGATTATAATTGTGAAACTATACCCAGTTCACCCCCCTCACTCTGATATTGGTATCTCATTTAATGGTATTTGTAAGTCCTCATAATACTCTAGGAAAGGGGTCCAAATCTCCCTAAAGGTTTGCAGGGAGCCTTTAAGGGTGTATCTGATTTTCTCCATCGTCAGATAGTGCATGGTATATTTCACGTACTTTGGAAGCTGGGAGGTGTTTCCTCCTTCCAGGAGAGAAGAATAAGATGTCTTGCAATCAGGGATGTGAATGCTATGACTTTGCAAGCTTTGCCTTTGAGGGGGCGAGTTTCAGGGGTGAATCCAAATGGTGCGCATATGGCGTTGGGAGTAATATCTCTTTGGAACATTTTACTGTAGGCTGTAAAGATGTTGACCTAAAATGTGCTGAGTTTGGGGCAGGACCAGAACATGTGTAGAACGTTAATTCTAATAAATAAATAAAATAAAATAATAATAAACGCCTGGGCTATTATTTGCTATTATTAGCATTCCATCCATGTATTATTTAAATTCAACACTTTTTTTGCATTGTAGGTTTGAATGTGTCACAGTGGTGCAGCTGTAGCTTGTGATGCTGATGTTGGGAGGTTGATGACTGACCCAACACAGTCGGATCTAATCTGAGCTGTTACCTGCAACAGTTGTGAGAGAGTTTGTGCCAGCCCTAGCCAAAAATACTGGCAGGAATGTCTCCTCTCTCCCATGCTGGGATTCTGCTCTCTCCCTCTCCCTCCCTTACAACCCCCCAACCACTTGTCTCACTCCATTCCTCACAGCTGAGTTTTTCAGAGCTGTGGGAGACCCGTGTGTCTGTAATTAACGGAACGCCCAAAGACATTTTAGTCACCGTGCAGAGCCAGAACACACGTTTCAGACACTCACCAAGAGAGCTGGGACCCCAAGCTAGGAGTGAGTGAGGCAGTGTGAGGGAAAGAAAGATACCACATTTACACCTGGCATTAAAATGTGACCTATCAAATGTATAAAAGTATATTTAATCTTGTATTAATTGATTTTTTGGACATTCCTTTTGCAGCAGAACAAAAAAAACTACTTTACTATACATTATAAAGTTGATATGGCTAATGTGTTAGCAAACAGTTGCTTTATTACACATACAGCAGACACAGGGCAACATAAGCATTCATTTGGAGATTTGTTGGAGACCACCTGATGATTTCAAGTCTAATATTCACTCTGAGTTTTGGTGTGCACCATCTCCTGAGAAGACAAATGTAGTTATAAATATAGTTTCTTTAGCTGCAAATGTTCTACTATGTTCACCAGCTAGTCTCTGTGCCTGTCTGCTGCTTTGAGCATAGTATAGTGGGTTTATCAGAGCTTTTTCACTGAACTGCTTCAGTTAAAACCAATGCTGATGAGAGAGCAGAGACTGGATCAAACCAGTAAAGTTACATTTTTCATTTCAATTAAATTTTATTTGGATAGTGCCAAAAAATAACAGCAGTTATCTCAGCACACTTCTCAAAATAGAGCAGGTCTAGACCGTACTGATTTACAAAGACCCAACAGTTCCCACCATGAGCAAGCACTTGGCTACCGCGGCAAGGAAAAACTTTTAAAAAACATTTAAGAGGCAGAAACCTCGGGCTCCGGCTCTAGGTGGGTGGCCGTCTGCCTCGACCAGTTGGGGTGAGAGAAAGAGAGAGAGAGAGAGAGAGAATGGGGTAAAGACAGAAGGACAGAGACAGAGGTAATGACAGAAGGACAGAGACAGAGACAAAGGTGCACAGCAACAAGAGTAGCAACAAATGGAGCGAAGCCTGCAAGCTAGTTCAGGCGGTAAAC
>NW_023339785.1:1809772-1812004 GCF_004916995.1 Morone saxatilis
TGTGTGTGTGTGGGGGGAGGGGGGGGTGAAGTAGACAGAGAGAAAGAAAGGAGAGAATGACAAATCAGTGTTTTTATTCATCTTTTCTGCCTTCATGTCTGGCTAAGCAATCTGCTGGTGCTGCCCTCCACATCCATCATTGTTATAGCCGCTGAGCAGAATGTCGGACGTTGGTCTGCCACACGCGTGTGTGTGGGCCTGCCTTAGTACTTGTGTGCAGCCATGTGTATGTAAGCATGCATGTCTCACACACACTCTCTCTCAGTAGAAGAGCACAGGCTGTATATCTCCCGTGCTCACAGGCACTGGAGCCTGACTGAGAGGAAAAAGTTCACCTGAACACACAGTAAAGGCACATTCCGGTATTGTTATTTTGGGAGGAAATTATAAAAAGCAATGAATGACATCGAACAGAGTAAGTGAATAAGTAAGTACAACAGGAAATAATAAAAACTTTTGATTGTTCTGTAGGCCTTACTTATTTTATGTGTAAACACAGTTTTAGTCATATTCAGGTGAATTAGCAGCAAGCAGCTGTGATGTTCGTACTATTTGAAACATATATTTACTTGAGAATTGAATTCCACATTAGTGGATAGCGGCTTAATGGACTTAAAGATTTAAAGATGTAAAAAGACTATCAGGAAAACTCATCTCTGATCAAAATTCACAGGAAATAATCAGCTCTTAATTCATCGCAAATGTCTAGTTTTACACAAACCTGCAGTTATTGTGTTCATTGTACAAGTAATCCGTTGTTATGCATTGCATTAATGCATATGCATTGAATATAAAATAAAGTATCCATAAACTATAATACTGAGTCAGTCTGTTTTGGCACTTCGCAATTTCTGCCCACACTGCACCACCAGGATTACTCTGGATACAGAAGTAAAGGTCTGAATCTGGGGTACTGGCACCTTTTTTGGTCCAAGTCAGGTGCGTATGTACTTAATTACTATGAAACATCAAAGGTCTGGTGGTTGTCAATTAGAAATGCATAAATCTAAATGTACATGAAACAGGTGATTGGAACTGAATGTGCTCCGTGTCTTTAAGTGTGGAGCGATGTATGTCCCCCTCCTCCCCCACAAGTACCCGGGATATTGACTGACTCAGCATGAGTGGTCACAGCCTTCAGCCTCATCATCTCACCTGCACCATCACTCAATTATTCAGCTGCACCATCACTCATATATTCAATAGATTTTACAGACAGGTGACAAATTACTGGAAAACCCAACATAAAGTGTCAAAGTCAGGTGTTGGACCACCGTGAACCTTCAGAACAGCTTCAGTGCTCCTTGGCAGTAATTCCATCCCTACCTACTGTTAGTATGCTGTTTATAACTGCATCTGGATATTGTTATCTGGATAAGAGAAAAAGGATGCACCGCATGTGTAAATGCAAATTGCAATTGGTATGTGATCAAACCACACACACACAGAGGTGATCTGCCATTCATTGTGATGAGATTAATTCTTTACTACATCCTAAAATAACTTAACACAACATTTTTCGTTATTTTTTTGTGTTCATTACAGTTATTTTTTTCTTTTTCCAGAGAAAATCCAATAATTCTGTCCTCTACAGAGGCCCCAATAACAATTATTTATACCACACTTGCTTTTACTTGTGTAAAGATCTGAGTACTAACTCTGGCCTTCAACAACTGTGCATGGTTCTTTTTGATGATTGGCTGGTTGGTCTGTGGCACTCTTGAACAAACTGCTTCCTCTTCTGACTCTTTCAAATACACACCAGCAAACACATTGCTGTGTATTTTTAAAGAAAAGAAGAATGAGGAAGCAGTAACAATACATGCTGTACAATGGATAGATCAATGACTCAATGACTCAGAATCATTGTGAAAGTCTGCCTGATGTGCTATAGTATAGGAGAGTAATGGAATAATCCGCCAGGTCTAGTGCTCTACTCACATGGATATGTACAAATTAATTGTTAGTTGCGCAGCTAGCCAGGCAAAATGTACCAAATGTGCTAGACCTGCCGCATAAGCTATCTTTCCATCAGGAAACTTTGTTACTGACCTCAGTACTGGGGCACCCTGAAAGCTCACCTGGTTGAGCTGGAGCCCCATGTACCAAGGCTTAGTCCTTGCTGCAGTTGGCATATGTTAGAATCTGCTGCATATTACCCAACTCCCTGTCTATCTTCAGCCTTACTATCTAATAAGCACCCCAACCGGTCGAGGCAGATGACCACCCACC
>NW_023339785.1:1812106-1814059 GCF_004916995.1 Morone saxatilis
AATGGAAGTATCCTTGAGCAAGATACTTAACCTCAAATTGCTCCCGATGTTGTGCCCTCAGTGAGGAGTGTGTGAAAATGTGACATGTAGTGTCAATGTAAGTGCTTTGAGTGGTCAGAAGACTAGAAAGGCGCTATGTAAGTACGGTCCATTTACCATTTACCAAATCAGTGAATAAAGTTGCATTTTTGTACAGTAAGTGAGACAAGAACTGACTTAGCCATTTCATTGTATGCAAAATCAACATTTTTAATTTTTTTTTAGGAAATGACAAACTTTTTGCCCACATACTGGTGTGTAAGTGACGTATTGTGCTAGACATGTGATAAAGATATAGGTTTTGGCTTAATAGGGACTTTAACACCGGGTTGTGATGGCGTCCCTCTCCTGATGGAACTTTTTGTTACTTTTATCTTATGACTGGGAGCTGATGAGAAACATGCATCCAGCTCGACACTCTCAGCCGTGCAGGCTGGCACCTCAGGGCTACTGTCGACCTCAACAGGGTGTGTGATCCTCTGCTTTTCATCACTCTGCTGTGTGTGTGGCCGTTTATGGCGTCAACCTGACACACATGCACACTGCTGTTTAGATTTGACATAGCTGCTGTCACTCACAGTGAAAGCAAACGTCCACTGTTTTTTTTGTTATTCAATGTACACAAAGCACACGTGTGTGAGAGAAACATTTACATTTAGTTTTCCTTTATTTACTAATGTGAGATTTCATTTTATTTTCTGTTTATTTCTCCAGGGTATTCACTATTTGTTATTTAGTTTGGGTTTTTCCTGCCTAATTTAATAGTTTATACCTTAAAAGCCAATTTAATTTTGCTCTAGTTCAATTAAAAATAACACATATAGCAATAGACCTCATAGGGATCCTGGATTGAACAGATCAGGGATAAGATCAGCAGTGCTGCCTCTCTCTTCTGGCCCTCTGCCCTTTATTTAAGCACCGTGCTACAGTCTGTCAGCTAAAGCTCAGGCCTCAGATGTTAGTGATGTTAGCCAGTGATACAGTATGTTTGATAGAATGAAACAGATATTGCATACATTTTAAGATGGTGCAGATATGATTGTGTATGTTAGTGGGACAACTACATATGAGCTCTGCCATATGTATTACTATTATAACTCTGGTCTCTGACATGAACCTTAATCTGTGCCTGCATTAAGGGCTAGGGATGTGTGTCTCCTTCACTGAGGACAATATGCATCTTGATGAATTGCCAACAAACCAATACACTAAAGTTACAAAAAGGTAAAGGTCAAGAAGCCCCCAGGGATTGCATTTAGTCAGTCAAATAATTTATATGTTTTACTTTTCCATTATGGCCCCTCGAACTTACCTTCATCACCACCATCAGGGCAAACACTTTTGAATGTGTGATATTTAAAAAAGAACCTTGCTGTGGCTACTGTAGTCCCCTGCGACGATTGATTGATTCCTAATGTTGTTTTGACCCTTGAACTTTTCTTCTAATAACTTGTTGGCAGTCATGTGATTGTAATGATGTATAAAATTCAGATGGAGTAGGGACCAGGCTCCGGAGAGGCGACTCTCCGCACCCATCCGACCAATACTGGCACCCCACAAGAAACCCACACCCCCACCTACCCATCATCAAGACACATTCACTCAGCCTTCCCCTTTGCCTCATTCTAACACTCCCTCTGTTTTCTCCCCATCACAGGGTCCAGCCAATACAGGCGCTGCTCTGTTGGAGGTGTGGGCAGCCTGGACACTTCCGCAGGGAGTGCCCGCTCATGGAGGTCGGCCAAGTGATCCGGGTTGCCGGCCCACCAACACCCTCCCCCGGTCCAGGAGGGAGATACAGTGTTCCGGTGAGGATTCAAGGGGGTATATATTTGCGCTGTGCTCAGTGGTGACGCGAGGTTTTCTGACACTGCAGAGGGCGAGGGGGAACCAGAGGCTCCACAGGTTCCCATG
>NW_023339785.1:1814159-1818147 GCF_004916995.1 Morone saxatilis
AATTGAATTGAATTGAATAGAATAGAATAACCATAAAAAGACACAGAATGACCACAAAGCAACTACAAAGAGACATAAAACTACCACAGAAAGAAGCAATGTCACTTTAAGCTACGTAATTCTTCTGGACCAAAAGCAGGACTTGGACAAAGGCTTTTTAACGGTTCAAATTGGATTTATTCACAAGAGAGAGATGAGGTTGACAGGCTGGATCAGACTTTCACAGTGGAGCAGGGCAGGCAGGTTGAACTGGAATGAAGTCAGGGAAATAGACTTAAGTGGTAGTGGACGAGGCAGGCAGGCAGAGATCACAGGTGAGTAATGGACTTGAAGCACAGGTAAAATACGAGAAAAATACTCAACTGGTTCTCAGAATGGAGTCTGTACTACGCAGGCAAACTGAACCATCTGGCAAAGACTGGAGAGAAGAGCCGGGTTTTATACTGCAGGAGTGCAGGTGATTAGGCAGCAAGATTGAGTGCCACGCCCACAGAGACACACAAAAAGAGACAGAAGATGATCAGGGGACAAGCAAAAAACACAGCTGAAGACAGCTGAGGCACAGCCATAGAATGACACATAACTATAAAGAGACACACAATAACCACAGAGCTACACCAAATGACCACAAAGAGACGCAACTAAGAGACACAAAACAAGCACAAAGAGACACAAAATACAGTAAACACAAAGAGACAATACAACCACAAAAATACGCAAAATAACTAAAAAGATACACAAAACAACCAGAGAGGCGCAACATAACTACAAAGAGACAAAACAACTACAAAGACACACAAGATTACTTCAAAGCGACACAACACAAGTACAAGTATTCAGAAAATAACTATGGACACAAAACAATGACAAAGAGACAGGTGTCACTAATAACATTAACAATGGCTCAGGTGTGCCAGTAAGACTTGACAGTGTGACAGTGAGCCAGCATGCACAATACCAGGTCCCTGAAATTGAAGCAGCTAAATGGAATTCAGCCAACACCATTGTATTATTTACATTTACATTTTCCTTCTGTGAAATCGGGAATTATTGAATAGCTGAGATGTCCCCTTTAAGAAAACACAATACGACAGAGACAATTATTCTGGCCACTGCTACGCTTGTATAGCTCATTGTTTGATAATCCTTTTACTGGGCTCTGTTGTATAGTATTCTGGGAAATGTAGGAAATAACTGGCTGTATCCAAGCTAAGCAAATGGAGTCTGTGATTTTGGAATCAGTGGCTTAATTTCACAGAAGCTTCTATTATCGGTGGCTCACCAAGTTGCTGGTTGGTCAGACAGATGAGAATCTCCAGAGGGGGAAAAAGAAATATGTGTGGAAGTGTTTGAAAGCGTCTGATCAGCACTGGAATTGCCGGGTGCTTCAACAGGGTCACTGTTCACTGCTGACACATCACTACGCTGCTTCACACATGAAATGCGAAGGTGTTTGTGTAGGTGTGTGTGTGTGTGGGTCTGTGTGTGTCTCCCAACTGGGCCGACAGGACCAAACCAGCTCTGAAACCTCAGCAAACCCCTCCCCATCCCCTACCTCTTTTCCTCCATTGGTTCCTACCCTTTTTTTCCTCTCCCTTCCTTATCCACTTCTCCCATCTCTTTCTTTCTTTTCTTTCTTCTTCTCTCATTGTCTTCACTCTCCTCTCCTTCTTTTAATCCCTCCCATTTCCTACTTTCCTCTTCTCTTCTCCTCTCCTTTCATCTCTCCTGTTTTATCTTCTCATCTCTCCTCTCCTTCTTTCAACCCCTTTCCTCCCTTCCTTCCCTCACTCCTCCTCACTCCTCCTCACTCCATCTCCAGGGCCGTGCTGTGCTGTTTGACCCGGATCACGGTGTTGCTCAGGGGCCTCTTGGTGCGTCGCTATCAGAAAGCGAGTTGCTCAGCTGTGACAGGGGCTGGCCTTCATCGATCCCTCCACGGCCCCCGGCCTTCACACTCAGCAAATCTAACATTTGTAGCGTTCATGAAGCCAGTGATGTCTCTGAGGTATACACACCACAGACTGCTGTGGCCCTCAGACCCGCTCCGTATTCACCTACTTCCTAACGCTTACTCCCCCTCTCCGTCTCCTTTCTTTTTCGTGCTCTTGCTCTTTCACTGGTTGTTGCTCCTGTTTTTGATCTATCCATGCTGGTTTGCACCCTCGAGGGTCAAATTAAAATGCACATATTGACAAGTCCATTTTGTCCATTTTTTTACATAATGGATTAAATGCGGCTAGCTTGATTACATATTTATTGTGGGTTTGATCAATATTGCTCTGGATGTGGGAATCCCATAACACAATGATTCTGATTAGATATTGTTAGTATTTTTCCATTTCTTGTTCTTGTATCAATGATGCTCAAGTGGTACTTATATAGCGACTTCCACTCAAAGCACTTCATACAACATTCACATTCACACACATTCATACAGTGATGCAGAGGGTGCGCAAGGGTGTCAGATATACAACCACAAAGACACACAAAATCACTTTAAAGGGACACAAAGCATCCACAAAGTGATGCAAAATAACCATGAAGAGATACAAAACAACTACATACAGATACAACATAACTACAAAGATGCTTAACGACCAAAACGACAAAACGACCACAAAGTGACGCAAAATAACAGCAAAAATACACACAATAACTACACTATTCAAAGTTGTTCAAATCCTCATGTTGCCCATTTTTCCTCCTTCTAACATCAACTTTGAGGACAGGAGGGACAAAATGTTCACTTACTGGCCTGATATTAACCACCCACTGACAGCAGCCACGCAAACCAGATAATCAGTGGTTATTTACTTCAAATTTAATTCAATGTTATTCTGTATAGCGCTAATTATAACAGGAAGTTATCTCAGGACACCTTTTCAAAATAGAGCAGGTCTTAGACCGAACTCCTTTTTAACATTTTTACTTTCACCTTGTCAGTGCTCATAATTGTCTTTACTGATCGCGTTTAAAGTACAAAGTTTTCACAAAATGCCTACAGACAACAAAAACATGACAAAGAGACACAAGGTCACATGACATAAAAGGCCTGTGGAGGCTAGTTCAGGGGCAGTCAACTCGAAGCTGCCTGATTACACACATGACATGCCTTATTCCATATCACTAACCAAGCGCGACCCTTCCAATCTGGCGGTTTACTTTAAACGTGGCACAATTTTTCCCAGCTCTCCCTCCTCGCCTCTGTCAGTGCCGCGTTTCCCTGCATCCATATTTGCTGCCTGCTGCTCTGTAAGCCCCACCACCACCCCAGCATGCACCTGTAGGCTCTGGCTAGGGGTTATGGTATTTGAGGTCGGAGCCTAGACGCCAAAATCTAAATATGCTTTACTGCTTAATAAACATTCCAAACGTGAGTTGGCTGACTGAACTCTTGTTAGTGTACTATCAATATCTCATGATGCTCAAATGATACTATGTAGTGCCTCTCTACTCTTTCTACCCATCAAAACGCTTTACACTACATTCACGCATTCACACACATTCAAATTAAAGTCTTTAATTATAATGCAAAGAACCTATGAAAGTGTGTGTATATCCTATCTAATGACATGATATATCTCAATATATTTAGCATTTCATTATGGCTCATTATTATATAGACTAATTTGTTGTTTAAGTTTTAAAATAATATAGCTACACACAGTTGCACTCCACAAGTTTTGTGGGTTACCCCTCCGTCGCAAAGTTGTGTTTTATTCATTCCAATTGTTTTGGGGATTATGCACCACTATAGTATGATATTGAAATGAGGACTGTGAAGGTGAAACATTGTTTCCTAAATTATGGCAATGTCAAATTTTGTTCTAGTTTTTATTTCAGTTCATAATCTTCTCTCAATTCCTAAAACTGTGAGGAGTAACCCTAAAAGTGGTTTGGTTTAGTTGCTTAAACCTCTGTATTGAACAGCAATTTAATTTAGCTATTGGAGCAAACTGATCTGGCAGCTTTCCAATCAACCCCC
>NW_023339785.1:1818247-1831868 GCF_004916995.1 Morone saxatilis
TGAAATTCTTCGCTTACGAGGATAAGTCAGATCATTGGCAGAGGTAATTTTACACCAATAAGGACACATTTATGAATGAAGACATTGATTTTAGCAAATAAAATACTTAAAATACTACACATTGTCCCTTTAAATATTACCTGAAATGTGAAAACTTAGGTGTCTCACTTTTCAATTGCCTCCTGCCAAACATGCAGCTGTTCTACAAAAGGTGATTTCAAGGCTTTCTCTTTGAATTCCCACTCCCACTCACTGCTGAGCATCCCTGAGCCCACAAGACAAGGGAAGGAAACGGCACGGAAATATTGTGGATGCAGCAGCAGCAGGTCAGAAGTGCTGTGTTCCCTGTGGCCATTCGATAAACTCATTTGCATGCTGACCATGTTGGACACTGCCCCGGACACATTTGCATTTCACAGGTGGAAACTGCAGCAACCTCAACCATGACACATCAATACTTCCTTGTTGGTAAGTGAATAAACCACTATTGTGCCACATTCAGTAACAGGTGCTCTTTGCTGCCTACAAAGACACCAATGGAAAGGTATTAGAGGCATGTAATTAGTTTATTTGACTGTGCAAACAGGAGCAGCATGAAAAAACAAATGAGACTGGACACTGCCTCTGGAATAACATCAAGGACAATCATACAAACTGAACTGAAATGTGCAACAATTATCTTTAGCAAATCCTCCTTTTCCTGCCTAATCCATAATGGAATTTACACCCTATTTGATTAAGTAATTAGCAGAGGTCACAGATACACTTTGATTAATAAAGAATGCAATCAAACTAACAATTACTACAATAATGTTGGGACGTTTGGTGTTAATGGGTCTTAAATGGAGTAATTGCACAGAGGGGCACGACACAGTTACATACTGTGCTGTAGCTCCAAGATAATTATCTCAGTCTCATTACCCAACCTGTTTATGATTCTCCTCAGTCCTTTTGTGTTTTGGGCCCTGGATGCAGCTATGATGCATGCAAAAAAATAGCCAGTGCGTCAATGAATCGCACGCAATAACTGAGAGAAATGTGGTTCTACTGTGATTCAATGCCATTGTCCAACTAAATGTCAACTAGCTGAGACCCATCAAAGGAATTCCTAAATCCTATTTCCAATCTCTCTTCAGTTTCTGTGTAAAGGGAAATGAATCTGAGCCTCAGTAATATGAACATGGGGCAGATGACTCAAAGACATCCTGGAAAGGTGTTTCATATATTACCATATGAAGAGGATTATTAACACTGAGAAGATAGGCTAGAGGGAATGTGGTGAGCTTATCTGCAGCAACTTGAAATGTATTCAATCTGTATACTTTAGCACTTGTCATTTAAAAGTGTATTGCCACCTTGATTATGAAATCATCTCGTCATTTTAATTAAAATGCATGCAACCTCTAAAAGGGTCATTGCATTAGTTAAGCCAGCTTGTCCTGGCTTGAAAACATAATCCCCTCAATTCCTTTCATCTATGGAGGGAACTTGCCCTTCCATTTTGATGTGCACTCTAATAATGCACCCACAGTGTATACACTGTATAGATTTTTGAGGCTCACAAGTTAACTTGTGTGCTAAGTCAGGAAGATGTGGTCAGTGAGCATTGTGGGATATTATCACCCTCACCATCCATTTTGATCAACCTCCTCTTGTATACGTAAATCTCGGGGCACAGATTCAGTTTCTGCAGCGGTGCAGGTTTCTCCTATGTCAGCACATCAGATCATCAGATCATCTTTAAATTCACACCACATACTCTGTGAGCTTCACTCAGGATTTCCACTCCTGAGAGAGCGTCTCTGTGTTGACAACGCAGGATGTACTGGAATCATCCAGCTCTTTTGACCCTGTTTGAAGCCTATAGGTCTGTTTTTATTTCCAGAGAGGAATTGCTTGAACTTTTGTTGAGGAAGGTCAGATTTTGTGCATCATAACAGAACATCAGTACTCACAGAAAATATTAATGTATGGTCAGCAATAGGTGTTTTTCCATTATTCTCCGAATGAATATATATGTATATATATATATATATATATATATATATATATATATAAAAAATCAGAAATTACGTCCATCATCCACACATAATTGCAGTAAAAATGTGAAAACTGATTATCCAAATGGTGGTTGCAGGTGTAACTTCCAAAGATTGTAATTGTGTTAATTTTATTCATTTTAATGAGACAACTACATTGACATATCAGGGTTCTGACAAAAAGTGCAACACAGCACATTGCACACATTCATGGTAGGGTACCTTTTACCATGTACAGCATAATTTTATCCATTAATCTTCGGACTGAAGTTAAAATTAATGTGACATCTTTGCCGAGTTGTAAAATCCTGTCTCAGAGTATTATAAACTGCTGTGTGTTTTAGGATTTTTCTTCAAACTCATAGAGGTATTAATCAAATTGGACTTACATTTCCCCAAATTAAGAAATGTAAATGAGTTTCATCTTCTTGATGGTAACTACAGCAGCAGGCATGTCAGCCTTTGTTAGACAGTAAACAGTAGAGAACTGACAGGACATGAAGGTGGAAATAACGCTGTGATTACATTGTTGCCATCTTAAACCCCTATGCCTCTAGGACAACCTCAACCAGCTTTTTAATGCTGTGATCTCATGAAACCAAAAAGTATTAGGTTTGTGTGTGCGGATTCAACATAATTGAATGCGTTTTAAATCCAGAACATAGAGCCAAAGCACATCATCCATCCATGTTTGGTCAAAATCTTATGCAAACAGTGTTGCATAAGATATTACCACTGGTAAATATCATGTACAACAGACAGAAACATGTTCTTAACCCCAGTTAAACCATTGTGTGGACAGCAATTAGAGACGTAAGTAGGATCAAATACGTTTATTGTTCAATCACTCTTGAAAATCCTCGTCAATCATATTTGTAAATGCATCACACTATAAACCTGTTGTCAGTCCAGTGTCTTAATATAAACAGTTTTACAGCCCACTGGTTCAGTCAAACTCTTATTCCTCTCCCTGTGGAATTGATTGATACCCAAAGTTAAACAGCAGGGTAAAGTGCAGAGCCAATAATCACAGCGTGCACAACCTTTCTTACCTTTCTGCCTCTTTTGGATGCTCTGCGACAGCCATAAAGAAGTCTGTAAAACAACTGCCAGTCTCTGTGACCTCCTGCCGGAGACAGTTCACGGGACTGACTCTCTCACCTAGTGGGCATGGCTATTTTATCTCTGCAGGCAACCTTGAGAAATGAATACCAAAACGGAAAGACTGAGGATGAGAAGGGAGCTGGTGGAAGAGAAGAGAGCGAGAGACAGAAGCGGACGGAGAGAGTGAAATCGGGAGTGAGAGAGCATCGGGAAGAAAATGACTTGGCAGTCACCCAGCTGGATCATTACCTTCTGCTCCACAAATGTGATGTAGTGGAGAAGGTGAAACTGATAGTTTGGAAATGAGAGGAGGGTGCTGGACTGATACTTAATCATTACCACCACTGCACCATGGCAGATAGCGGCACCAGGCTTCAAGGTGTTCTCCCCTGATGTTCACTGGAACAGATCGACAAGCTTGTTCTCCGCCTCCAAAGGGAGGAGTGTGGCATGAAGCGATTAAAAACACACTGCCCACTTTGTAACTGTCCGCTAAGCGCTTAGGCCAGGCAAGAAAATGTTTGCTCTGTTTCTCAGCGTAAATTTGATTTATTGCCGCTACAGTGTAAACACCACATGTGGATGTTTCACTGATATTTTCACATTCGTGTCCAGTTTCTGCTCTGGTAAATTTAGACTGTATAATTTTTGTGACTTTATTGGTTGTATGCTTACGTTAGCACACGCCTTTATGTGTCATAAAGACAGAAAAAGTATTTAAGTTACAATATTTGGATGCTTTTCTGGAGAGTTTACACACAATGACGGTGGAAATAATCCTGACACATTGATATGTTTCAACCAGTATTGACGTGCATCTGCATGTTGATGCCAGCAATGTGTGTTGCTCTTAAGTGAACAGAGTCCAGAAACACCACCATTTAAAACAATTTTAGCTGAATTTTCGATTAAAAATTGCTATATAAATAACAATTGTAAAACAATATGGAATACCATTACTGTAATTGAAATATTTATGTATGAAAGTTAATTCTTGACTTTGAGAATATAAGCTTTTTCCAGGGATTTTGGGATTGTTTTGCCAAATAACTGTTTTGCTTTAGATGCCTGGACGGATTTAGATGATACATTGTGATTAGAGTATGTTATATGAACAACTGAAATTATTGTTTATAATAGCATATGTATATATTAGGGGTGTAACGGTACACACGTCACGGTTCGGTACGTACCTCGGTATGGGGGTCCCGGTTCGGTACGGGTTCGGTACAACGGGGAATTATTATTTTTTTTAAATCACATATAAAAGACTAGCTTTTTATCATTTATTTTGAACAGACACAGATTGACTGCAAAAAAAAAAAAAAACATCTCCTGTTATAAAAGTAAAAAATAAATAGAATAAAACATAAAACAAATGTATTAGGAGGGTTCTCATAGGGTTCTAACCCTAACCCAATCCTGCTTCATTAACTGCATTAACAATGTTTCTTGCATTGTCTGTGGTTACTGCAATGGTTCTGGGCTTTTCAAGATTCCACTCTGTTACTGCCTCTTGTAGCTTCTCAGCTAAATGAGTGCTGGTGTGTTGTTCATACACTGGGCGCGTTAATAAAACTGGATTTTTCATTTCCCACTACATTTCCCTTCATCAGGGGTGATGAAGTGGGCGGTAACCGTGAGGTAGCTTTCAGTGGAACGGGAGGTCCACCCATCAGTTGTGAGTGCAACAGCTTGTGCAGTAGACAGCTCATGCTCCACCACTGCTCGTGCACGCTTGTAAATGGCAGGGACCACAGACTGGCTGATGGGATGGGACACTGTAGCGTGGCTCAAGCACCTTTAATAAATACTATAAAATAATAAAAACTCCTCTACTACGGCATATGGGCGCATAGATGTTGATATGTATACGCCAATTGCTTCTGTGATGTTTTTGGCCCTGTCAGTGTTAATGTCAAGAGGTCTGCTTAAAACATGCGGTATAAGTCGTTCACCAAAGACAGTTTTTTTCCTCGCACATAGTGACTGTATTTCTGCAGGGTGATGCGTCTATGTGGGTTACGGCATGTTTTGAGGTGTGTTGCCTAGCAACATACCTACATCCTCCCGTTGAAACATCGCCGGCAGAAAAAGTCCTTTGCCGTCTAGCCGACTCATGTGCCTCCACCTATTATATTCGTAACTGGGAAGCCAATAGTTCCCAAGTTACATGACTGATGTAAGGAAGCCAGCGGTCTCCTCAGCTCCTATCACTTTCCATCACTTTTTCTTTCCTTCGTCCTTTTTTTGTAACTACTTTCTTCTTTTGTAATGACTGTTTCTGCGCAGCTTTTTAAGCTCATTACCCGCCACTGTGGATTAAAGTAGGAGACTGAACTGTTTTTTTAAACTCACTCAGACGTATTCATTGTAATGACTGCGTGCACGTACCGTGACGCCCGTACCGTGACGGTTCGGGACGAATACAAATACCGTTACACCCCTAGTCAACAGTCAACATATTGGCTTTGCCCTACCACTCTGAGAGGAAATAAAAGCAGCCGAAACACAAAGGAATAGCTTTTAGATGGATGGTTGTGATGCAATTTCTAGATTGAGCCCATGACATGCTTGAAAAAAAAGCTTTTTTATGCTTGCCAGAGCAGCATAGCCTTCTCCTATATGGTTGATTGTCTTTTATAAATTCCTGTATGTTATTTTTATTATTGAACTGTCACATCATGAGATTCCCGTGTTAAAAAACCTTTGTGGACCAGCTTCTATGAGGTCGTCTTCCTCCTGTTACTGCAGTTGTAGTAGAAAAATTAGATTTCCATTTCAGAGTTGAACAAACTAAAAGCCACTCTAAAGCCTCAAGCAACCCGTAGAAGGTACAGTAGCAGTGTTTCCATCCAAATTTGTTGCAATTTTATTTTATTTATATTTTTGGGGCTTTTATTGCTGAAGAGACAATAAAGGGGGGTGGATCCACAGCAAAGGGCCAAAGGTCAGAGAATAACCCATGGCCGCTGCAGCAAGGACTCCAGCAGACTCCAGCTTTATCAGGTGAGCTACCAGGGCGCCCCATGTATCGCATATTTTATCCGGATTTCGTGTAATTCAGCAAAAAAATTAATGCTTGTTTCCATCGACTACCTATTCTAATAAGAGTTGGTTTACAATATAAACAGTAAGTGGTGCCAATTTTCCAGTTGGAAAACCAGAAGAAGACGGCACAACAAGATCACATAATTAAAAGAGTAAATTCAAGCCTCAAAACGAAAACAGAATGAAAATATTTGGTTCCATCAGATCTGTCTGGATGCAATATAGAGCATTAGGAGCAATGAGGAGACTGTTGCGGCGGAAACAGCTCATCAGTCATGTGAGTTAAGTGTTAACTACGTCAGAACTTATTAAAAAAAGTTTAATCTCCCATTAAGAGAGTTGTCTCTGTTTCATAAAGGGCTAAAAACCACCTCAAGCAATCGTGAAAACGTTTATTTATTAATTTATTTTATTTGTTTCCATCAACCTTTTCTAATGTGATACTTCAAAATGTGTTGATGGACACAAGGCTAATGTGAATAACACCTTGTAATCAGAAAGTTATTTGATGGAATGAGCAATATGGTGATGATTGTTCTTCAAAGAAGCAGTAAAGGCCAGTGTTCCAGCCCAGTATCCCTAGGAATTGGGTTTACATTGGACAAAACAGTTTACATCCAGTACCTCTAATATTTAAACTTAGGAGCAAAACAAACTGCATGGAGTGCTGCTTGGCTGTAAAAAAGGTGACCGTCTGGTGCTCTTCAGTTAGAGATTCCTAAGTTTAGAATTGTTGAAGAAATCTGAGGCACTCAAGAGGGCAGTGATTTTAAAAGCCTTCAACATCTCATAGCAATTTACTCGTAGTAAAAAAATAATATCTTAACCTTAACCAAAGTTAGCTTTTTGTCACTAGCCATAACCGAAATATTTTCCTAACCTTAAGGTCATATTTTGACAAAATCTGCTGTTGCAGCGATTAGCCACAGGATTGTGCCCCAGTGTGTGGGGCTTGTTACCGCTGTGAAACAATACAAAAAATAAAATGTTATTCATCTCTCTCAAACAAATAGAAATAAACCAAAGGAAGCTTCTTGGTTTTGTTATGTCGAACCATTGGCTGCAAGCCAGATGTAGACATCAAACCTTGGTACAAGAAATAAACTAAGCGAGGACACAACTTGGTATCACAGTTTGGTCAATAAACTCTGTCTGGGTAGCGCTTGGTTTCACTGGTATTGGTACTGGTATTCGGGCGGCAGTAGCTCAGTGTGTAGGGACTTGGATTGGGAGCCGTAGGGTTGCCGGTTCAAGTCCCACAGACCACAAAATATAGTGTGGACTAGCTGAAGCTGAAGATGAAGATGTGCCAGTTTCACCTCCTGTGCACTGCTGAGGTTCCCTTGAGCAAATCAACCTAACCCCAAAACCTGCTCATGGGGCGCTGTTAACGCGGCAGCCCCGTCACTCCACAATCTCTCTCCCCTTTGCATGTCACAAGTGCCATGAAGTGTGTGGGTGTGTGTGTGTGTGTTGTGTGTAACAAAAAGAAGAGTGAAAAGAACAATTTTCCCTTAGGGGATCAATAAAGTATATCTTCTTCTTCTTCTATTTCTTGCTGAGTGTGGAACAGTTTGACCAAAAACTGCAGCCTAAAAACCCTAATCTGCCCCTGCTCAATTCAATGGGAGGATGGCATTTTCTCCACAGTGCCTGATTTAGTGTGAATGATACCATAGCTGCCATTATTTTCTGCTAAATGTCATACATGTTCTGAAAGGCAGGGTGAAAAACCTGCAGTCGTAGCCTTTTCCAGCTGCTTCCCACTGCCTCCTTGATCTCTCACCAAGAACTCTGTGTCCATTGTGTGTCTTTGTAGTCTCAACGTGATGAATTGTATGGATAGGGATAACACTTAAAAGCCTCTCCTTAAAGGCATTCATGGTATTGAAGTAGGTGTGTGAAGAATGAGAACAGAGAACTTGAGAGACCAGTTAAAACACTGCCTACTTTCACACCCCAAACACATTTGGCCAAACGCTGTCAAATCTGTGAAAGGGCTATATGTTTGTTAAAATGAAACAGTTTCATCCTCTGTGTATGTGATATGTATGTACTCTGCAAATTCTATTACATGGTATCTTGTTTGCACATTTGACACCCTGATGTGTCCACAATGGGAAGGGTTCATCCTTTGTTGACCATATTTGTGCTCAGCAAATCTCATAACAATCTGCCCCTTGCACTTAAGTATGTCTTGTGGAAATATATTTTGATCTAATGATGCCCAAAGAAAAATCACCAAAAACATTAGAATGAATCTTCTGGGTACTATCAATAATCACACCAAAATGTATTGGTAGTCTGGCTAGAATTTGTTCACTTCAAACAGACTACAGTATTGGATGAACATATGGACAAACCAACCAACCTTTGTAGTGCTTTACCATGACAGAAAATTCATATGATTGTTTCAATGTGGTTGCTTGGCCAGTGGCCCTTGAAAATATGATACTGAAGGTATCCCTCTCAAGCCATTTCGTGACGCTCAGGGGTTCCATGGTCCAGTTAGCAAGAAAAAATAGGCAAATCCAGTTGTCAAAATAAAGTATGCATGGTTAATGTGAAAAGGGTTGCAGTTTGGCTGATTCTATTTACAAAAACTACTTGTTTAGGTTTAGGAAATAAGTTACATCAGATACACAACGTAAGTTACAATTTTAGTACATGAATATATCTTATCTACATCTTATCTACATATTTTGACGCTTAGGCTACTGATCAAGCAGGAGTATTTGACAACTTGGGAGTGAGAAGTTGCTTGGATTGCTTTGTGATCGGCCTCCTCTATGGTTAAGATTTGGGTAACCTTAGGCAGCTAAAAGTACTTTGTTATGCTTAGGAAAATATTATTGTCATTATTGAGGAAAACGATAATTAAAGCAGTATTGACTCAATGGGATGTGAGTCATAGTAATTTCCACCCAGGGTGGATGGTTGGGTGACCAAACCATGGTTTGGTTTGGTCAATTTTTTTTTAATGCTTGTCTACTTCCAAAAGACACACTGTAGCACAATACCACAACATCCAGTATTTTATTAAAAACACTGTCAAACACTATAAGAATAAATTGTCTTCAAATTTAGCATTTGCAGTTCTTTGCATTGTCAACATATTTAGCTGCATTGGGATTAGGGACGGACTTTAAAAACTAAAGTTTGAGTGCTGCGTGGAATAAATATCATGTGTTTACCTATTTATCATCACAACATTTCAATAACTATTCTTTCATCTGAACGGCAGAAGATTTCCCCCTGGGGTATAAACTAATATTGTGGTAGCACAACACACACACGCACACACAAATTGGATCAAGTGGAATCAACACACAAGATAATGGGTATTGAGTATAGTAACACGTACAATGGTAGATAAGAGTTGAGAGGGAAGTGTGCTAATACGAGTAAATGAGAGGGAAGAAGAGTCGCACTAAAAGAAAGAATAAACAGAGAAAAAGAGAAATAAGAGGGTGGGGTAGACTCCTCTCTCTCTCGGCTGCTTCCTCACTAAACAAGAGAGGACAAATTGATTTTGTATTTCCCAGCAATGTGCATACATTTCTCTTTGGAAACAGTGAGGGGAAGGCTTCCCTGCTCTTAAAATACACCTGCTAGTGGATACGCACAACAAGGCTTGCGTTTGTCTCCACGTGTCCTCGCTATTCATCCATTAACTCTGGGGCAGATGCATGAAGGGATGTCCTGTGCCTATTCTTGAAGTAGCCAAGCATCTATGTGTTAGACCGTCACACAACCACAATATAGTCAAAAGTGCTTTTACACTGATGTCCACTAGGTGTACCTGGTTTTCCTGGTTTGGCCCCCTGCCTACCAACATCTCTAAGGCCAAATTAAAACCGAATCAGGTGTTGCAGCAATTAGCCGCCTGGTGGTACGGTGCCTTTGTCGACTGGAAGGGCACCCTAGAGGGCACTTTCACATTGCGGTAATAGGTGGTATATTGCTATAGTATATAGGCAATCAATTAGATACTACAACAATATTCCAGTTTCCATTCCGTCCATGGAAACAGATGAGTTCCATGTAAATTCACAAAACATTCATGAATGGGGAAATTAGCTATAAAGAAACTTTTTCTGTTCCAGGCTATAGACATGTTTATTTAGATAGATACTTTATTTATTCCGAGGGAAATTCAAGATTTATGCTGTAAAGCATTTTAATATAAGGCCTTAAGGCGGTTGACTTACTTCTGGAGCCAGCCTCAAGTGGCCATTAGCAGAACTGCAGTTTTTGTTACTTCTGTGTTGGCTTCATTTTATAACCTTGGATGTTGTTCATTGGTTTTCTGATGCTTTTGATTTGTGGTAATAATACATCTTTACACATTTTGGACAGATTACACTAGACTGTAGCACTTTAATGTAATTGTGAACTAGTAAGTATAGCCAGCAAAATCTGTTTAACTTGCTTTCACTAAGCAAATATTTACATTCTAAGTGAGACTGGCAACACTTTGAGAACTTTACTGTAAGTGATGACAGGAATTTGTGGCTTAATATTGCTGTGAAGCTGCCAATGAACTCATTTTGCCCCATCACCTTTAAAGCAATTCTGAAGCCAGCCTTGAAGCAGTATTGGTATTATCGGTAAAGATCATTCAAACCCAGCCAATTAAAAGGAGAGAGAGATCAAGATTTAGCTCTGTGCACAGAACAAATAGCTCTGGCCTCTGTGTGACTCCTAAAAATACCTGAATATACACAGAGACAGAACGAGAAACCTCCTTTATATATCTGTAAAAGCTCAGTGATGGGAAAGTTTTGAGTGCTGCCAACTGCAGACTGGACTGGGGGAGTGGAGCAGGGAGGGGGGACTCTGTGATTGAGCTATTATACTCCCAGAGTGCAGCTCAGTTTTGATGAATGGGACTGAAGCAGTAGGGAGTAGAGGCATGGTTTTTGTAGGGGTGGGTCAGGGGCTTTGTTAGGAGTGGAGTCTGAAGGTGGTGGATGCAAAATGGGTTGTGTGTGTTGTGCTTAGTGCACATAGTTGCAGGTCTATGGTGAATTCCCTGTGGAGTGAGAGCCAATCTGTGCTCAAGGCCTTGAGCTATTGATCTCCTGGAAGCCCATCATTCACTCCTCTTACAGCCATCCTCCACCCACCCCATCCCTTTCGTCCAGCACTTCCCACAGCCCTCTACAGACCAGTTGAGGAGGTGTAAAGGCATTCATATCATCATGTTAAGATTTGGGTCATTCTCACCCCCATCCCACCAACGCGAACCTAGTGTTAGTTCTGGGCTGGTGTCAGTGCTGGGTTAGAGTTGGTTTAACTTGAGAATCCTTCTGAGAACCGGTTTGTTTTTCTACAGGCTAGAGCGCTACATCATCAGTCACTGTATATGTCTTCAGCGTTAGCTATTGTTACCGAGGTTACATTAGATGACTAGCTAGCCAGCTGATGGTCAGCTTACATTATACAAGTGATGTGAGAAACTGGACTGCTTGGGTAATGGTAGCTGACCAACAGGTAGCTAGCTATGCAGCTAGCACAATGTTAAGTTTGTATATATCATCTATGTTAAGTTTTTATCATTAGTATGATAAATTATTAGCTGGTTAAAAAGCTAATAAATACATAGCTGGCTGGCTACATAAGAATATTTGAGTTTTTGTTACCTTAGAATGAGATTTTTTATCTACAGAGGGAGTGGGTCCACTGTGTTGAACCACCATGTTTCTGCAGTAGCCCAGAACATACAAATCAAACATTGGCTGTAGAAAAGACCTTTTGCATTGTTCCCAAGTTTTGCCGCCCCTGTAATTTCTCCTTCACAATTGGAAGGCTGATTGCTTTTGATATTGGTTGGTTTGGAAGTTGGTTTGCAATATGCAACCTGACTGTGGTACGATGCCGAACTTAAACCTCGCAACGGGGTCCTTAATGTTGAAAGTGTATGTTGCTGTCGGAGTTGAAGCCTCAGTTTGTGGCAGCTAAAGTGCAGCTTGCCTCTCCAACTGTGTTTGCACCTCCTTGTTCATAATACACACATTTATTCTGCCTCATTTTCTTGTCTATTGGGTTCCCGGGGTCTGAATATAAAGCAAAAAACAGCACAATCAGTAAGTAATGAATGCACATCAGTGTTTGTCTGCAAGGGGATGGGCGGATGAAAGTAATCGAAAGAAATAAAAGGAACGGCATGAAGCAGGTTGGAGTTGAGAGGAAGAAACTGACGACGTGGCTGCTAAAGCGCCAGACAAATCATTGGCCTCTTTCTCTGATGGGAAATGGCCGATTGGCCTCATTGCTTTTATCAGCCAGGCCGCAATAAAAAGATAACGAGGCCTGTCTTCTGCATCGCCGGCATCCAGCGAAGCATTCCTTCTACGCCTGGGGTCTGGATTGCATAGTGCCTAGAGTGGAGGGAGAACAGAAGATGGTACTAGGATAAAGGAGATGTCAATTAGTGGAGGGAGAGAGCAAATGAAACACTTTTATAGCCCTCCGATGGAGCTTGGCGCAAGTGTGTATATGTGTGTGTGTGGTGTGTGTGTGTGTGTGTGTAGCTGGTGTCGTGTTGTGTGATGTCTGGAGGTCCAACCACAGTACAATTATAAAGAGCAAAGATGTAATCACTCTATGAACAGGGCGTACATAAAATGAAATTTATCTTTAACACCTTCAATGAACCCCTCCTCTTGTGCTGCTCAACGCATTACTGTTCCAGGGTTAACAAAATA
This sequence comes from Morone saxatilis, assembly GCF_004916995.1. Classification (NCBI taxonomy): domain Eukaryota; kingdom Metazoa; phylum Chordata; class Actinopteri; family Moronidae; genus Morone; species Morone saxatilis. The sequence continues at coordinate 1,831,152 of NW_023339785.1, forward strand.
TTGAAAGATGGTTTTTAATATAGAGGCCCATTACACATGCCTGCCTGCATTCTACTAAAGAATATGAAAAATGGGGCGACACCTAAAGAGCCATCTGCCTCAGTGGTGCCCAGCGAAAATATGGGTACAGGGGTCGATCAGACGAGAATTTTTATTATCTTTCCGCAGGGGGAATGTCTGTCTGCCACATCACTGGAATTCAGAGGAAGTGTTTTGAACTATGTTTTGTATGAAGTTGCAACTATCTTCACTTAAATAGTAAATTTTCTTTTTGGCATCATTAAGTCATTTTATACCTCCAAATCTGTGGTCGATTTGGCTTTTGTCGTGAGTGTAAATAAATTTATTGAATGCTTCACTTTACAGTCAATCTGGCAAGAAGAGTCAACTCTCTGTTTTTGAGACAAAGTATGCAGTCCAGGCAGAGACTTAAAATAGGGGTGACTACGGTTTGGTTCACTAAATACTTGTGTTATTATTAAGATTGGAAAAAAGTTTTATCTTGCAGGACCAGTTACAGATTTTAGTTAGAATCAACCAAAAGGCGAGACACCAAAGGCAAGAACATTTTTTAAATGCACTGCTCAATTTTGCAGATTTTGTGCTATTTTCCTTATCCTATTGCCTATCTTCATTTAAGCATGTCTGTGGCAGATTGTGGCTCAAAAAGGAGCGGGTTGTCCCACTAATCCGGAAGGTTGTTGGTTCGCATCCCCG
>NW_023339785.1:1831968-1834055 GCF_004916995.1 Morone saxatilis
AATTGAATTGAATTGAAATGTTCTACAGTAGCCCAGAAAGGACACACCAAACACTGGCTCTAGATAGGGCCTCGCACATTTGTTTGCGCATTTTGCTGCCACTGTAGTTTCCCCTACATAATTGCAATGGGAGGGTGATGCAAGGGGTATTCAGTTGGTTGCAATTTGCAACCTCATAGCTAAATGCTACTACATCCTACACACTGGTTCATTAAAAGGTATGACGGACAGTACAGTTTTGTATTGATTTCTCTTTATTAGGTACACAAGTACAATCTAATGCAATCCGGTACAACTGTCATTAGTTAGTTCAATTATGTTCTTTAACACTGAGTGATCATAGATCATAGTTCAATCTGTGAATCCTGTAAAAAATGTAAAGTTCTGAACTTTGTGTATTGGCCGATACCAATCCGAGACACAGTTGTAACGTAATTTAAAAACAATTCAGTGATTACTGGACATGAACAGCCTCCTGTGTTCATGTCCTGGGTTTGATTTACCCATCCATTCTTCACGACCACCAAGGCAGACTTTAACACTTTGTACTGCATCACCTGACTTTCACAGCACATCAAAATATTACGCTAGATAGGCACATACAGAAATGGTGCTTGAGGGGCACCTATAGTGACACAATTTACTGTTTGTAACTCACCAGTGATAGATGAGGGCAAAACGAAATAAGAAACATGCTGATATGAACACAATGTGAAGATAAAAAAAATAAAGTAAACTAACCCTAGCTCATTGCAAAGAGACCAACCTTAATCTTAACCCATATCCTAACTGCCATATTGTTTAATAAATTGGAATAAATGCAGAAATCTGAATCTGAACCCCAGTCCTAATCCTAAATTGGATCCATACCATCATGTCTCCTCCCTTTGCAAAGGTTTGCGCACCCCCCCCCCCTTCCCTTCAAAAGACCCACATCCTGCCTATGGGAGCCCAAGGGGGCCGGCGGGTCCCTCTGTCCCCTTTTTTGGTGATTTCATGCACTGTTGGACAAAAGACAGTTGACATATTCACACATTTGCCTTGTGTAAATGTTGAATGCGGAGCATCAGCAAAAAGGGCCATTATTTTGATTTGTGCCAGGCTAGGTGGAGGCAGCAGGAGGGGTGGGGGGCTGCGTCTCTGGGGGCAAATAAAGCAGCAGTCATCTTCTCAACATGTGGTGGTGGTATCACTGTAAGCGAACAGGAGCTTTACTGGATGTTTGCACACCGAGATGAGAGCTAAAGCACAATGTAAAATAAACAAGGAGAATCCTTTGGGAGCATGTGGTAGCTAGGACCCAGCTCTGCACGCCTTTCTGCTGGATTTAAACCAGAGTACCTGTCACTATTAGTCCTTATTGAAAACAAGAGACAGAGGCACATACGGAGACAGACAGGAGGCTGGGTAAGAGATATAAAACTGCTAACAGAGAAAAAAAAAACAAGCGAGGGTGTCAAAGACGGAGACGCAGAGAGGGAGGCTGAGTGTGAAAATGACAGAGAACAGAGAGGGAGACATGGATACCAAAGACAAACTTGGTAGTAGGGAGAATGAGAGTGAGAGGCAGCAACAAAGCAGCTTTACTCCATTGTGCAAGACACCAGTATGAGTTATAAAACTGACACATGGCTGTCTGTGCTGGTTGCGATGGCCCCCGATTCACTGGCAACCATCCAACAGAAACCATAAGCAAAGGAGTTGCACAGGAAACAAAGCAGCAACAGCACCAGGGTCGCTCTTCTCCCTGATTCTGCTAACCGCAAACACGATGCACAAATAACCTCCCCCGCCACACTACCAGACAGCATGTGAATTAAGTTTTTCGACAAGGAATTTATTTTTTCTTTGTTAACCTGTCATACTGTACAGTCAACAGTAGGGGTGTAACTGTACACACAAGTCACGGTTCGGTACGTACCTCGGTATGGGGGTCACGGTTCGGTACGGGTTCGGTACAACGGGAATTTTTTTTTTTTAAATCACATATAAAAGAGTAGCTTTTTTCATTTATTTTGAACAGACACCGATTGACTTCAAAATAAAAAACATCTCCTGTTATAAAAGTAAAAAATAAATAGAATAAA
>NW_023339785.1:1834155-1836497 GCF_004916995.1 Morone saxatilis
ATCCTCTTAGATTTAAGTGCAGCCTTCGACACTGTTGATCATGCTCATCATGATCATATTATTATTATAAATTTGCGCTATACAAATAAAATTGAACTGAATTTAATTGAAAAATTAACATTAGATAATGCATCATTTGCATAATTGGGCATAACATTTCATAACTTGTCATACAAAAAATAATTATCTTAATGTAAGTAATTAACTGGGGAAGTTTGATGGGGATATCTATTGGTTACATGTTTTACCCTATTCACATGTAGTGCTTTTATATCTTTAAAGGCCTTTTTTCGCAAAATTTGTTTTTATGAGCCAGAAATATGCACTTTAGTAATCACAATCACAGTTTATTCATGAAAAAATGTGTTGACAGTATCTTCTGATTTATGGAGTGATAAAAGTAGATATCCACAATTCCCCCTGTAAAAATCTTGACTAAAATATGTTAACAAAATGAAACAAGAATTTCAAACCTGCTTTATCCAACGTTTAGATTTCTGTTTTGGAAATGTATGAATTTGTAAATTTCGAAGTAGAGGATGCTTTTATACTTGAAATACAAAAACTATTGTCTTAATGTCAGTAATCAGCTGGGGAAGTTTGATATCAGGGTGATATCTATTAGTTAAAATGTTTACCCTGTTCACCTTTAGTGTCTCCACGTAAACAATCATTTAATTGCTACAATCAGTGGAATTAATGGTTGATTTCATGTCTGGCCAGGTTCAGCTAGGGGTCTATATATATTCCATGGGCACATATTTAATTTACATGGGTACATTTTTAGTCTCATGTAAGATTTCTTGAATGAAAATACACACAGCATGTGGTTACAAAATGGCATTTATATGGCAAGTAACTGTGTATCAGTGTAGAAGAAAAGGGTAATTCACATGAAATGTGATGGATATATGCAGTGACTTGACTCATGCTTCCATTCAGCCCAGAGTTTGAAAGCTCTGTTTGGGCGTGAACATTGTCTTTGTTGAGGACCGATGACACATCGCAGCATAATGACCAGGATGTTGAGTCATCATATCAATCAAATCTGCTGTCAGTGTAACAAATAGTTATAAAAGCATAGCAGGAACACGTGGACCTTTCAAATCAGAATTCTGATCATTTTTAGTCACGCTTACTCATAGATTCTTATCCCTATGTTCAAATCCAAACTGCTGCTGCTCATGTCTTCTTCAGGATTTAACTAGACACAAAACATAACTAATTATTTTTGGCTTCTTAATTACTTGAGAGAAATAATGTTAGTGGGACCTCATTCTACATTTTCCCAATTTCTAGTCCCAAAATGAACATCTTATCTGGGGCCCTGTTGGTTCAACTAAGCAGGCCTCCCTATGTGAGTCATAGTTAGGTTACTAATAGGAAATGAGAGCATGGGCTCAGAGTTGGCAAAGCAAAAATCCGACATGGGAAATTGACATTGGGATATTATGACAGACAATCCCATATAGGGCCTTGTGTTCAGGCCATTTAATACCCACATGGGCCCAACACATCAGTAGTTTATGACTGTGTCTGGGGTATGAGTCATGAACTTAAAAAATGTATTTCAGAATAAAAATGTCAAAAACAGTAACTTTCAAGAATAATACAGTTTAAGACCAAAAAAAGAGAGCAAAAATAACAAAAATCATATCTCATATGGGCTTAGCCCATCAGATCATCAGTTAGTCCTTGGTGGATCTGTGTTTCAGCAATTACTCGAGATCATGAAGAAAAAGCAGAAAGAGTTCTCCCAGAGGTTCCTGTCTGCCTCATGGGAACACTTTGATTTGACCCTCCTGCAGCTGCAAATGAATCCCAGTTTAGCACTTTTATTTGGCTAAACTAAAGACTTTAACCAGGCCTATTAGAGCTGAGGCAGTGCATTTGGTTGCATTTGACCTTTGACCTCGAATCAGACACAAGCCTAGATGAACACAATTAAAAAACAACAATCAAGAGCAGATTTTGCAGGGCTGCTCTTCTCCGTGGAGGGAAGAGAGGTTTAATTGTGAGAATTAGGAGAACATGAGGATATGGGAAGTTACATCAAAGCAATACAGAGGTCATTAGCATAAGGTTAGCTGGAGAGTGTTTACCAGCAGCCTTTGTTGCCTCTGTCTTTAAGTTACCTTTGTTTTATAGACCTCCTGAGACCTTTCTTTTAGTCTGTTTTGGTCAAATGTGTTTTTCAGTGAGGGTGAGCCAACAAAGAGTTACAGTACAACAATAGCTTTATAACAGGCAGTACCCATACAGCAATACAACATTGCAGTAATAATAGAAATTAAAACCTCAGTTATACAGGGTTTAATGGTAGGGTAGGCAATCCTGTTCAG
>NW_023339785.1:1836597-1839016 GCF_004916995.1 Morone saxatilis
TAAACCTATTGTAGTAGAGCCACAAAATACAATTATGAACCTGAAAAGGGGCATAATATGACTCCTTTAAGTCTCCCGCACCATTCTGTGTTGCCCAGCCCATATAGGCTTACAAAAAAAAAAATGTCATGACCAAAATGTCTTAATATGTTGGATACAATGCTCTCTGTCTAAATTGCCATGCATTTTCTACAAATCTAGCTAAAATAAAAATCTCCTCCACAAAGAGCCAACTCAACATTTTACCTTCAGAGATCCAAAACAGATCAGGGTTCTTCAAATGGATTTTTTGAAACAGAAGGTTCCTCAAGTCTTTGTACACAGGGCAGTGAAACAGGAAATGAAATGCATCCTCGCTGCTCTTTAGGGATACCTTTACATCTGCCTACCTCAATTGCCAGTGGTAATGAACCAGTTATTAGTACACAGGAAACTCTGCCTCATATTTACATTAAATATTAGTATATACAGTTCTGTGTAGTAATCTCTGTTGTCGAACTGGCCTTCTGTCTTGAATGCTGTGTCCGGTCTCAGTCCAGGTTTTCTAGAACCTCCCAGTATGGGAAGAGTTAGCTAATAGCCCGCTATTGCTGGATTCCGTTAAAGACTTAATGCACACTCAGCGCTATTGGCTGTTTCATGGGCAACTTTAACTCTAAACACAAGATATAATTACAGGTTTTTCCACAGCTTTCAACCATATCCCGGAGCTGTCTTCAGTGAATGAAACTTGCTCAGGGGTTGCCACTATTCCTCCATATGACAAGACAAAACAAATTAAAGCAGACTTGGTAGGGATCAGGAGGGTGAAAAACATCAAGAGAATTTCTTGACATCAGGGTATGCCAGCAATCATTGGTTTGCTTGTAAATGCACACTACTGAGCAATCCAATCAGCCAGGTAGTTTCATGCCTGAACTTGTATTGCTGATTTATTTGACATACCAAATGAACTTTACAGAGACATCAGCAAGAAAGGTAGTGATCTAAGGAACAGTCTGTGCCAGAACGGATGTCACAGGTACATTAAGTTAATGGATCGGCTCTCAGATCTTCCATCAAATTATGAAATCCAAGCCACAGGCAAACAGAGAATGCTTGTCCTGTTTCTTTTAAGTGGCCAGTAATATGGTTTCAAACAACTGAAGAAATACACTTCTGCAGAGTTATCCATTATTGTTCCATTCAACAAACTGGCGTATACTAGGTATATGTATAAGGTCAGGCTTAATGTTGTATAAAACTGAATGTAAGCATTGAAATGATCTGCTGTGAGAGTGTACTGGCCCTCCACACAAGAAATGACAGTGTGTTTGGCTCAGCTCTGCTGCTGTCTGTGAAGCTCATTACCCTCTCAATGAGCCCGTGAAGAACTCTGTTGTTTTTGTTTGCTGATACCTTCTCAAAAACACATGTCACACCCACCTGACCTGCTGGAAATGCTGAATTCTTTAAAAAAGTCAAACTTGCCAGAGATGTTAGACCATGATGATGATTCCAGTCAGGAAACCATCATCATTAGGATACATTTTACTGGGAATTTTTTAACGGTCTGTCATGCTTTTAGGTTATAATAGTCCTCTTTACAGATCTATATCTCTTTAAATATTATTTGTATTATGGGTTTGCAAAAAAGTTATATTTTATATATATATTGGAGAACAAAACGCTGTACAATGGTTCAATCAGACTGACAACAAAGTCTAGAAACAGATAAAGATCCATCTGAGCAGTTAAATAAGAATATAATGAATCAGCAGCAAAGAAAGTGGAAACATAGCATCAACATCTGCACAGATTTAAACAGGAACAAGTATAACAGGAATACCGCCTTAAACAAACTGGAATTAACAGGCATTTTGCCTTAGCAAAGCTATTCTTAAAACTTCAGAACAGAAGGAGGTTAGTCTCTGGGTTGCACTGTTATATATCAGCTGGAAATACTTGACAAATCACAGTTTAGACCAATTCAATCTAGCCACTAATCAGGGCCCAGAGAAAAAAACAGGTTCCTAAAATATTCAGAGTCCAGTTGCACTGTTGTGGTTCAATAATGATCTTTTAACTGATGCTTTTCTGGACTGGAAAACATTCCAAATTGAAGGCTGTACAGTACAGCACTGTGGGGACGTCAACAAAATGGAAATTTTAATAATCCATTTTATTTGATTCTTTTGGGGCTAAAACTGTTTTAAATGTCAATAATACATTTGGTGTGTGATTTATGCTATATTTATATCTATGTTAACATAAACAGAAAGAAGAAAAACATCTATATAACAGGGGATCCCAAACTTTTCAGTGGTACTGTTGGGTCTCTGTAAATGTTATAAGGAGTTCGGTCTAGACCTGCTCTATTTGAAAAGTGTCCTGAGATAACTTCTGTTATGAATTGGCGCTATACAAATAAAATTGAATT
>NW_023339785.1:1839116-1839278 GCF_004916995.1 Morone saxatilis
CCCAGTCTGCTCTGATTGGTCAGTATTATGACGCGGAATGGCGCTTTCTCGTTCGCTCGCTCGCTCAACAAGGAAGTAAACGGCGGTGGGTCGCAAGTTTGATGACGTCAGAAAAGGGGAAACGTCAGAAATGGGCAAAAAAATCTGAATTGAGTGCTTTAT
>NW_023339785.1:1839345-1842038 GCF_004916995.1 Morone saxatilis
CATAATATGTCCCCTTTAAATAAATATAATCATCATTAAGTCAATCGTTAAGGTGCTTTTCCTGAGCCCAAAATAAAGCCAGAATTATTACAGTACTTTACTTACTTTTCAACAACATTTCTGAAGTGGAGTTTAATGTAAACTGGAGCAGAGTCATGTGAACCCCATGAGGTCCAGTCAGATCCTGGGGTGGTTCAGACACAAATGTGAAGCGCCAGCTTGTGTCAGCGAAAGCTGTGGTGACTTCTAGAGACAGAGTGTCAGCGTCTTAGAGTCATGACTCATAGATACTTGTTATTGGACTACATCTTTGGTAGACCGTGCTATTTGCCCGAAGACATACTCCACACCCACCTACACACACACACACTGCCCAGAGCCAGGCTTGGATAAGCTGGTAATCTTGTGAAAAGCAGCAGGATATCAAAATATCACTAATATGGTGAATCATGCATGTTCACTGCGACCACAGCTCTGAGGGACATCTGACTGTGGAAGTGTGTGTGTGTGTCTGTGAGAGTCTGCTTACATTGGTACTCACTACAGTGCCACATCAGTGAGTGCTATGGTCGGGTCTGTCACTGGTCAGCCAAATTAGTCAGGAACAGGTTGCTTAAGCTTCAGGTGAGGGAAACATGCACACACACACTTGCACACACGCACGAACACACACCTCCCGACTGTGGCTTCCTGTAGCCTTGCATTCTGTCGCTGTGAACATTCTCAGTGGGTGTGTTAGTCATCTTTTCTTGACTTTCACTTCCAGCAGAGTTCATCAAAAATATTTCTTGGAGTTTGCTGTTGGTCCAAAGCATTTTGACTTTTAAACCTTTGTCTATGCAGGTATAGTCAACTGAATGCCCTGTTCATTCTCAGTGGGAGCTCCTCAGTAAACCAAAGTGTTCTAATGAAAGACTAATGGAAAATGGGCATCCCTGCTCAAGAGTTCTTAACTAAGGTAAGGTATCACCATTCAAACTGTGTGCTACAAGTGTATTTAACATAAATTGTTCATTGTCAGCACTTCTTGCACAGATGTTTCACATTCCAGCATTTAATGTGAAATATTGGAGTTCATCTGTGGTATCTTAAAATCTTAAAACAGCATATTAAAAGTGACAATGATTGAAAAAGTAAAAAAGTATAAAAATGCATGCATATAAAACCATATATAAAATATATACAATGACACAATACGTATACAAATACTAGTATTATATTTGTGTATACTACTACTATACTATACTTTAACTTTATTTTAGGTATAAATCAACATTAGCTAGCGTTGATCAATTTCATTCTGTGATAGAGTCAGTCTCTATTATTCAGTCCTAAATCAAATCACCACCAAGTTACAAATACGCATGATTTATCTGCATGACTCACCTGATACATATGGGTTAGGTTACTTTTGTGTGCAAAGTTTTGACACTCTTTTACATCTTGCGTCGCCGTGGATTTTGGCTGTAATACAGTGTGTGGCACAACAGGAATCAGAGACTGTTTTGCTCACATTTTTACAGAGACCTGTTCCATTAACATCCCAGGTCAAGCACTCAATGGCGGACCATAGTCCAAGCTGACAAAGCGCAAGACTCCAGTGAGATGAGAGGAGGCAGACTCTGTGTTTATCGATAGACACAGTTTCTTGTGTGAATATGTAACCATATTATCATCACTATCTTGCTGCTGTATACATTCAACCAGGTGAAGATTCAAAAGATGACCTGCAGAATTATTTTGTGGGTGTATACCTGTATGCATATAAGTAATTTTTACAGTTTTATTTATTGTGAATAAGAAATTCAAAATGTAATCACTTGTCTGCAATTTCCCCATTGTGGGACAAATAAAGGTTTTCTTATCTTATCTTATGTTCTCTATATGTAGCATGACGGAAAAGCACATTTTCATTTCGTTGTGACCCTAACCCTAACCCGCTGTACAAGCTTGTGTGATATAATGATAAATACATTACTTTGATCCTTGGTTTTTCAGTTCCCTGTGGGATCTTTTCATTTAGTCCAAAGCCGCCCAGGTATCAGGTATGCGGAAGAGAGCTGAAGGAGGGCAAAGGAAAAGGTCAGAGGAGATGTCCACATGATATAAGCAAGTGTTTCCACCATCCATAGCGAGAGGAACTGAAAGAAGAGAAGCACTCATTTCTTTGACAAACACATGCTCATTGATGTCCAGGTCCCTTACGACAGGTATTTGAACATTTTAAAGTAGCTTAGCAACTACACTATATAGCCAACATAGTGTGACACCCCATCCACAGACTGGGAGGAGAGCTACTGTAAAGGTTAAAGAGAGAACGAGAGGGACTGGAAATTAAAACATTATCTTCCATCAATCATAACAGTAAGACCAAGGAGCTGTTGGTGAACTGCCAGAGGAACAGTAGGCCCCTTGTCCTGGTTATCATCCAACAGGAGAAGGAAGTGCAAAGGCAAAATTCACACAAGTACCAGCAAGCGGCAAGTACCTTGGGGTTCACCACTCTGCTGCTATACGACACCACATCTTATGTTATTTTGTCTGGCAGGAGCAAAATTGAAAGTACCATGACGTTGTTATTATCCCCATGAAACCTCCAAGGGAACAGGCTAAGATGTTACTTTGTAGAGATGAAGTTACTCTAGATGGTATTACCTTGGCCTCTAGCACCACTGACAGGAATCTTGGAGTTA
>NW_023339785.1:1842138-1845379 GCF_004916995.1 Morone saxatilis
GCTATTTTCAAACCTTGCTAGCTCTCTCACTAGCTTTCCAAGATTACCAACCCCAGCTTTAAGAGTAATCCTTGAATTTTTATGTCTGTAACTAATGAATATATTCACTGCTGATAAATGCATTGGGGGCCCTTGGAGACCCCATGGAAATATTTTGTATGCACAACATATTATGTTTGCTGAGTGGTATTTAAACACAAACAAACACAAATAAGTCATACAAGTATATTTTGACACATGGACCCCCTCTAAGACAAAAGGAAAAGTGCAATTTATTAAAACTGGACTGAACATCTGACTGTACTTGTTTCTTATTCCAGTATTCTTGGCAACATTGCTGGATTTCCAGTTCTCAGCTATTTCTTATTTACAATAGCTGTCTGTGGGAACAGGAGGGTGACCGGATCCATTGACAGTATTAGTGGACAGAGGATCTGGGTCTGTAAAGTGAAGCCAATGTGGAAGTGTATTAAACCTGCATTATTTCTAATGGCCAGCATAGGGCAGCTCCATGGGCCGCAAAAAAGAAGTCTGATAGTATTGAGTCATATGCGTCGCCCACAAAGGGTATTTATAATTATGAACTATCACCGCCCTAATTCATAGTGTTTTTGCAGAGTGTACCAGTGGAACCCTGCTCTGCACCCCTTCCCCCCATCAGCCGCTTCATCTTCATTTAAAGTGCTGCTTCTCCTTTATCGGCAGTTGCTCCATCATGTAAACGGTACCCTGCTGTTGCACCAGAGCAGTCCAGCTGAAGAGCTGCCATTACCCCTACTCACTCTGCATAGATTAATTACACACCATGGCTGTCTCCCCTCACACATCACAACACTTGCACTGTACTGCACAGCTTCAGATGACTAAACTACCTGCTTTCTTGCCATTAAAAAGACAGAGCGATAGAGACAGAGACTAAAGGTGATTCATACTGCCTTTTTTACAGTAGGCGCTGGCATTTATGTAAGTGGTGTAAGTTATGTAAATGGTATTACCAGAGCCTGTGTTGCAGGGAGAAAGTAGTTTCTTATATTGCCTATCATTCTATTAAATGCTCTTGTTATATGACTTCAACGTTGTTGACATTGGAGGGAAATAATTTCCGTTTACAGTTGACACTTACTGGCAGTAGAATCTTTAAATGGCCTCTACAAATAAAGATTGTCATAATTCCCAGCAGGAGCAGCAGTAAACTGCACAACATGCATGCAGATAATCTGGTAATTGTATACCTGCAGTAGAGATGGTCACTGAAATATAATGAAGAGCTTCTGCTGTGATAACCTTACAGGCACTTTTTAACTGTGCTGAATGTGTGGGTGAATCTGTTGACCCTCGGTCTCATCGTCTAGTGCCTGAGCCTCCCATCAAAATGATAAACGGCGCATCAATTCTCCCAGCAGTCATTTAGGAGAAGAGACAACAAACTGAGATGAGAGGGAGAAAGATGAAAAAAAAGTGTGCCGTCAAGCTTGGCTGGATAAAATGGCGGTCAAGTTCCCTGTCCTCCGGACATACGGAGCGTGACTGTCGGGCCCTCCCTCGGTGCTATTTAACATCATGGGTCATTAATAGGTACAAATGCCGGGGTGACCGTGGAGTCCTTTCCATCACTGACCTTCCTGTGCACTCTCTGTCATCTCCATCTGTCTTCTGATATGACACCATGTGATGTAGCAGCCCATCACCTGATTAAGCTAGACCCCCAACCCAGAACGAAAGAGGTAGTGATAAAAAAGAGGAAAAAAAGGCCTCTCAAAGACAGATTTAAAAAGAGATGCCCCAAGCTAGGAGACGGTATTAGGAAGTGCTGCTTAATTATGAGAGCAAACCTTTGCGGATAGCCCCGAGATATTCATTTTAGGAATTAATTTGGCACATAAAGATATCATCAAATCTAAACAGCCCTATGGCGTAGGAGGTCTTATCCACACAGCAGGCGGATATTAGCCCAGGGTTTTCATTTCAACACTTTTTGGTGATGGATATCAGTCCAGAAAATCAAAGACTGATCACAGCAGCCCCGGCTTCATTAAAGATGAACTGCTTTTGAACGCCTTTGTTCAAACTTCTCACTCACAAAACAATGGGAATCAATATTTTGCTTTTAACTGTCAATAATTGACAAATAACAACTAAGTCAATTAAATCTGCTGATGAAGATCATATGTTTTACACAAATGATGGCATTGGATGAAAAGTGAAAATGTACCTTGAGAGGCATATGAATGTCTGAACTAGATTTCATAGCAATCCATCCAATAGTTGTTGAGACATTTAAGATAATACCACAAATGTCAACCTGCTGGTGGCACAAGAGCAACAATTAGGTAAAACATAAAAAATTGGATGCCAAATCTGATGGGAATCTATCCGATAGTTGCTGACATGTTTCAGCCTAGACCAAAGTGGTGGACCAACTGATGACCTGACAAAGGGGACCTCTGTCACCACGGCCAAAAGAATAACCACTTACTTAAAGGCTCACTGTGTAATTTCTGCCTCAAATCAAAGTTGACACATGCATAAATATGACAGGGGCCTGTTGAAACGCAGCTTTACCTGAATAAAATTACAGATTTCTCTGAGTTTGAACATTGCTTGAAAGTACACAACTCAATAACATATAGCTGTGTTTATAGACAGTTTATGTGGAAATGTTACATATACATATTATAGCTTTAAAGTTAGGGATTGACCATAGTCTTGGTTAAAATAAACCAACAATGACTGTAGGTATTCAATTAAATTCAAAACCTGGCAAGAAAAAATCCTGATCCATTGTTATCTGAGGATTGGAATGATAACCTTATAGTGAGAAATCCCAGTTCAATGTTCCTCACAGCAGTGGAAGAAAAAGAAATGGTAAATAAATGTAAATACAAAACATCTACTGATTCAAATGAAATTGATATGAAAGTTGTAAAAAAGGTCATTGAGGGGATTTCTGAGCCACTTACATACATCTGTAACTTATCATTCCAAACCGGAAAATTTCCTAACAACATGAAAATAGCAAAGGTTGTGCCGTTGTATAAAACACCACTTCACAAATTACAGGCCAGTTTCTTTACTTCCACAATTCTCCAAAATTCTAGAAAAACTATTCAATAACAGATTAGACAAATTCATAAACAAACATAAATTACTTTCAGACAGTCAATACGGATTTAGAGCAAACAGCTCAACATCACTGGCATTAACAGAATCAATTGAGGAAATCACAAACGTTCTAGAGTTC
>NW_023339785.1:1845479-1848737 GCF_004916995.1 Morone saxatilis
GCCCCTGTGTTCAGTGTGATGGTGAGGGGTAGGTTAGTAATTGCCACAATGACTTTCCCCGTGTTAGGGTTAAAGTCCTGTGATTGTTTGGGCCATTCATCCACCCCTGCACCTCCACATAAAGACTTTCTTGGTCTATATTCTATGCCACCTGACTTCAGTAGTGGATGAATCCAGAAATGTCGCTTGAAAGATACCTACAAGCGCAATATTTTGAAATGGAGGGCCAGGCATAATACAAAGGTTGTTTCAAGAATACCCTGGCCTTTAGTCCTAGAATATTGTCTTATTTTTCTAGCATCCCACTCTCTCTTGTACCCTCCGTCTTTCCTCCTTCTTTCACTTCTTATCTTCACTCCATCGTTACCCACTAGTCTCCAGCCACACAGTTCTCCAGTGTGTATGTGTGTCTGTATTTACATCCCTGGCTTCCTGCCTGTTCCTGGAGTTGTGTCTTGCCTGGTGAGGGTCCTTACAGTTAGCCGATCAAAAATCCCACAGGTCAAGAGGGAGGGATGATATTGCTGTAACACACCATCTTCATGCTGGGCCATCTCCCCCAGGGGGATTCACAGCTCTCATTCAGTAAGTGTGAGTGTGTGTGTGTGTGTGTGTGTGTCTGTTTCTGTGCATGCCAAATAGAAAATTTGGTATGATTTGATTGCACCTTTATGCCTTTGATGTTAACTATAATAACAAGTTAGTGACATGGGGTGCCATTTGGACAAAACCAGCATGTCAGCTGTATTTATACTGACATCAGATTATGACAGACAATGACATGTCTGTTCCCCTGCAGTATTTACTGATGAGTCCACTTCCATCAGCGCTAATATGGCATTCTAATTGTTTGCCACAAGCTCTGGGTCCTTTCTCTGCTCAAATCCAAAACCATGTGTGACAGAGTTATGAGCTACAAGCGATTCTAATTGAAGAAGCTGCTATGTTATGTAAGAGGGACACTTCAGTAATTGGGTTAAGTTTAGTCGTCAACTCCTCTCCAGTGCGTCACCCTTTATCATCAAGCCGGCAAGGCCCAAGTCCAGAAACAAACCACTCGGCAAGCACCATTAGACCACATTAAGTAAGATTAAGGCCAGCATTTCAACGCTTGGAACTGAGGGGATGCCCTCGTATTCATTTCTGATGACCGCTTTTCTGTTTTTGGTTTGGCAAGAGGGATAAGTTAAATGTTTCCCTCCTTCCTTCAATCCCTTTCTTCTCTTCCCACCCCCTTCTTCCTAGAGCCTAGCAGTGATTGGTTATTTTACCCTCACAGATGCTGCCCTGAGATAGTTGTCCAGCCAGAGACAAGTTAGCTGGTTGTGAATATGCTCAAAGACACCAAAGTCCTGAGCACTATTAATCTGCTAGCTCTGAATCTCTTCTCTGCTCTTTTGTTGCCCTCTGTCTCTCAGCAGTCTTTTCAGTTTTCTCTCTGCTTGCTCCATGCCAGTGAAGTGAAAGGGATGGCATGATGTTTAGTGAATTATTCAGATTCACGGAGCTAAAGCTGAAGCTGCTGCAGCTCACCAGGCCTGGTCTTTTGACTGGATCCCCCTAGGGATATGCTGAAACCAGCATGAACCTTCTCTTTGCCATACACTGACACACATGCACTTTCACAGTCTCGCACTGGGACACTCCCAGGCACATGTATACATTAAAGGGCAGGGGAGCTACTGCGTATTTGCAAAGCATAGCTGTGAGTTAAAGTGTAAGTGCTAATGTGTTATAAAAATGCATCATGCTCATACTGTACAGTATGTGTACAAAGTAAATGGTTATGTAAATTTAGCAGACAGATGTAGTAAGTGTGCTTGGATGAAGGGCTCAAGTTCTGGTACTGTTCTCTCTGAGCTGCAATCAGTGCAATTCACTGCACACCAAAAAAGCAGAAAACAGACATGGTGACTAATCTGGTTCTTTAAACATTACCAGTACTCTACCTAAAAACTGGGTGGCACTACAGAAGTAAAAACGCTATATCCATGGGTAACACTGACGTATTCATTGAATTTCATGGTAATCATGAAATACATAGAGTGCAGAATCTACTTTGCTAGAGGAAAAGAAAAGAATAAGAAAGAATGGATGCCGATGCAGTGGCTGCTAGCTTCTTCAGTCTTGCATAATTTCTGCATTTTTTTCTCCACTTTATTACTGAAACATCACTGAATTATGTCCGAACATGGAATTTAAAGAGCTGAGCCGAAAAATGATTAAATTTTGACCATGGCAACGGCTACACATTCGGATGCTGCAGCTGTTAGGCTAGCTCCTTCAAACTTTCTGTTTTTGTTTTAATCTGTTTTCAGCTTTATTGCTGAAACACATATTACCTATGACAAAAAAAGACCTACAGTCCAATTTAAGAGCAGCAGACAAGCCCACCATGGCGGGTGCTGTTGCCCCAAGAAGACAGGAAGAGAGTCGGATTAGAGCCTTGTGACTGGTTGGATTTAATGTGTAATCTGGACAAAATCCAACAACAGGAAATTCGAGACTGTTGTGCCCACATGACATATGGGTTGTCAGAAAAGACAGACTGTGTTTACATTGGTGCTTGGGTGCTCAAATGTGGAGGGACACAAACTTTTAAAAGACTTAAATATATTCTTTTTTGTCTTGTCATCGGACAGGACAACTCAAAATAGGCAGAGAGAGAGAGAGAGAGAGAGAGAGAGAGAGAGACTTATCGAAGGGTCTGCTCTTACCAGAAAAATAAAATTCAAAACAACAATGTCACTTTGACTTATTGTCTCTTATTGTCCTCCTCTAATTTGTATCTGAAATCTTGTATATAACAACTGACTCATTTAGGTCAGGTGACTAGTTGAAATGGATTTTTATCAAACATGAAGCACTGATTTTGTCTTGTGGGATTTAGGCTCATTTGGTTTGACTATAACCAAACTATATTTAACTATATGCAATAATAAGCCAGACATAGAGCTGAAAGGGAATGAGAGTTTAAATGAGGTTTAAACAACTTTTGATTGTGGCAGTGATTAATGTGCTTAATTTTTCATGTTGCTCTTTCTCTTGATGTTATACGCCAGGGTCACAGTGAGGACGGTTAATCAATTCATCTCACTTTTAGAAGAAAATTACTCGCATTCAGACGGCATTTTAGTGCAAGTTATTGCCTTTATTTTAGCACGTTGCAAATGTGCCCTTCTCTTGCTAAGTGAAGGCGGCCGAACGTGGGCGTGTGGAGAAATCTTGTAATAATAATAATAATAATAATGTATTCAT
>NW_023339785.1:1848809-1852591 GCF_004916995.1 Morone saxatilis
GGCAAGACTTAGTTCACACACTCAAATGTCAAGGCAGTCTGAATGAGTCTGAATGAATGATGGGAAAAGGTAAACATTTGGAAAAAATGCAGCAGCCTCTCTTTAGGGTTAAGAACAGCAAGAGAGGAGAAGTTTACAGAAAAGATTTACAAAAGCCCTTGAATAAGCTTGAATAGCATCTCTAATTATATTTATGGTGAAAGAAAAACAGAGATATTAGCTTTGATTGCACAGGCTGGAGTCAATAAGTTAGTCTGGCGAGTTTTCCTTGCATATTTTCATCTCTTTCTAGTTTCTCTTTTCCTTCAAACTCCCCCCACCCCAGCCCCTTCTCTGGCTGTGTGTGTGTGTGTGCAGTCAGGCTGCAGGCACTGCTCTTCTACGACATTACAAATGAGCTCCAGCGCTTGGCCCAAAAGCCCCCTTTTAATCTTTTGCCCTAAGAAGGATGACAACATTTATAAGTAGACAGAGTTGGACGGGGAAGGAAAAATAAAACATCTCCTCTTATTGACGATGCTGAGTTTCACTCGGCCCCTCAGCCAGAACACACACACAAGCCAGAACGAGCAGCGGCCCCACAGCTCTGGGGAGATGAAGAGTGGATTCCCCTCTCTGCCGTCGATTTTTCTCCCTCATTCTCTTTATTTGTCTTCCAGGCCAGGACTCCCTGGATTTCCTGTTGGCTCTCTCGCTTTATAAACCATGAACGATGTTTTCTTGAGCCTCCGCCGATAATGTGGAGATGGTATCCGTGGTGGACCGAGCTATCGGGCGAGGGGTTGAGGGTCTGGAGCCTGGCTTCCCACTGTCGGGAAAGTTGAACCCCAAAGTCACAAATCTCCTGCGGCGCCCATGCAAAGGTTTTCAGTGATTTCTTTCTTGGAAGGTACATCACCTGCTGTACATCTTCCACAGGGGAGGGATGGTGCGGAGGGGAAATAACTTCTTTTAATCTGAATTATAAATCTGCTACAGCCTGTAGTCGCTATCTCCCTTCACATCATGCGCCATACCTCTTCAGCGAGTTCCCCAATGACAGGTTAGATTATAGAGGAGGCCTATCAAATACACAGCAACCCCCAAAACAGAGATTCTGTATCCTTCAGACAGCAACAGAATCCAAAAAATCTGTTGCTGGCTGTAATTTTTTACATGTCAAGACTCCTGCCCTGAACACATCTTCCTGCCAATACTCAGTCATACTCATAGCGCCGCCCACTGGAAAAGGGATGTAAGCCCTGTGCGGCTATCATGTGATTTGGATAAAATTTTCACGGTGTGGTATACACAGACGAGAATGTAGAACTGCGAGGGCCCGTTCATCGCTGCTTGCAACTTTAATTACTTTTAAAATCAGAATTTCCATGAAAGGTATTTCATTAAATATAAATTTAGTAAAACAATAAAATCCAACCTATGCATTTTTAAAACATGGCACATTCATTAGGGAAGATACTGCACCTTAAGAAAAAGTGAACAACACTAACATATGTATGCTTGATTCAGCCAAGAGGTTTCACTACAGTTCTGACAGTAACATTACTTTAAGTAACGAGTTACTTACTTAAGTAACAAATCAAGCAGAATTTACTTTGTTTTACAGAAAATGTTCCTTCTCACCTATTAAGAGGTAGAGTGTGTTTGTCGCATGTATAAGGAACAAGGAATGTCTCTACTGGGCTTAAAATGAAGTTGAAAAGGTTGCTGAAAGTTTGTTCCACATCTGGTAAACCAGGATCATTTGTTTCCGTTTTCTAGGCCTCTCATTTCTTAGTTTGTCTCTTTGACTCCTCTCCTCACATCATAGTCCCTCCCACCTGAGTGGAGGAGGAGAGGTAGAGAAACGATGAGAGGAGTCGAGGTGACAGCATTTAACGATAGGATGTCCTTGGTTTGGAACCTCAGCTGTCCATTGTTTTCTTACAGCCTACCGCTGTATTTTTACATTCTAACAGTGTTCATTCTAACAATTGTATATATTTACTTTTAATTCAACTCACAATGTGGCATAATGTGAAAACAATGTGCAGGTGTCACTTTAAAAAAAAACACCTACATATCGTACTTTTTATACAAACATATTAGTACTGCTTCACACACACACACGCACACAGCAGGAAAAAATTCATTTATTTAAAGTGCCATTTGTCATCAACTAATAAAAGCTACTAATAAACTAATAAAGCTGCTCTTTCACTATAAAGCTTACCTTATCTTGCACTATTATTAGTTTTTTTATTGTATTCTGTACGTTCAGGGAAAATATTAAGCCTCCCTTTAACAAATACGACATACTAACAATTCCTAATCTGTAAAAACATAACTCTAGAAACACAGAGTCATGTGCAGTGGTGTAGACTTCATTTTCAGCTGGCATTGTCTTCTAAATCTCCTCGCAGGTATCGCAGGAAAAAGCAGGCTTTTGTGCCGTGCTATAATCCTTGGTCGTGCGTCGTCGGCGGGTCGGGCCGCACCGAGGTCCAAAACTTATCACCCGGTGTGGCGAGCGAGAGAGTGGCGTGAGAGAGGCAAGCAAAGAGAGAGAGAAGAGAAGAGAATACTGCCGTGCCAGGAGTTTTAGCTGCATCAGGTGCCCGAATGAGGTGACAGGAAGTCACCCATCACAATAAAAGTCCAGTTACCCACACCAAATGAACAGGTTAATATTTAAAGGTCTCCTTTGACCCTATACTTGAAGTCAAAAATGACAATGTGACAATACTACTGGCCCATTTTTGGGTGAACCATTATGCAAGAGTAGGATGTTCCTTTGCTGGACAGGCGCTTAAAAAAAAAAAAGGCTTAAATTATACACACTACACCATTGGTTGTGCGCCGGCTGTCCTCTTGTCGGTGAAGAGCAGAAAGTCTAAACGCACATTTTACACAGTTTAAGAACACACAGTTTAAGAAGCACCACTGCCAAAAATTACATGACTCACCAACTTGCAACTGCGTGGGCAGAAAAGTGGGTGTTGTAAACTCGGCTCTGCAATATGAGTGCAAATGTGCATCCACCAAAGTTTTAAAATAAAGATTTTAAAACTGAGGTTTCAATGTTTGAAAACTTTTTTCCCTAACATACAGTATGTGCACCCGTTTTCAGATAACCATTTACACCGTGTGCGACCTGGAAAACAAACAAATATTTCAGGAGAACAGTGATAAACTTAAAAATGTGTTGGAGTAAAAAGAGTGCTGTAGTTGTGAAGAAGAAAAACTCAAATACAAAATAGTGCTGCATAGATTTAAAAAAAACTTTTTTTTATTACATTTCAAGCTTTCAAAGCTTTTTTCAGTTTCAAAATATGATATGATATTCATCCCATAATTACATTCCAGCTCACCGCTGTTCTCTTTGCTCTCTCTGGTGTACCAGCTACCAAATATTGTTTCTGACAAGTCTTTCTATAAATGTTCTTTGTTACTGCCACAAAATAATGGCTCAGCCAGTTGTGAACACCAACATATCAAGCAGACACCGAAACCTGAGTTAGTTTCAAAGAAAAAATGCTTTACTCTGGAGTCTGGAGGTCTGGCCAAAAAGAACGAAAGGATGGAGTAAGTCTAGGCCAGCCCCAGAGTGGGACGTAGGACACAGAGCTTCCCAAACCTAAACTATCAGAAACACTGTAACTGAACTAAGAAACAAAGAACCAAAAACTGGACTACCAGACCTCCAAGCTCAAACTGTAAAACACAAAAAACATCGTCTAGTGTTGATGTGCTGATGTGGTTGACCAGTTATTGTTTTTCCTATGTGTCCTTGAAGGTACCAT
>NW_023339785.1:1852632-1852793 GCF_004916995.1 Morone saxatilis
AAAGGATAAAAACCCTGTCTCAACTCTGCTCGGCTCTCTCTCTCTCTCTCATTCAGCTGCACCCCCGCCAGGAGCAGCACATTCCCTTTGTTTGATTTCTGATTTGGTTTCACTTTACAACATTTACACCTCATACTGCTCACACATCCACATTTACATTA
>NW_023339785.1:1852893-1856309 GCF_004916995.1 Morone saxatilis
GCGCTTTGAGTGGTCAAAAGACTAGAAAGGCGCTATACAAGTACAGGTCCATTTACCATTTACCATCTTTAAAAATCTCTTGGTTCTCCTTTACCTTAGCATTGTGGATGCTGATGTTTAGTCTCCACTGTTCATCCAAAGCCAAGTCGATCCTGGAGATCCCAAAAGTTTTTAGCGCAATCTGTCTTTAAATGTGAGTGGTAGACCACTCGTGTTTGCTGAGGCTTCTCGGCAAATTCTTCATGTCACAAAATTGTTGTCACATTGTCACAGGTTAAGAAAAGAAGGCAGGGAAAGCAGAAAAGGCGGTTCCTCGCTGAACATCCACACAGCCAGTCTTTTCGTGTGGACCACTCCGTTTGAAAAGAGCAGGTAATCTTCTGTCCCGTATTCTGAAGCAAACTTTTCAGCTCCGGTGTTGGTCTTATATTATTACCTCCTGCTTTGATTGAAAGTCCAGTTTAGAAAATTGTTTGAGCTTGGATATATAATCCTCCATTCTGAAATTAGGCGGGGCGAAAGGGAAAAAAATTTATCTCTGCACTTGACTCGCTAATTGTAACCACGGACTGTAAGATTGTTGCTAGCTCGCTGTCAATTACTCTGCAGCTGCGGAGTAGCATAATAATCTCTGGGCTCACGAGTGCCCCCTACCATGCGGCAAGAGAACTGCCTGCCTCACCTAGTGCCTCTTCTGCCGTTGTAAGATCGCTGAGCACACAAAACAGGTTACACAAATATATACATCAGCTAAACTATGGANNCATACAGAGAGACAGTAACACGCTCTCATTGCATGGCAGAGCACAGTTTGTGAGGGATTGCGCAATCCAAGGTGAGGCTCAACTTGCTGCTACCTCACCGTGCGTCTCTTCCCCGTATCTGAACTGGAAATGCGAAAATTCAGTGATTTTTAATAAAAAACAATCAAAATTGTTTAAGTTAAATGGAAAATGAGTTCATAGTTCAAACCATTTGATAAATATAACCATTTAATTTATTTGTTTTATTATATATTTTATTTTTTCCATGATGACCCTGCCTCTCCTGACTGCACATCACTGGGTGGTAAGTATACCCCTTTTAAAGTTACACTGTGTAGGATTTAGTGGCATCTAGTGGTGTAAATGCAGATCACACTAGTTGTCATGAATGGGGAAAATTAGCTATAGAGCCCTATAGCGTTGTTTGTATCAGGGTCTAAACATGTTTATTTCTGCTGTAAAGTTGGGCATTTTAATATGGGGCCTTATATAGATTGACTCACTTCTGGAGCCAGCGTCAAGTGGCCGTTAGAAAAACTGCAGGTTTTGTTACTTCGGTCTGCCAACTTAATAACAGTGAAGGAAAGCGAAGGGGATTTTGTTCCCCCAGACTCCAAATCAGAGAGAACAGCTAAGAGATGAGAAATAATAATAAAGTGCAGAGTGATTAAATGTATGTTTTGCTACATCTGTCTGCCTGTGTAAAACTGGAATCATTTAATTAATCTACAACTTAACACACTCTAGTGTGTGACGGTAGCTACTGTTCTTGTGCAATGTCAGCATAATGGGAAGAATGGGAAAACCTTCCTTTCACATATATTTTAGATTATTTGTTATTACTTTTACTTGTATAACATTTCAAATTTTGCAGGAAACATGAAATAAAGAGCAAAAACAGGACAGCAATCAATTAAACAGACAAACACTCAGGTAGAGTTCATTACACAGGGATTTATGCATATACGCCTCTTGTTATTGAAACAAAAAAAGAAACACTGCTCTTTTTCCTTATTTCTCCTGAGACCAACAATCCAATTTCATCCAGCATATTTTGAATGCTGTAAGTCATCTTTTCCATGGAGTATAACAATATGAAAGTAAAGCTCTTCAGCGGGTAGGTACCATTCTCACAAATACCTTCAGGTATATTTAGGCATCTCTTCAAATGAAACATCCATACACAAACCCAGTATCCTTGATATTAAAACGTCAAAGGTTATATACTGGTCTATACTGTGTACTGTATTTTTGGCTTTGTAGTGCAAACAGCCTCATTATAGTCCACTTGCCAGCAACATGAACCATGAAATGATGAGTACCCCAATGTTTTATGTTAGAAATGTATGGTGTGGGTCCCCAGCATTTTTAAACTGCCAGATGCTAACTTCCATATGTTGGGCAATTGCATAATTTGCATTAATAAACATAACAGTATTTCGGCAACTGCTTGGCCGATTTGGACAATAAAGGAGTGGTTTTTAGGGATTATTGAGAATGCTGAATTAATTTCATTCCACTTTTTAATAGTACAAAATGGTCATTTAAACTGCAAGTGGCCATATTTCAACTCCCTGTGGGCTGATTTTGATTAATTGTGAGTCAGTTTGTGGCTATTTATATGCTTAAAAGTGCCTGAATTGGACCAAGAAAGGTGCCAGCACCATAATACAGCACAACTGTAACCCTAAAACCCTTTCATCCTTTTTAACAAGGTTATTTTCAGCGCTGTTCTTTGAGCATTTAGGAGTACCCCACAAGCATTGCTGTATGCAGGGATTATGAAATACTGAGGGGCAAAGACGACAGAGAGGTGGTGGAGATACAAGCCCTGTCTTCCCCTAGTTGTCTAATGGTCTCCGGCTGGCAGAGGAGCTCTCTGTTATGCAGGTGGATCAGGACCTTGTGGCCTGGATTACAGACTACCTCACTGACAGACCACAGTATGTCAGCCTGCACAGCTGCTTCTCAGATGTGGTGACAGGCAGCACCGGCACACCCCAAGGAACTGTACTCACCGCTTCTGTTCACCCTTTACACCTCCGATTTGAGGTGGGGTGAAAGTGGGTCTGAGAAGTACAGAAACCTAATCGAAAACTTCATTGGAATGTGCAACAGAAACCACCTAAAGCTCAACACAAGGAAAACCAAGGAGCTTGTGGTGGACTTAGGTGCAGCAATAGGCCCTCTCCCCAGTTGTGATAAGGGGAGAGAAGGTAGGTGTGTACTCAGCTGCTATGGATGTTCTACCAGTCTGTAGTGGCCATTGGCATGTTCTTTGCTGTGATGTGCTGGGGAGGTGGCATCGGGACTTGTGCTGCCAACAAACTGAGCAAGCTTGTAAAAAAGGCCAGCTTGTGGTGGGGATTAATCTTGACAGTGTGGAGGCTGTGACTGAGAAGAAGATGAGAGGGATGCTGAAAGCCATCTTGGACAACCCCTCTCATCCTCTCTACGGTGAGCTGAGGCAGTTCAGGAGCACTTTCAGCTACACACTGACCTAGCCCCGAGCCTCAAAGCGCTTTCGAAGGCTCATTTGTACCATCAGACCCCACAGCGCCAAAGCCCCCAGTACCTCCCACCTCTGCTGATTAAGCGTGTATTACTGTTTTGTAGGTGAGAAGATAAAGTACAGCATAGTATGTTGACATA
>NW_023339785.1:1856353-1858600 GCF_004916995.1 Morone saxatilis
TTTCGGGTCCTGAGCTCTCTTTGTCCCCCACAGGGGCGATGTTGATTCTTGGAGGTCTCATGCTGAATCTGGTGGCCTCTGGGATGCTTCTGCGACCCATCAATGTGAAGCCTCCCGTGTCAAACCCTACCTCTTCTCCCATCCAAAAGAGCCCTGCTGTTTCCATTAAGAGCTCCTCAGAAAAGGAATACAATAAGAGCTGCTTGAATGGCTCCTCTCACTTATCCAATGGTATCTCCAAATCAGACTCATTCCCATCCCCTCCTCCTGCCCCTCACAGGGACACTGAGAACTTGGAGGGCCAATGTACTCAGGGACTCCAGGACCAGTCAGTGAACCCTGAACTGACCAGACTGGTCCTCAATGGTGTGAATGGCCATGAGCCCCACCATGACTTGGGTCAGTGTAAACCCACAACTCCAGACAGCTCCATGGAGCTCAATGGCAGCATGAACGGGTCCACCATTGTTGGATATCCCTCACATGCCAGCACGCCGAGCGAGGTGACCGTCATAAAAACCAAAGTACTGGATTTCTCCCTGCTAAAGGACCCATTCTTTTGCATCTACACTTGGTCCTTGGTCTTCAGCCAGCTGGCCTACTTCATCCCTTATTTCCACCTGTCTGCCCGTGCCAGAACCCTGGGCATTGATGCCATGGATGCTTCCTTTATCATCTCTGTGGCAGGTAAGGAACACATTTGTTAATAGTTCTCACTGTGTTTTTATGACCCACCTTTAAGAAATAAAGTGAATGAATTGAAAGTGAATTCGCTTCTTTTGTGAAAGTTAGACAAGAAGATGGATACCAGTGTTATAGCTGTACATTAAATATGCAGCTACAGCCAAGAGCCTGTTAGCTTAGTTTAGCATAAAGACTGGAAACGGGGAAAAGGCTAGCCTGCTCTGTTGAAAGATAATAAAGTCCTCCTACAAACCAGACCCGTCGCCAGACCTCAGTCTTAAGGGGGGCATATGAAATGCATGGGAGGGCACAATTATTATTAGCCTACAGTACTGTAGCGTCCGCCAGGATGTGTTGAAAAGATGATGAGGTGTTATTCAGCAAATCCAAACATTACTTGCTGTAGAACTATCACCAGTACAGGTTACTGGTTCGGCCGATAACCAAATGCCGGAAACAACCAAAAACATAAAGTTAATGCCTTAACTCATACAACTGTGCCTTTTGCTACTCTTCTTCAAGCATCGGCCCTCAACCACAACACACGCACGCGCACTCGCACCCCGCCCCCCTACCTACTCATTCAATCCCAAACATGTCATTAACTCACAGAACATTTGACATTATAACAGAACATTACTGCAGGGTCGCTACAGTACGTATATGTTTAATAATCGTATACTCTATTCGCGCAGCACGTAATCATCACATTAAACATAACCAACAGCAATATGAACAGGTATAGCCTACACCACATTACATAGAAGCAATGTTATGAATATCCATAAAACACTTGACTATACAACATATTAGATGTAACACCAGAAGCATGTGCGGTAACTGTTGAGCGGCTACATTGATGTAGGCTACGTCACGTACGTGGCCTAACTTTCTTTTCAGTAAGGCCGTGATCGGCTGTTGCAGTGTAGATTCCCATCATTCAAACAAAATTACACCATTGTTTTTTTTATATTTTTAATGTTTTAATGATCAAGAATGCAACATTACCATTTCTCAACACAAAATTAGCTACTATAATAATAAAGATAAAAATTTAAGTAATTTAATTTTTTTAAGAGATCTGTGCCTTAATTGGGGGGGGCACAAGCATTTTTGGGGGTGGACCCGGCCCCCTATGGCCCGCCCATAGTGACTGGGTGTGCATCCTCTGCTGGGCTTTCTTGGTGAGGGAGCTGATGTTCAGCTCCCACTTGAGGTCCTGGGTAATGATGGTACCCAGGAAGCGGAAGGACTCCAACTGGTCCACTGCTTTGATGTCCTCACAACAGGTTTACAGAGCTTTAATTTCTGCCTGTATGAAGGAATCAGGTGGACCATGACGTGGTCAGAGAGGCCCAGTGCGGCGCGGGGGACGGCGTGATAAGCTCTGCTGACTGTAGTGTAACAGTGTGTTCTCCTCTCTGGTCGGGCATTTAATAAACTGTTTGTATTTAGGAAGTTTGTGACTGAGGTTTCCTTAGTCTCCGTGAAGCATAAAACAAAGGATGAAGAAAAGTCTCTGTTTTTCCCCAGAAGTACCTGAAGTTCATCCATTTTATTGCA
>NW_023339785.1:1858619-1871803 GCF_004916995.1 Morone saxatilis
CACGTTGGAGAGGAATATTCCAGGTAATGGTGTGCGATGTCCGCGCTGGCGGAGACGCACAAGCGCACCAGCATGTTTTCCTCTCTTCCTGCAGTTCACTAACTAAAATTAACACACAAAACAAGAAAAAACAAAGCGCACAACACCTAACTAACTAAAATTAACACACAAAACAAGAAAAAACAAAGCGCACCAACACACCGAGGCAACCTTCCGTGCCGCCATCTTAGGTTACCCTAACCCTATATTGTCCAAATGGGACAAGCAGCTGAAATATTGTCCATATAGGTGATTATGCTTATTAATGCTAATTATGCAAATTGCTCCAACATATGCTAGTTAGCATCTGGCAGTTTCTAAAAGCTAGGGATTTTTTGGGTTCACAGTATAGCTCTGTTGGCTGGCACATACACTATACCGAGGTATATTGATTCCAGAAGTAATGAGGTTATTAAATTAACATCAAGTCTCCCCTAATTACATGAAAACAGATCATGTGAGTGAGGGTCAGTCATGGGTAACTATAGCAGGCTTCTGCACTTTCATACAGATATTAAAGGTCACAGTCATTACTGAGCATACAGACACAGAGTGGATATAGGACCAGTGAACACATGAATCTAATGACATTAACACTGCTGAATTCTGGGGGAAAAAAATAATTTATACATTTTCACATGGACGAGGCACATTTGCAAATTTGGATGTAAGATCACAAGACTGTGTGGTCGCATCAAGATGCAGACTCTGTAACACACACACTCAGTTTGGCACAGCACAATATCCCATTTCATGGGTTGGCTGGGAAAAGCCTCAAAAACAGGCAATGTGTGAAAACTCAGCCTTTTCCACCTCAAAAGCGTATCTGCTTGTGCATGTACTCTGAAATGTTTAACACTCCATGCAACAATGAAAATTGGACACCCTTTGGAGGTGGCAGAGGCAGGAAGAGAATATGGAGCAATGGATTTTAAGTGTGTGTGTGTGTGTGTGAGACAGGGAGGACGGGGTCAACAATAGAGAACAGCAGGGTATTTACATACCAAAGGCAGCCACTGTAGCTGCAGTAAACAGTTTCTTTCTGTCTCCCTGAAACCCTGCGGAGAAAACCCCTGTGATTGTCACCTTCCTGTTTTTGTTTTTTTCTGCAGACACCTCTCCTAATTGAGAGCCCTTTTTGGTAGGTTGAGGCCCAGACAAACAGGAAGCAACAACAGAATGTGAGCTTTCCTCCGAGGGACCTCCAGCACCCTGAGGAGCTCCTTTGACAAGCCTATAAGCCTCTCCTCAGACCCCAGCTGTCTGGATCCAACAATTACCACTTCCACTGTCTGCCCCCTCTCCCTTTTTTTCCATTTATCCTCTTGTTACTTCCTCTTCCTTCTTCGCTTGACCTCTATGTCTGCATATGCCAACCGCTTTGTGTCCCTGCTGTTCCTCTTTCATTTTATATCTCCCATGTCTCCTCCCAATTTTCTTCCTCATTTTCTCTGTTTGCCTCTTGTTTTTGCCGCACAGCTATCCGCCTGTTGAGGCGTGGGTGGTGGGGCCGCATCTATACCCCATTAGGCTTGGGGACAGGGCTTTTTGTGGTGACGCTAGGTTGGAACGGGCATGGAAATGAACTCCGTCAGTAGGAATTAAGGGGACAGTGCGATGTAAACACCTCCTGAGAAGAAAAGGCCTCCTCTTAGCTCAACTCAGCACAAGTCATTCAGCACTTAGAGTCAAAGTGGCACATGGGCTTGCTGATACAGAATCATACTTCATCAAAATCAGATATTGGTCAGTCAGTGTCGTCCACCTTGGAATGGATGTAGATTCATCTTGGAGCTCATCCACCAGCCAGGGGAATCAATCTGGTGTGGTGTGGGAGGATTTTACTCTGCAGCTTCAGCTATGGCAGACTGTAAAAGCTGCCATGAAACCTGCCTCAGTCAAAGTCAGCAAAGGGCCATGTGTACTTTGTGGGAGTTCTAAAAACTCAGCCAAACCCTGGAGGCTAATGTTTAAAGGCCTTACTTATATTCCAATTTGTTTGCCGTGTTATTTCATAATATAAAAAGTGAGATTGATCACACGGCGCAGCAATATGCTGTGTATGCTGATTATTTTTTGGACTTGACAACTTAACAAATCAATGAAAAGCTCATAAACTGTTTATTAAATGCTAAAACGAGACTTTACAGGGCTCAGTGGGGTTTTTCATTTGCTTGGAAGGTTTTCAAGACGACATGGTTTTAAGGACACTTTGTGATGATTACCTGCTCCTGTAAAGTCAGTGTCACAGGAAGATTTGTGACATCTTTTGCCTTGATCTACAGCATCTGTCGCCTTGAGCCTGGCAGTGGTTAAATGGGAAGAAGATGAAATCAGAGAGCAAGAAACAGAGAAGCATTAATGGATGGAAAGAGAACTGGAATATTATACTCAAGTAAAAGTACTGTTAAATGTTGCTGCGATACATTTTTATAAAAGGCATGGTAGAGAAAAAATTACATACAAATATGTATCGATACAACACTGCTCCAAAATAAATTCCATCACATGTCAACATACACACATCACACCACAGTCTGTGTTTTCAAACCAACAATAACTAATTATTAATGATAACCACCTTCCTCTGGATAGCCTCACTACAGTGGACCAGAAAAGAGACAAAACTCAGACAATTC
This sequence comes from Morone saxatilis, assembly GCF_004916995.1. Taxonomy (NCBI): domain Eukaryota; kingdom Metazoa; phylum Chordata; class Actinopteri; family Moronidae; genus Morone; species Morone saxatilis. The sequence continues at coordinate 1,861,298 of NW_023339785.1, forward strand.
AACAAATAGAGCTATGGACACAGTGGGTGTAACAAGCATTCATAAAACACACAAATTAACAGCTGAAAAAAAGATCACCAAGGCAGACAACACCAACTTGTGTACAAACAATATATACATATATGTAGCTTCTATGCTTATTTATTCTCAGAGTAATATAACCAGTCCACTCAACCTTCTCTGTCCCACTTATAACCAGGTCCAACCTCAACCTCTCTGTCCCATCTATAACTCAGTCCACTCAACTCACTGTCCCCTATAACCAGGTCCACTCAACCTCTCTGTCCCACTAAAACCAGTCCACTCAACCTTGCAGCCTGCACCTCCCACACCCTCTGTTCTCACTGTGCAATAGATGATACATGAAAAAAGACTTTGTTAGAGTGAAGAAGGCAAATGTAATTTATTACTTCCTCCCCTGCAGAAACAAGTTATATTTAGAAAAACATTCAGATCAGATATTGGTTTCAAGGCCAGAACTGATATTTTTGTGTTACTGTTGTTGATATTAAATTATCTTAAATCCAGCCATTTTATACAGGAAACATGATTAAAACTCTAAAGTCCTGCTGGGAGCCAGAAAACTAATTTATGTTAGACCAAACACATGATGCTGATCATTCTGATGTCCTTGGAGACTTACCATTACAATGCAATGTCATCAGGCCATAGCTTCCCTCCTCAGTCACACCCCTCAGCTGCAGCCTGCACCTGATCTGAGCTAACTGGCTAGCTCATTAGCAAGTGGCAGCCAGTAACTGTCCAGGAGTATCTGCACTTGGAACATTCATATTATTACTTATTACAGTATTTGTTTAGTACATTTGTTTGGAACTGGTTTCCCTGGGTTACTGTTTTACCAGTACACAGCCAGTCCCCATACTCCCACTTTGATCACTACTCCCCAGTCACTACCCATTACTGTGATGGATTTTTAAGATATGAGAGAGTAAAACCACTACAAAAACATTTTAGTCCACTGAGAGAGTAAAACTTTGCGCTAAAAGGCTACATTAAGCCCTTAAATAATTCGAGTTATGATAATTGCATAAAAACATTAGAATAAAAATTTAAAACTGCAGATAATATAAATTTTAACACTGTAAATATGGATGAACTCCAATAATATCAGCTGTATGAGAGTGACGTATGAGACTGACACTGATTGGTCAATGGGTAAGATGTCTCTGAGGTCTACAAATATATGAAAATAATGAATAAGGCACATACTGTACAGTACTGTGGCCCCAAAGCAACTAGACCTGCTCTATTTGAAACGTGTCCTGGAGATAACTCTGTTATGAATTGGCCTAATACAAATAAATTGAATTTGAATTATTCTGCTTACAGTACAGACAGTTATGGAATAACTAAATCTTATCAGACAGGAATCCCTGAGAATAAATCTCATCAAATACAGGCTCACAGCCTGATGTGTATCCATTTGGGGGTCCATGACACCAAAAAGGTTGAGAACTACTGTATCAGATGCAATATTTTTACTTTACTGTCTTACATGTGATTAAAGAGTCATAAATTCCAACCCTACCTATCAGTTGAGATGAATTGCAGATTTCACTTTGGACCTCAAACTATCAAATGATAGTTCACTATCTTTCATGACCAGTGTGACGTACGTAAGTGATAAGAAGTGTCAGGGACTGACTTGACTTTTCCACTTGACAGCATGATTCTCTTTCACTGTTCCATGTTTACAGTTGAGCACAGAAGAGCCATCTGTGTTACTCAACCCAGTCTTGTGCCAAAGATTGTCATAGACCGACTGAAAATGTGACACAGCAATGCCTAAGCAAGGCAAAATGTGACATTACAAGGTACCCTCACAAAACAAAAACAGAAAAAGGAGACAAAAAACATTTTCATGATCCCTTAAGTTATTCATATGATCAGACAGTACCAGTGTATTTAGAGCGATATATATAGTCCCCCTCTTCAACTTTTTCCCATTTCATATTGTGTTGTGCTACTTTGTAATGTTTTTTTTTCTAAAACATATTGGCTTTGCAGTATATACAAAAAAGAAAAAAGAAATAAATTCAGATTAGAAAAACATATAAGAGATATTTTTCAATGTTTATATTTGTGTAATGTTTAGAGACAATAAGCGGCAAAACAATTCACTGCACACATTGTCTCCCCTGCATACTGCCTCCTCTTTCTCTTCCTGCTAACTCCAGCTAGGGTCAGTGTTGTGATGTTGGAGGTGTGCCACATTCTGATATCTGTTGCGTACTAATGACTTCTGAGTGTTTGGGTGATGTAATCAAATTTTCACCTTCTGCTCAGCCACTGGCAGTGAAACAACAGCGCTGTTTAAAGTTGTGTCTCACTGTCACCGTGTTGTCAGAGCACCTACATTGATGCAGACGGACAGGTGCACCGCTCAGCACACACGATGACAATGGAGGTGTTGTCTCCACATCATAACAGAGGTATGATGTCAAATAGACAGAGGAGTCAGCTGTAAGAGAGTAAAAGATGGCCTCTTCATCTTCACTTCATCGTCCTTTTTTGTCAAAATCAAATTTCTTTTGACTTGCTATTTTATTGTATAATATACACATGGTAAATGGTCTGCACTCATATAGCGCCTTCCTAGTCTTTTCACCACTCAATGCACTGTACAGTACATGCCACACCCCCATTCACCCCCATTTATACACTGATGCACAGCATGAGGAGCAATTTGGGGTTCAATGTCTTGCTCAAGGACACATGCAGCGAGAGGAGCCGGGGATCAAACCGCCAACCTTCCGATTTGTGGACGACCCACTCTAACTCTGAGCCACACACATCGGTCATATAACATATGACATCCGATACTGTCACAGCTCCAGCCGACTCCATGTTTTCCTTGAGTCTCTCTGTGTTCTCTGTCCCTCCCAGTGTACTTTGAGGAACTGAACTAAATTTTGTTTTGAAATGAGAAAAACAAAATCAGGAAACTGATTTCCATTTATAAAAAAACAAAAAACAAAAACGGAGAGTGGGTCGATTTTGGTGTTCCATTTAGGAAAGTTTCCTACAGAGATAGACCTGTAGGGCACCACTTTGTAGAGTGTTACAGTGGTTTAATCAATTAATGGTTATCAAAAATTATAATTATCAAAAGATAATAGAAAATGACTTTAATTAATATTAAAGATCCTCTGGGGCACCACCCTTAAATAAGGGAAACGATAGCCAATAACTGATTGCAGCATCCAGGTCAAAGGTATAGTACTGTACGCCATAATCCCAGAGACAGCATTCCTCTGTTTTTCTTTAGAAAAAACACCAATAAGAGACGTCTGAGGCAGAAGGTCTGTCAATCATTTCTGGATACTTACCAAGTTAGCTATCATCATCCGACAGGTGGCTGTTAGGTGAAATCTGCTGGCTACAGTAGGCCACATCTGGAAACGTCTGGTAATGTGAGGGTGATTATTGCTGACTATTTTCCAAAGCATGCATGTGTTTTTTGTTTTGTTGCCCTGATATCAGATAATGTCAGTCTGTCTGTCTGTCTTTCCACCAGCTGCCCAGACAACCAGGCTTTTATTTCCATGTTTACCTATTGTCTTAACAAATTCTATACACTGCCGCATTATTTATGGACAAAGTCGCAAAGTCTGCATATGGAGGTGGTGGAGTGGATGGATGGTTCAAACAAACACAGGACTTTAAAACTGGAGACTGCTGAAATGTAAATGTATTATATGTATCAAGTTAACCGTTTCACAAGGCAAGCTTTATTTAAGTAACCAGAGGTTGCATTTGTATTATTAGTTTTATTTATTGGTTTAATTTAGCAGGGACAGTGTGCATTAATAAAACTGTTGTCCCTGGACAGATGTTACAAAGTTAACCTAAAAACTAGACCTACAGACTGACTAAGCGGCAGTATTTGACGAGTTGGGAGTGAGAATGTGTTTTTTGTACAGATTAAACAAACAAGTTATAATTAGTTAAGACAGTGTTTAGTTAATTATTGAGATCTAGAGGGGCAGATTTTGTTACCGTAGGACAGACCCAGGCTAGCTGATATTCTAGTTTAAAAGTTATAAATTAATTAATTAAATTACACTTGAAAGGTTAGCTGATTTCTGGGTTAGCGTAGTGTTCTTAAGCTAGCATAAATATGATTAACTCTAATAGTTAGCTTTAAGTCCTCACTGAAAGAGCTAAGTAGGCCTTACCTTCCCTTTGGGCTTTATTATATTTTATCCTTTTGATGATTTGTCTATCTGGGGTATCTCTGGCTAGAGGGGCCACTTCTATTTTAATTATCAATATAGAATTCCAATCAAGCCGCAAACCTGTATTGGTGACCCTGTCAAATCCACGAGCAGCATCAAGAGGGCAGAGATAGAGAAACGTTAGGTTTACATATGTCAAATTAAACTTAAGGAATTTGGGCATTTTGATGACTAACTCCTCATTGTGCCCAATGTTCGATCAGCCACACATGGAACTCGAAAAACACTGGTATGGTTGGGAGGGGCAGTAAGGTTTTACTTCTTCTTCTTTGTCTGTCCAACAGTGTGGGAGAAGGCACAGTGATTTTAACGTGGACTGCTTTATTCAGGTGTTTTTAGCAGTTTCTGAATCAGCCTGTCAGTTTGTTTTGGAGAGGGAGGAGAGCCTCTGGTGGACTAATTAAGCTCCTGGTAGATAACCTTCCTCTGAACCATTGCACACCCTGAAGGAATTCCAAACTGGGAGAGCTGACTGCTGACAGCAATGGTTGTTTCTGTCTTTCATGTGAGAGACCCCCTAGTGGCAGAAATGATATACTGTATGTTTAAGTGCACTCATTTGTCCTTCATTGGCAGGGGGTGGGGTGGAGTGGATCTGTTCTTGTCGAGGCTAAGGCGACACTAGCACAGCTGTCGACTTACTGTCTTGTCTTGATTGTGTCTTCTAGGCAAGCACTGGTTTCAATTAATTTTAGTTCAGTTTGAAAATCTAATCAACATATGTGTTTGTGTTGTTTGTCAGACTTCAACTGCATTACGAGTTTTAAGTCCAAGTTTTAAATTTAGGCAGCTGGCAATAGCAGATGTTTATTGTCTTGCTGTCATACAGTATATGCCTCTCACTTTGTGTGAGTGTCCACTTACCAATGCAAGTGATGCCATATGTCCAGTAGCTGTGGCATTTTATCAGCCTGCTCAGTATGCAAGGCAGCTCTCCCAGAGCAACACAGCCCGGTGGATCCTATAATTCACCTGGCTGTGCTTTTAGAGACCTGGGAAAATACATCCATTTACAGACTAAAAGGCAATGGCTGCATTTCCATTTAGATTTATGGCTCATTCTCATTGATCAACATAGTTTACAACTGCACTCTGGAAAATAGAGGCATGGTGAAAGACCAAGAGTTGGTCAAAGTAAACAGTGAGAAAGCCAGACAGAAACTGAGATACAATGTGAGAGTGCTGAGAAAAGTGAGAATTAGAGGAAACAAGAAAGAACAAAACTGTGGCTGGAGAAGAAAAGTGAGAGTTGTTTAGTGATAAATGGCGAGCCTTGGTGTGGTTTTACAGATGCTTTGCAGTGTTCCTGACATAATGGTGCTGTAAATCCCTCAGTATGTTCCATAGCACTCTTATCTTCGCCAATTGATTGGAGCCACTATGGTCGCATGAAAGAGGCGTAATGATGTATGGTGTCATCATAGTGACTGATGTGTTGTCCTTCACAACAAACAATCAACACTGGAAGCAAATATGGGTTGTTCCATGTGTGGGGATGTAAATCCAAAATGGCACTTAATGTTCAACAAGCGCCGTAAAAGTTCCCTTCAGCAAGGCTTGGCCAACTACTTCCAGCAAGAGCAGAATAAGAGCAGACTGCTCTCACTGAGTGGTACTGTGTAATTGTGTAACAGAGTGTAGCAGGAGAGATAGACCAGCAGCATTTGGAGTATTATGATCAGTGCCAATTCAAATCCAAAGACACCTGGATCTGCAAATCTCATGGACCTGAATGTCTTAGTGCCGGTCACACCAGAAAGTAGCACAATGACATTTATTTGAGTGTGAAATATGTGATACTGGAAGCTTGGTAAATCAGTTGTGGATCTAGTTGGTGAGCTACTGTGGCTGACAATAAAAACAGGGCTGTCCCCCACGTAGATGATTCAAATTATGATGATTCAAGATACAGTGTTGGAGGCAGATTTCTATTCTTTCCAATCAAAGTCTCTCAGTGACACATAAAGCTAAAATAGCCACTTTCCACTGTAAAGAAATTGCATGAATTCAAACTTCTGCCTCCCAAAACTTAAATGGGTATGAAATAGCTTAATTGTGCAGCTCTTCAAGACTTTCCAAATGTTACAGCACTAAACAGATAAAACTCTGACAGTGAAACCAGTTCATTCATGTGGTGTATTGTGACACTCAAAAAAATAAAAATAAATAAATTAGTCACTGTTTTACAATCACAAGTCACAATGTAAAAGTCTTTTGGGCTTCATGTATTGCTGTTATGACCAAACTAAGTTGGGGAACACAATATGTTTTTTGTCCCAGAGCCAGCTAGCAAGTTAATCCAGTCATCTTTAACCTGGTGCTATTCAGATGAGGAGAAGTCAGTAGAGGTTTGAGTCAATATACGTTTTTGACTTTGTGATGAGAACGTGTCATTAGCACCAAAAGCATAAATAGAACATCAAGTTGGTAATGCCTGACATGTTTGGAAGTTTTGGAATAAGTTTGGATCATCTGCTCTTGTGTTGTTATTAATGTTCAATCGTTTTCACATTCCCATGCCTCCTTGAATTGTGAGTACATTGAGTTTTCACAAGAAAGTTGGATCTAATTTAGTTGAAGTCAAAACAAGATAAGCAACTCTGCAGCAGACTAAGTAGCCTAGGAACTTGGAGCATGGTAAGATGGCCACAACAGTCTGCACTGTTAAGATGGTTTACAATTGGTCAGCGATTTGCAGGTCAAACTTAAATTAAAATGTAACTCTAAGCAAACACACTATCTGAATATGCTTCACCTTCAAAAGCACATCTATTGATTCCATTGGAATTTATTTATTCCTGACTGGGCCTTTATCCTGATCAGGGTCATGGTGGCAGCAACATCCAGTAAATCCTTCTCGTCTTAGGGGAATCCCATGTGCTCCGAGTACAGATGGGAGATGTGATCACTCCACCATGTCCTGGGTCTGCCTGGGCATCTCCTAAGAGAGGCAGCCAAAGTTCATCCAACCAGATCCCTGAATCCCATCAACAGGTCCGCTTCAGAAAAGGAGTAAACACCTGATTCTCTGAGTTTGTCACAAAAGAGGTTCTCAGGGGAAAGAATACTATTAAATTGAGATGAGATGTGAACAACTTCAATAAAAATGTAGGCAGGAATAGAAATAGTTTTTTCTGGAGCCCTTAATGGTTTCTATGCTTTTTCTCTTACCCTTGTTGGTTGTTTTAAGCTTTTTTTGGAACCTATGATTGTTGTTCAAGCATTTTTCCCTTCAAGCTCTGCAACAAAAAAAATATTCTAGTGTACTAAATTCACCTAGCTGGTCAGTGTAATTATCCTTTCTTTGGTCTCAGAACCCAAGATACTTGAACTCATCTACTTGGAACAGCTGTTCCTACCTCACCTGTATTGAGCAATCTAGCTGTGATTAAATCATCCACAAACAGCAGAGATGTTACTCTAATAGCAGTCTAATGAAACACCTGCGCATGTTGATGTATGTCTAGACAAAACAGGTCGTAGCAAATACAAGAAATAGTCTCAGAGTTGTGAGCAACCCCAGCAGGTAGCATCATCTCATCACCTCTGTAAGAAAAAGAGATAATTTGGTACTCAAGGACAGTTTTTTGGACTGTCGGGTCAGCTAAGCTTGGCAGTATTGTCTGTAAAGAATGTTCTCTTGTTAGATATTTTTCCTTTAAGAAGCACTGTAACTAACCCAGCAATTGGCTCTAGTTCCGCAGTGATTTATTGGGTTGCAGTCTCTGTGGGCTCAGTTCCAGCGAGTAGGGATGGGAGAAAGCAAGGGTGCATTAATTTAACTGAGGGTCCAATGCACCCTCGCTTTCTCCCATCCCTACTCGCTGTGCGGTGAGTGCAATCCAAGTTGTTTGACTTAAGATCGTTTCACAGTGCCTAAATTAGTATTTAGATGGACCGTGACATTTTCAAGAGCATCTACCAAAAACAACCCTGTTTTAGTCGATTTGATTTTAATTTTATTTTAGTGTCATACACATAAAGTGCCCAGCCAAAACAATAAATTATTAAAACTGCAAGCAGTGATGATCCTGTCCTCGCACTCCACACAAATCTGCTGGGAGAAATACATAAAAGTATAAAAAATGACATTTCCTTTCGCCACTAGGTGGCGTTATTACTATTACTGAAAATGATCACATAGATGTGTTCAGGGCGGGACTCTTATCAGACACTTGAAGTTTGGTGCCGATTGGACAATGTACACTCAAGTTACAGCAAATTCATGTGCGTCCATGTTTGACGCCACGCCACGGACACTTTAAACGACAACTCACCACATTCATCACATATCATCAACAATATGTTTTGCATTTTCTGACCAAATTTCAGCTGGATCTGATCAACCTGCTAGTAGTAGAGTATAAAACATGATGTTTCCTGTTGCCAGTAGGGGGCGCTATGACTATATCTGAATATTATCATGTAGACATGTTCAGGGCGGGACAAACGTTTGAAGTTTCACTGAGATTGGATCATGTACGCTGAAGTTATGACAACTTCCTTTTTCATGGCGAGTCGTTGAAATTGGACGCCACACCACGGGCACACCATTTGATGCACAGTCACAAATAGCACAACTCCAAAAAAGTCTCCAAATGTGAAATCAATTTGATCACTTCCCTAGAAGGATTCCGTTAAAATGCAACACCAAAAATTACAGCTAAATCCAAAAAGGCTTTTTTGCTTGTCTGATCATAATACAGATGCGTACCAATTTTCGTACATGTCAGTCATTCGTGTCTTGGGGGCTGATTCGGGGGGGGCGTGGCTTAGTAATTTGGCAGCACCCGTACAAATGGATACGTCAAGTTTCGCCATGTTGAATTTTGTGCAAAGTTTTGTGAGCTTTCGAGCATGTTCAGCCCTCCAAAAATGTGATTGAAGGGGCAGAAAAATAATAATAGCCAATTCTAACAGATACAAAAGGTCCTTGTACTGGTCAGTGCTCGGGCCCTAATGCTAAAAGTGACATCCTTCACTGTTCACTTCATGTACACTACAACATTATTACACAGATTACAAGGTACCACTGCAGTCATGACAGCTGGTAATCTGTTGTTAAGAACAAGGGAGCTGTCCAGGGTACTTGTTCCTGTCTGCACAGGAGCCAGCCAATATCTGATCACAGACCTCCATAGTACAGTTGTATACTGTAACTTCTCAAATATGAGCCAAATAAAAGCAGAGTCTTGCGAAGTCATGGCTCCCATCTTTTGAGCACTGTTAAATCACCGTCAGTGACACTCAGCAGTATCTGCAGAGTTTTCAAAGTAAAAGCCAACCAGGGAATGGAGGGTTTAGCGATGACTTTCATTAACAGGAAATACTTCTATACTAATCGTGTTAGAGAAGGAAAACTCAGTGTTGTACTTGTTGTACTGATGAAAAAAGTGCTGTGGAAATGTACATCATACTGAATTCAACAAGACAGTTAACAAGCTCTTTTTCTGCAGGGTGAGGTGGCTTAACATGGACTCCAGAATACTGTAACTTCTAAAATTGAAAATTAGGTGAGAATTAAATTTGCAATGAATTCTGCACCTCTCAATACACATTGTATTGTTAACTAGCAATAAGGCCTGGCTGTGGCTTCAGTTAAATCCCCAGTTGAACGCTACGCCAACTTTAAGCAGTATCCCGTGCACTTTTTTAAAGAAAACATTTTCCAGGACCTTTTCAGAATTTTTTTTTTGACAATACAGGACAGCACTTGCATATGATTTACCAGTATCCCCAGTTAACCCCAGTTATATTCCTCTTTTTTTAACGATGTAAAATCCATGATGAAGTGTCTCCTTACAGGTAGGTGGTCTGTGTTTATGGGACTGGTTTCTTTTTCTTTATCTGAATATTTGCAGCTGCATCAGATCTGACTTTCCCTCTCTGGGAGCATCAGTCAGTCGATACGGGGCTCCACTAAATGTGTTACTGTGAAAGTCATCCAGTTAGTGATGGGTCAGTCGCAAATGATCCGTCTCTAAGAGCCGGCTCTCTGAAGTGAACAAGGGGGATTTTTTCCCCGTTTTTTTCTGTTAAAGCCGTGATTGGTGAAGATGTGTGGCGGCGTCTGTGTATCAGACACAGTGAGCACTCGAACAGGTGGGAGGGAGACGTGAGAGAGCGAGAGAACTTGGCACTACATAGACAGAGACTACACACTGGAAAGGTGAGGAAAATGAGTGACAGGAAATGTAGTAAAGTTTGGACACATTTTAATGTGATGTCTAATTGAGATGGGTCTTTG
>NW_023339785.1:1871903-1876666 GCF_004916995.1 Morone saxatilis
TCTAGACCTGCTCTATTTGAAAAGTGTCCTGAGATAATTTCTGTTATGAATTGGCGCTATACAAATAAAACTGAATTGAATTGAATTGAATTGAATTGCGTGACAGCGATTTAAAAAAAAAAAAAGAACGAGAAAAAGAAAAAGAACGGCTCTCAACTGCAACTCGGTGTTCACCGTTCATGTTAAAAAGCCGTTCAATAGATTCGGATCGTTCGTGAACATCACAACTCTACTTTTTAAGAAGTCATTTTCCAGGAGACAAAACAGGGCAGTATTTCTTTACAAATGGTCATACACTCAACCGGTCGGTTTATTGACACATTTAACCCCAGTTTTATTCCTCCTTCATGATGTGTCTCAGGTTTATTACAGGTAGGTAGTCAGCGTTTATAGGGTGATCCACTTTAACTCGCTTTCAAGGCATTCTTGGCTGTTTTCTCCAGCAGTGTTCTGCTGCAGTCTCTCAGCGAACTGACTACAGTTCACTGCAGTTTTCCTCTAACTGTGACATTGATGACTCATCCCTGAAAAGATTGCTACAAGTCCATTCCACTCCACATCTGGCAAACCTGCTTTGAAGTATCATAGAGCGTAGCTCATCCTACAAAGAGTCGAGTTTCAAACATGCTTAAATACAATTAAAATCTTCCAGAATGACATAGATTATTTCCAGGACATTTGGTCATACTAATCAATTTCCAGGTGTTTTAAAATCCCATTCTTGGGTCCAGAATTGGTTCCTACTCAAGACATAAATATTTAAAACTCAAGTATTTCTGGCAGCTGAGTGTCCCACGCACACACTCAGTGTGTGGGAGTCAGAATAAACTACAGTGTGTGTGTGTGTGTGTGTGTCACCCAGTGCCACAGTGCTCATTGATGTGTTTTTAAGAAGAGGAAGAAGATATATGTTTGGATGCACACGCAATACTTGTTAGTACTGTATAGGATAAATCCTTTGTTAGTTTAGTTCTTTTATTTGTTGACAAAAAAAATATATAGAACATAACCAGACTTCTCCTTTTGGTTAACTTGTCCAGTTCCACCCTGTGTTTCTTTTGAATGGATGTTGACATTCTACAGTGCTACAGTGAAGCTAACACAACAGAAATTTAAGAAAGTCTGAATACAATAACTTCACTTACAGTAGAAAAACCTTGGGGAATTAAGCTTATGTTGAGGGTACACATCAATTATAAGAAATAGTTGATTATCCCTTAACCCTTTATAGGACACTCATTGTAATACTTGGTAATTTAAAATTTCAACCCTGGAGTGTAATTGGTGGACAAAAGAAGACATTTCTTTAAAAAGTTTCAGTTTTAGGCTGCAAATCAAAGTCAGTGATGTCTAGGTCAGCTGATTCATATCAACCTCTAAAAAGCTGTATTAGTAAACTCTGGTCTGCAACTAAAAATTATGCCTTAGCTGTGTTTACTCCAAACTACGTCCTTATGTGCTTTTTGTGGCCAAATTCTGCAAGATAACATTTAAAGAAATGACATGTTTACATCGCCTTCAAAACACTGTAGTACTGTGCACATCCTTTGAGCATTTTTCACACAAAGCCCTGAGCACAATGCAACAGGGCCTTTGCTCCTTGTCAGCCTACTGGAGCATATCACTTTGAGAAGTTTACTCCTGCAGCCACTTAGCCAACTCTGTAGATAAGGCTCCAGCGTTATCACAGGCTCAAACCTCTGCTTCAAATTAAGCTAGTGGCCGTAAACAGTATGCAAATCAGATCTGACCCAGTGCCAGCCAGCCACTCTGACTCTCTGAGCATATTCATGAAGTCTCCTTCAAGGCGACGAGCATTACGATTATGAGTTCAAATCACTCTGTGCCGCTCCCCCCAGCCCCACCCAGCCCAACCACAATTAATTTCTATGGACAGCCACAGTCCTGCTGTGATTCATGTTTATATCCCTTTTAGATATTGCATATAGTGAGAGAGAGAGAGAGTATAAGAGGTCTTAACTGAGAGGTGATTTATGTTTGGACTAAACAGTTGCCTTAAAGTTACGTGACCATACTTGATGGCAAAACCTTTTATATACCTCTGCTGCAGTGTGTTTGAGAAATTACTCAAGAAAGTGAAATGTGCGGACAATTTAGGCATGGGACAAAATGAAAATTACATATCCCAAATATCTTGGTCAAAATAATTGTGATACATGATGCTGGAGAGCTAGAAGGCTTTTCAAGTCATGCTGTATGAGGATATTCACAATTATCACAATAATGGAAAGTTTTTTATCATGATACACGATAATATCGTATATCCCATCCCAACGCTCGTCCACTTCTCAATATCCTTTTCCCACTACGGACAGCTACATCTCAATTATGTATTCTTTTTCATGCAAATTGGTATGTTTTCATATATTGCATTCTCTCAACTTCTGTAACTTTGACTTCTATGAAGAGATAATATTATCATATGTAACAGCAGCCCTATAGTGAAATGATTTGTTATCTTCACGTGTGCATGTGCAAGGAAAAATTCATAGAGTTTTGACGCAGATACAGAAATGTGAACAAGCTTTTCAAATTTATTACTGTTGTCTTAAGACATTATACTTTTAGGTGTTATGAAGTAGCAGGTAAAATTTTTCCATTGAAATTCCCTGCATGTCCTTGAACTTGAAGTGGTGTGTTGTGTTTCCCACGTGTTGAGAATAAATCTCGTCCCACTTTATGGTAAATCGTAAATGGACTAGACTTACATAGTACCTTTCTAGTCTTCCGACCACCTTACACTACGTGCCACATTCACTCATTCACACACATTTACACAGTGATGAAAAAAGGCCATCACAAGCGGAAACTAATCCATTCATACATCGATGCACAGTGGGAGCAATTTGGGGTTTAGTAACTTGCACAAGGACACTTGGACATGCAACTGGATGAGCCAGGGATCAAACCGCAAACCTTCTGATTAGTGGATGACCCGCTCTACCTCCTGAGCCACAGTGGTTGTTGTATCTGCATAACTACATCAAGTATTCCATTTGAGGTTTTTTGCTTAAAAAGTAGTCTCTTAACTGTGGATAGCTAAAGAAATCCTCATTTTCTAACCCATATTCTGCTTTTAAATCTTGAAATCTCCATTCCTAATTATTGTATACTATGATCCCCTTTCTCTCCCAAATTATGACGTTCTCGTCAATCAAACTTGGTTTAACTTACTTTCTTATTTATACTGTTTAATTACATCAAACCAATTATTCAATGTGTGGGAGCTTTTTGGATCTTTAGAATCTTGTGATGCCTTAACTAGTTTTAAATCACCTAATGGGGATTGGACTGGAAGGTCTCTTACGGTCATCACGTATGCTAAACTATGTATACTATATACTGACTACTACAGTACGATACAGGTCAGACCAGAGGATACCATGTTAGCATCACCTTTTGCCTCACCTAGGCGTAAATGTAGGAAGGTGCAGTATAAAAAGAAACAAACCAAATACCAAACAAATAGTTTTGTTGCCTAAACCAACCACACTGTGACCTCAGCAATATTTAATTCAGTGAATCAGAAATATTCAAAAACACTAGGCAGAAGTACCAGATTTGTACCACATCAACACTGCATGGTTTTTGCCATTTGTATGGGGTGCAAGTGTCTGCAAACAGGAGACTTGAGGGTACCCATAAAACCCATTTTTATTCAGATATCTTTAGGTCAGAGGTCAAGGGATCCCTGCCAGGTTAAGGGAGCCATGCCTGTTTTTCCATCGCCAACATTTTGCCTAACTTTGGAGGGTTATTTAGTCCCCTTGCTGACATGCTAGCTTGGCATAGTTAGCAATGGATGCGTTATCTAGTTTCATATGATACCAGTATCTGCGCTAACTTTAAAAACATAGCCAGCTACAGCCTCTGAAATAAAGCATAGAGTGGAAGGGCTGGCACTTGGCGTGGCCAATAAGATTTCAGGCCCCCCCTGGAAAAACCCCTGGTAGAAACATGGTGGTTCAACATGGCGGACTCCATCTCTGTCTGTAGATAAAAACTTTCTAAGGTTACCAAAACACAAAGATTCCTATATTCAAGCGATTATACACTAATGAAAACATACCTATGGTTATTATATTCTGATTTCAGATCCTCCTAAATGTTTTACACTGGACCTTTAAAACACATACATGACAGCCAGGCCTTTTAAAACATTTAAGTAGCCTCCCTGTTTTCTGATCTGCTCCCTGTTTTTATTAGCTGTTAATGTAAACCCAACACCTACTCCATGCTTGTTGTCTTACTTATTTCCAGTTGCTTCTAGTTTACTGTTTTTTTCAACCAACATTTTCCCGTAATGATCTCCCAGAAGGAGTATATGTTTGCCATTTTCTGGAGTTTCAGGACAGTGTCCCTGGCGATCACATTATCCAGTTGCACATAGTATATACTTGAACACAAACACACACCTTTACACATATTAACTCACTCAACATGTATTTCGTTCCTCTGGACCCTCTCTCCTCCCAGACAGTGGTTCCACTGTCCTCAATGTAAAGTGAGCCGCTGCCTCACATTGGAAACCATAAGAGTGGTCACTGTGACTTGGAAATACTACTGGCCTCGAGTATGTTGTATGTGGCCGGTGTCGACATTGCATTATAATAAATAATAATAATACATTTTAATTATAATGCCCTTTTCATCAGAAGATCTCAAAGTGCTACAGGTTAGAAACAAAAAGCAGTTTTTTTTTTAAAAAATAAGAAAAAGAATAAAAAAATAAAAACATCTAA
>NW_023339785.1:1876691-1877572 GCF_004916995.1 Morone saxatilis
CCTTTGTAGGGGACGCTATAGCCTGTGATGCGCACAAAAAGCACGTTGTGTCACACTAAAAAGAATCTGTGCCGAAACGTGAGCTTTATATTTTAATTAAACGGAACTTCGAGGGCAGAGAAGATTCACTCGATTATTTTTTTGTAATCGAGTAACTCAAGTTATTCCGATGGAATCGTGCAGGCCCTACTGTCACATTGTCGTCTAAAAAGCTGAAGAAGTGTTGGACAAGCAGTGTTATTGTGGAAAACCATACCCATTTTTATTTCACTCAAGGGAAAGTGTGGAAAATGTAAAAGAAAATGTGGTAACAAGGGATAACAAAGATCAATATCTAACTCAGGAGTTTAACCCTTGTCAATGTATAGCCTAGTGTACAGACTGCAAACTGCCTTTTTCTTTACCAAAAGGAAATCAACCTCAAATCCGGGTTATCTTCCCTCACGTGCCGTATTTCCTTAATTCAAAATGGTCCACACCCAGCAGACGTTGTTAGTGAAAACACACTCAATGGAGGCCTATTTCCATTTTGAAATTAACAAACTTCAGCCCAAACAGCCCTCAAACTATTAAGCACAAACACACAAACAACAACCGCCAACCTGTCGTCCCACTATCCTCAGACTATATAAATCTACACCCTTCTACATTTCAGGACATGGGAGCACCCTTTTGTGCCTGCCGCCCCACGTCTGTGGAATGCCTCCCCTGACACCTTGGGGGCAACCACATCCACTGACTGTTTTAATACAAAACAATACAAAAGGGATCTTAAAGACATTTCTTTTTTAAGCAAAAGCTTTTGGTCCCCTTTTAGATTCACAAAAGGCCCTATCTCCCATGGCCCTGAGTCTGATTTGTCCACAAACTGCACTCAGATC
>NW_023339785.1:1877672-1884636 GCF_004916995.1 Morone saxatilis
CCTGTTGCCACTAGGTGGTGCTCTTACTATTACTGAATTTTATCATGTAGACATGTTTAGGGCTGGACTCTTATCAAACGTGAAGTTTCATTGATATCGGATCATGTACGCAGAAGTTATGACAACTTTATTTTTCAAGGCAATTCGTTGAAATTCCACGCCACGTAAATAGCATAACTTTTTTATTCAGGAATGTGTTTAGATGGCTGTGTCCAAATGTGGAGTCGATCCAATCAATTCCCTAGGAGGAGTTCGTGAAATGACAGCTAAATCCAAAATGGCCGACTTCCTGTTGGGTTTGGGATATGGCGGCCACTGGATTTTTTGTATGTCAGGATAAGATCTACACGTGTGTCGATTTTTATGCACATCTGTGAAAGGGGCCCCGGGTGGTACAGTTTATATTTTGGTTCATATCATATATCAAAAGACTATTTTTCTCTATACATGTTAAACCTTTACTCCTAATCTCCTGAATATCACAAAGTAACCTGTTCTGAATGACAAACTGTTTAAGTAAAATAAGGATTTCAACTCACGATGTGAAATGTCTCACTTAAATATGTTTTTACTGAGTCTCTGAAAAAATATCTAGTAGTTATGATAAATAAATGTTATTTAGTAATAATCATTTATGAGTTACACTGTTTTGACAAATAATAATTTAAATATTTTAAATAATAATTGTGAGAGGCATTATTCAGAATCTATAGATATAGAAATAAATGTAGGTAGAGACATAGATATAGATCCAGTTCTCTGTCTGGTTAGGCTGGCAATAGCTAAAATTGTCAAAAAGCACATTGGACCTGACACAACTGATTGATCTGAAAATTACAAAGGTTAAAGACCTACTAATTTATCCTGTAAATATTGTTCAATTATCTCAATAAAATTTGGATTTAACTTAAAATTGTGGTGGCATCGCCTGAATGCGTCTATCACAAGGCTTGAGCACTGCTATAATTGTCCTTCTCTTCTCTGTGCATCAGACAGCCCCTGAAATAAGCACAAGCTGTAATTGTCCAGGAATTATCCACTACCCGGATACATAGGCTGCAGTCACCCGTGAATTACCTGGCTTGTGGAAGTAAATATGTATAGACGGCAAAGCGAGACAATAAAATGGATGTCTGTGTTAAATAAATAATGAATAAATAAAAGCTGCAGTCACCCAGGAATTATCCACAGGCCTGGCAGTTGCCCTCACCGCCAATGGATGGACCCCAGTGAATACAGAGAGTATACGTAACTGTGTACAACTTGAAAATATAGTGACCATACATTTTTAGCACTCCTGGCTCAGAACTAATGGTTGCAGTATAATTCTAATTAATTTAAAGCATTACACTTTAAACCAACCAACCGTCTTCATGCTTTGTATTTAAGAATATGAAGATTATTTTATCTTTTGAAAAACACTAAACCATTACTAACATATTGACATTCACATCAATTTTGACCATATTCTTACGAACCATATGCCCATGTTTGCACCAGCATTTAAAAATAAGAATTACATTTTACAAAATAATTGTAATGTTTACAAAATGTTTCTTTTGTATTTAATGTGTACCAGTTGAGTTTTGGTGGAAAGGTCAGGTGGTCACCACATGTAAGGATTCAAAACTGGATTGTATTATTATTCATGTATTTATTTAACATTTAATATTTATTAATTAATACATTAAATATAGTTAACAGATTACTTAAGCCAACTGCAGATTTTCTGGAAAGCTGGCCAAAAACTCTTAAAATAATTTATTCCAAACCAAAGACTCATCATCCCTCTTTGCTTTCAGATGATGTCCTAGTGATTTCATAGTGCAGTTCGTACTGAAACAGTCACAACTTGAAAAAGAAAATGCACCAAAACTTTTGATTGGGCAAACTAATTCTGGATTGTATTTTGTATTCTCAAGTCTAACAGAGGCCATTAACCTGAGAGGAGAATTAATGAAAAGCAGCAGTGAGTCAGAGCTGTCACAAAAAATAGCTCAGTGTATGTGATATCTGGGTTTATGATAGCTGGGGTTTCTCCACTGTCCTCACCTCCTCTATTTTTCTTTTCTTTTCATGCATAATCTATATGAACTCTGAGTTGAGGCCTGTAGGCATGAGGTCTGGTCATGTCCTTGGAGGGAAAGACAGCTTTGGGTTCTCTGCTCTGCCGGAAGACAACAGGCGGACAATAGCTCCATCAAAGTTTGTACTCTTGACCCTGTTACGAATGGCTGCAGGGGATGAAAAGGTGCCGTATGTGTGCTTGTGTGTGCAAGTATGTGTATTACTGTGTTAGATTTGACAGATGTGGGTGTTTTAAAGCTGATACAGATATTTCTGGACTCATGCTGCCAGAGCAAAATCTTTAAAGATCCCTTCCAGACATGTTTTAACATGTATATAAATTGCTCTAATTTGAATAATAATTTCTCTTGTTAAAATATTTTAAATGACTCCTTCTCCTTCACTAAAAACCCAGAATTTATCAATAAAAGTTCTTGCGGGACGCAAGATGTCTCCTATTTTACTGTAAAGTCCATTCTCAGCGTATGTGCATTAGTGGCTTTATGTTTCTACACCACATTGTAGAAGTTGCATAATGGTCCATATTTCCGACTGGATGAGGACTAACCAATCAAAACATCAACAGTCAATGTCGGAGTTGACATGATTCTAAATATAAAATGTCACACCCACCAGCATGGACATCCTCCAATAAAAGTTCTATTAATAGTTTAGACAGTTGACTATCACGGCTAGAGTTTCGACCGGACCCAGGAGCAGACACTCAGACAGGATGAGCAGTTAAAGGAGCTTTATTCCACACGCACACACACAGGGAGAGATGAGGGGCGGCCACAGCAGGAACAGGCAGGTGAAATGGCTAAGAGACTGGAAAAGTGACGGAAACACGAGGCACACGGTGAGCTGCTCAGGAAATGCACAGGAGGACCCTAGGAGGCACAGAGAGAAAAGGTAACCGAGCAGGCACAGGAGGACACATATTGAGGAACGAAAGCACTTCCAGGGCCACAAAAGTTACCATAAGTTGGCTGAACACAATCAGCGATGAATGGAGGAAGACCGGGTTCTTGAAGGTGAGGTTGATGAATGATGAGCGCAGGTGACGCAGCACACAGGTGAGTTGAGTGGAGGCCGCACCCTCAGACACACAGGGAAAGAGGAGAGCAGGGAGCAGGAGGGGAGCCAGAGCCAATTGTACCATGGTTCCATTGTGAAGCATGAGAGAGGTGTGATGGTGTGGTGATTGCTGGTGAACTGTGGGTTTATTCAAAATGGAGACACTGAACCAGCTGGTCCCGCATCCTGAAGCATCATGCATCCCATCCGGTTGCGTTTAGTTGGACATCCAATTTAATTTTTAACAGACAATGACCTTATTATAAAATTGAAATTAATATTCCTTGGATATATAAGGATTCGATTCTGATTCTGATTCTGACTCCATACCACCTCCAGGCTGTGTAAGGGCTATTTGACCAAGGAAGGGAGTGATGGAGTGCTGCGCCAGGATTCTGGCATGACAACAGACCTGACTAACCAATCGAATGGTTGGATGAGAGGACCGCAGAGTGAAGGCAAAAGCCAACAGTGCTCAAGCAGTCTCTGGGAACTCCTTCAAGAGACTGTTGGAAAAAACTCATTTCAGGTGACTACTCATGACGCTCATCGAAGAGAATGCGAGGGTGCAAAAGCAGTAATCAAAGCAGGTGGCTAATTTAAAGAATCTAAGAAATATAAACATCTGAGTTATTTTAACACTTTTTGTACTACATTATTCATATGTTTCATTCATAGTTTGATGCCTTCAGTGAAGAATCTACAATGTAAATAGTCATAAAATAACCATATAAATGTAGAAGTATGGGTAGTGTAGATGTGAGAGGTGTTCAGTTAGTGGCAAACTGCAACTTCACCACTAGATGCCACTAAATCCTACACACTGGAACTTTAAGTTGAAGTCCTTCATGCCTTACACCTATTTGCATCCAGCATAAACAAGGTGATGTTTTATCTGACGACAGCAATATCATTATGAAATGATTAGCATGAAGTCATTATGGAGAAATGATCAAATGTATGCAGTCTGGAAATGGCAAGAAACTGCATAATGCAAATACACACATGTATAGATGTAATTACACACAGTTCGAACTGCAGCCCACGAGCTACCTCTGTACATAATTTCTGATCATTTCCATATTTTCCATTCAGTGCATATTTATCTGCTCACTGCCTGATTGCCTTCATGATGGCAGTGTCTTCATGCATGTGTTGTTCAAGTCAGGCTCACACATTTACACACTGCATCTGTTGTACAGCTTCCATCAGACGCCGTCAGAAAAATGGCGTAAGCGTCTCTCTCCCGCACTGCTCGCACCT
Organism: Morone saxatilis; assembly: GCF_004916995.1. NCBI lineage: Eukaryota > Metazoa > Chordata > Actinopteri > Moronidae > Morone > Morone saxatilis. Next base: position 1,882,080 of record NW_023339785.1, read on the forward strand.
TTCAACTCCCTGCCTCACTTTACAACAGAAAGACAGATTGACTCCACAAAGGGAGACAGTCTCACGTACACACACAAACACACAAACTCTCTCCTGTACTCCTCCTTGCCATCATTAAAACCATGATGTAAGCTTTGGCAAGGCAGCTTGCAGGCCTGATAACACCAGACTTAATCACTTCTGATCCTTGAGCTTCCCTTCATTCACTCTCTCCCTCCCTCCCCCACAGCCCCATAACACAACCACCTTTCCAAATATCCCTGAAGATGTGCTTCAAAAGGCAGAGGAGTCCATTTTTGGCGTCCGAGTGCAAGTTGGCATCAGTGTTTGCAGCGTGTTGCATCAGCACACACATAAACACGGCGAGACTGGGAGGGAGTGGGGGTGTCGACTGGGCGGCGCTGTGTTGTCACAGACACAAACACAGTCACATGGCTCAGGGATCCTATCATCCCATGGGGTGAGGTTACCTGTGACTGAATGGTGCTCATAGCTACTGGCCCTCCCTCACTGGCTGATGTTTCCTTTACTTTACTGCAGTGTTTGAGGCAGGGTTTGAATGCCATGATTATAAGCAGTATAAAACTACAACCAGTGAGGGCTGCTGAATAATGTTTAAATGCAAAGTAAGGACAGTTTTATTATTGATCTGATTATTTTCTCAATTAATTCATCTTTTAGTGGCCACCTCTCATCCCTATCTAAAAAAACCCCAAAAGACTACAGATTAAAATCATCTAAAATACTGATGTGCTTGAAGTTCTTATGAAACATGCTTCCTCACATTTACGTGTTTCCTGTAAAAACAGTAAGCTAGGGAGGGACTTAGCAGTTCGCTTCTCAGCAACAAGCTCAGGAAACTCTATAAAAGACCTTGGTACAGTAACATTATTCCCTTCTGCTGGGCCCAGTTCTGTTATCTGCTAATAATCAGCAGTCAGCTAATAGTTTGTAAGTAGTTAAAGCTATCTAAGGGCTGTTGGTTTTATCCACAGCTCCTCCCTGCCGCATGTGTAAGTATCCTTGAGCAAGATACTGAACCCCAAATTGCTCCCGATGCTGTCATTGGTGTGTGCGTTAGTGTGAGTGTGGGCTTTGCCATCACTGTGTGAATGTGTGTGATATATATTTATAAAATCCTCTGTGGTACCCTACACATCTCCAGACATTAAAGCACTGCATACTGTAACACTGGAAATTCACAAAAGTATCTTTCTTCAGGGTCTACTCTTCCAAGAAAGCTTCAGAAGTTAACATTTACAGTCACTGAGAGGAAGCCACTAACGCACAACCTCTGAAAATCTGATTAAACTGTGCCCCTTGAACAGAAGGCAAATCAGTTTGATCATTGTTCTATAGATCTGCAAATGTTGTTGACTGAAATCCTGTAGACTTTGGGGGGATCTTGTACAGATGTATACAGTAGTCTGGGTCACAGAGTCGGGACACAGGTCAGGGAGACCAAAGGATGGGAAGGCAGGGATTATTAAAAAGGGAATCAGTCGAGCACAGTGGTACACCTATTTCTTTACATTTGACCTCAGATATGAGATTTCTAAAATAAATGACAGAGACCATGTCTTCTTTGACTAATCCAAGTGTAGTTGGCCTATTTATCAGGTTTTAATGTAATTTAAGTAGTGGGAATTCACACAACTCTTGAGCTTTATCAAATTAAGGAAGTTTTTCCTTGCCCCCGTCGCCAAGTGCTTGCTCATGGTGGTACTGTTGGGTCTCTGTAAATAATGTTATAAGGAGTTCGGTCAACCTGGCTCTATTTTGGAAAAGTGTCCTGAGATAACTCTGTTTATGGAATTTGGCGCTATACAAATAAAATTAAATTGATTGAATTGAATTATCAGGGAGTAAGGATCGGTTACTTTATTAACGTTAGGATAAATGAGTGTGTTTAAAACTGGGTTGAGTCTACACAATAACGCTCAGAAGTGTGGACTAAAGTGAAGATGAGCATCAGGTTTGGCAATTAGCTTACCCAGTTGACCCTTCCTAAGTCCCGCCCCTTTTTTCTGTGTACTCCAATAACAGCAATCTTTGGTGAGAACCTTGGTCAACTTTGTCCTTTTTTGTACTCGTCTATGATGAAAAGACAATCACATTTTGAAAATGGTAAAAAGTTATAGCTAAATTAGCTAATTTTAGCTAAAAAACAGCTTACTAGCTAGCTAGCTAATCTACATCAATTGTTAGCTGGTTAGTCGGCTAGTTAACTAGCTTATATACTATATATGTGGCTTTTGCTGTATCTTTTTACCATCTTCAAAATTTGGTTGTCTTTTCAACACAAACAAGCTCGACCCATATCATAGGTTCATAGGTTCCTTCAGCAGCAGACTGTTACACCGACGGTGTAAGAAGGAGAGGTTCCGNNTGTCAGACTCTACAACACCTGATCAATATTTGTCAGACTCTACAACACCTGATCAATATTGTAGTTTCTGTTTTTTCAAATGACCACCATACCATAGTTTAGTTTTTATCATAGTTTTTTATATCTGTATTTATTTATTTCAAGTAATTGCTGCTGTGACAAGGGAAT
>NW_023339785.1:1884736-1886895 GCF_004916995.1 Morone saxatilis
AGTTTAGTGCGTTGAGCTGGACAGACTCACTGACAATGTCTTGTCAATCACAAGGTAGCCACGCCCTAAAGCATACCCTGCTTCATTGTCCATTTTACTCTAAATGGGACCGTCATTTACTAAATGAACATCATGCTGTATGAAGAAGACTGAAACTAGAGACTGAGACCAGAAACTTATTAGGACACTGTTTACTGAGCTAATAAGTCAAGCGAGAGGTGGGCTCATTTCTCCATAACACTCAGTTCTATTGATCCGTTATTGCAGCGGCCCCCTGCTGGCCATTACATTTAAGGCACTTCCGCGTCAGCTTCATATCACAGACCTGGAAGCTCTGTCCACTATAGATACTGTCAGTGGTTTAAACTACAGAACAACTAATACTACTTGGATAAACTGTTCTCACTCTAAAGGTGAAAAATCCAAAAAGGTTTTCAGAAAGTATAGGAACAGTCTCTCTCTCTCTCTCTCTCTCTCTCTCACTTTCTCTTTCAGTCAGTGATGTAATTGAGTGCAACAGATGTCCCACTATAGCTGCCAGGCATGTTATATGTTTTTATTAAGAAGCACACAATCAATCGGGCTTAGTGGCGTATCTTTCAAAGTGCACACACATTTACATCACCTTCCAGCATTTAGGCGCACACCTGCTGTGCGTATGTGTGGATGGTACATGTGTCTCACCAATTAATGCCAAAGTGTGTGTTCTTTACATGCATGCAGCTAAACGACCTGGCTGCTCTGACTTTGTTTAATGCATGCCATGTTGCTGACTTATGCATTTGCCAGCAGCGCTCCTGCAGCCCCCTCTGTCTTCTCCATCACTAAGGTAATTGTTTTGACTTGGGTTGTCAGAGGATTGCTGGCTGTGGTTATACATATGTCTCCATGTATCCATAATGTATGTGGAGTAGTTTCTTGAGTATGCGCTCCAGTAATTAAATGCAATTACTTGCTGCTGATTGCTGATTTGTGGCGACAGATGATGTGTAATCTGCTCCCGTAACATTACACACTCTGCTGTACAAATCAATGCAGGCACCAGCTGAGGCTGCACTGAATGTGTTCTCAAAGCAAACAAAGACCAGCTCCTTTAGGACCTTTCTGTGTTGCATACTTTGTGATGTGTTCGCCATAACCAGATGATGTCACAGAGGAGGGCTCAACAGTTTGAACAGGAGTCTGAGGCTAACTGATGGGTCAAGGCAACAACAAAAAAAGAAAAAAAGAGAGTGCTGTGTATATTTGACAGGAGAGCTTCATCTGTTGGCTGACTGCTGCTATAGCCCTTTATTTAAATTATCAAAAGTCTTATTAAGTTTCTTGAGAGGAGCTGCGTTTTTGTTTTTTTCACCCTTTAACAGCCATAAGTAGCTTCTCCACAGCAAAGGGGCCCGCACAGAAATGTAGCAATTTTAGTCAGTATGTACACTTGGTGGATAAGGCTGGCAATATTTTATATGTTTCTTCCTGTCTTCAACTCTAACTAACAGTGAATGTATCTTCTAAAAAGTACTGTGTGTATCAAAGCCTGATATGTCTTCTTCATCTGTGCCATACAGCTCCGTCGTTGTTCAAAACCTGTTAAATAGTCAGTGAGCCACACTGTTCAACTGGGTGACATGTTCCTTCACCACTACATGAAAAGAGTCCCCAACAAAGGTACTATTTCCTCCTGTTTTAGAGTTTCAGTTCAATTCAATATGCATGACATTTGAAATGTGTTGCTAAAGCACAATTACAATCATGAAAACTGCTAAAGAAGGAAATTAACAAAAATAGTGTGAATAGCTAAATGTATTCCTAATAAAATGAATATATGTATTTATATATATGTTACATATTATTATATATGTGTAAATACAATACATTGTAATTTCAGAGCATTTTTTTAAAATCAATGGTTCTCATTAATGTAACCCTTTTGAAATATTTTTTTTCTGACAAGTAGGCTACCTCCTGACAAGTGCAAGAAAAGTATATACAGAGGTACAATACAGCACTGTCTCATCAGTGTGTGATTTATGAAGAAAAACACAAATGCTCCATTTCAAATGTTATGACTACATCACTGAATTCAAGGCAAATCAATGTTTTGTCAACATGCAGTAACACTAAGACGGCATTGAAATTACTATATTGTATTGTATTGTATTACT
>NW_023339785.1:1886995-1892909 GCF_004916995.1 Morone saxatilis
AGGACTGAGCAGACTACTGCAAAAGAAAATATGCCACATCAATATACTATGAAAATATATAAAACATAAGCCATAAGCAAATCAAGATCAAGCCCGGTTTGAGTTATTTGTGAAAGAAAGCGGTAACAGTGAAGTGTAAATTAGTATATCACCTATAAAAAAACCAAAAACAAAATAGAAGTGTAATAAAAACTGTCATAAAGGAAGTTACCATTTATGGTTCCTCGTCCGATAAATGGTTAACAATAATGACATAATGTTTATTATCTCTACATACGATGCATGACTTTTGAGAAATTGTACATCCCTCTGCAAGTATTAGTATATGAATCAAGATTAACTTTTATTGGACACACCTCATATTAATGCAGATTTATTATATTTTATTATTTATTTGAATTATATTATATTTACTTTAAAGCTGACCTTTTAATGAAAAGACATTCAACAAATCAAATGATCCCAATCATAACGTAGAGAAACTCAAGAGTTGGGTAAAAGATAAGTTTTCGATCAGCAAGAAATGTTGTCACAAGGTGTTCTGAGTGTGTGTGTCACACACCAGTACAAGGTGTGGGTACAGTTTGCCCAGGACACGACACATCGCAGCCAATCTGTGCTGTGATGTCCGTGTTCCAGAGAAAGCTCTCATCAACTTACTCACTGCCTTCTCAGCGACAACAGCCCCGGCTCTGCCTGCCACAGCAACACTCTTATTGATTCCATGTATCACAGTATTAATTAAAATCACTTCAGCAAAAAACACAGTGTAACAGCGGACTAATTGATATGAGGGATATTAGCCCAGTTGCTAAAAAGCAGTGCGTGACTTTATTGCTTACAAATCATTACCATCCAGCTGACAAGTGATTCCATTATGATGATGAATCACTTTAATGGATGATGCTTAAGGGGGAGGCTTGGCCTGGTATTAGGCTGTAATGAACCTCTTGTGTCACCCAGGACCTGGGGGCCGGGCTGGGGGAGGGATAAAAGCGGGACCATGGGCCCAGAGCTGTACCCAGAAAAGCTCAGAGGATGCAATAGAAGGATCGAGGGGGTGTTAGGACAGAGGAGGTCTGAGGAAGTTAGGCCCCAAGACGGGAGCCATGCGGTGGGTGGCAAGGCGGAAGAGGGGGAGTGGAGAGAGCCTCCGTCAGCAGCCCAAGGCCACTTGAATAAGCCAGAGGCAGCTGCAGTGGTGGAAGGATTTCCCTAAAGTCTGAGTAAAACAAGCCACAACGCTGACCTTCTGCCAAGGACACAGGCACCCCGCAGACGCCGCCTCCACACACTCCTTAGGGCTTAGAGTGGGAGGACGACTGGGAGACAGAGTGACAGCGACGCAGACAGAGAGCGAGAGAGAGAGACGAGGGGAGATGAGGGCAAGAGGGAGTGAGGGGTAGGGGTGGAAAATATAACACTTTGTTTCCCGCACGAATGCGCAGCAGCCCACCACCTTCCCCTCCCCTTAACTTATATAGCAAGAGGCAAAGTCAACGAGAAGGACTCTACAGCAAAGTCACAGCAGTCTTAAAAGTCAAGTGGTATATGAAGGGCTGCCGAGACTAAAATTAAACCAGCAACTTGTAGACACACACACACACGCATTGCCTTCAGAATATCAGTACATGAAGAACATGAAAAGAGCAGTGGTGGTTGTGTGGAAAAACTGGCTGATGAACAGTGTGACATCAAACAGATGAAAGCAGCAAACACTGACACATTTTGCATTACTGTCAGTGATTCCTGGAGAGCTCAGAGTTCAGGAATGTTTATCTCGCATTTCTAAACAGCATCATACATCAGGTTGGAGGGTTAAAAATTTAATCCAAGACGATTACTAATTACCTGTTAAAAATGTAGTCATATTAAAGCAATGTAACGATTACTGTCTGTTACTTTTGGATTATCTCAATACCAAATATGCAAATAAAGACAAAAGGAAATAAATATATATAAGATGACTTATTCTATGAGACAACAGGACAATGTAGCTTTAGAAAAGAAACCAAAAAAGTGTGTCCAGAATTCAGGCAGTAACCTATAGACTATTTTCACAACTGGAAGGTAGAATTTGCACTATACTGTCACTTTTATGCTTTAAAGATAAAATAATGGGGAAATTTCAACCAAGTGAAAACATTTTGCTCACTAGAGATAATAATAAGGAACTGGCAACTGTTTAATTAACTCTAGTTTCACTGGAGACCAGAGTGCTGTTGTGAGAGTATATTGTTCTGTAGGGGGTTATTATGCCTTTATTTTGTTCAATAGATCAAGATGGAGGATTTTAATTATGGACAGACCTCATCCCTCCATAGACTAATGTTGTATCTATGTGTATATATCTATAGGCTTGCTAAGAAAACATAAAGGCAAACGGATTGTTACTGGTACTTGGTTTTGGATGCATATATGTTGCACTGTCCAGCCCTACTTCTGGAAGGCAAGGTGATAAGGAAGTGGATACCAGAAAACAGCTAATGAGCAAGGAAGGCTTCCTCTATTTTAGACCTGTCAGCATTATAAATATTGTTTTCTGTTGGTCATTGGTGCAAATTCAAGTGTGAAAGTTCACAAAATGTACACTATTGTTTCCTATAGAATTACTGAGCAAAGACACTGATTGCTGTGTGACCTTTAAATTGTTCCAATTTATGGGTAGGATTTAGTGGCTTCCAGTGGTGAAGTTGCAGATTGCACTGCACTGGACACAAATCACGACTGTATTTGAAATGAGCACAGGCAGTGCAGGAGAAACTGTGGTGGCCGTGAAACTCCAGAAAAACACAAAAGCCCCGTGTACAGCCACATTCTGGGCTACTGTAGAAACAGCCGTTTAACATGGCGGAGTGCATGGAAGGTGACCTGTGTAGATAAAAACGGCTCATTCTAAGGTAACGAAAACACAGCACTTACCATATTCAGGTGATTATACAGAAATGATGACATACATATGAATATTATATTCCATTTCTGGCAATAGATCCTCCCAAGTGTTACAAACTGGACCTTTAAATGCTGGTGTGATCAGGCCTTAAGACGTTTTATTTTCCTCACTCGTGAAGAATGAAAAGTGATCAACTTCTTTCCATAAACTTCCATTCATGGGGAGACAAGCAAACATGAAATGCGGCTGGCTGTTGAGTAGTGGACATCTTCTCTCGGCTGACGAGCTTGTTGAGCATCCACACTGTTCTCTTAATGGAACTCTTTATCATGCTGCGTGCAGTGTTAATGCACAGTCAGTGCTTTGTGATGCTTGTGTGCTCTTTAACAAACCAAGTGTAATGTTAGCAATCTGTCATTCTGACTCTTATTTATAGATTGTGTCACTGTTTACTTTCTTCACACTCTCCTATGAATTGAGTTAATTTTTCTTTTCTTACACAGCTGCAGTGTGAGCTCTTCGCACCTGAGCGGTGTCTGTGTCACATCGGCAAACGAAATGCACGACCACGCATGACCTGTCCTGGTTAAGGTTTCTGTTGTTTACAAGTGGGCTAGCCAGCCACTCTATCACGCATTAACCCTAGGGCCTGGCTAACGAGCTTTGGCCCACGCCGCTCTCCAGCCTCATTAAGGAAACACTAACCGCAGCGGGACGGCGCCTGAGACCAATAATAAACTCTACCTTCCTACTGTCATGCATGCAGCCAGCCAGCCAGCCAACACATACTCTCCCTTTCCTGCTCATTCAATTAAGAAGGTTAAGACAAGTGTCTGGGGAGGAGGTCAGGAGGACATAAATAAGACAATTTCCAATCCTGGATTCAATACCCATCAGGGGAAGTAGTTTGCTGTGAGACGGAGGTTTTACAAGTGCCTGGTAGTGGCTGGGGTCACACTGGCTCCTGCCTGCATTGTTACTGCATGTGAATCGCGATGGCATTGAGTTTAGATGTCCAATGCGGCGTTATGTTCTTAATTGAGCCCATGGCATCTTCCAGCTAATGACCCCCTCTTTCAGAAGCAGCTGTGATTTACTTTGTTTGCCCTCTTCTCCTTGTATCCGTAGTCTTTATTTACACAGCAATCACCATCTATTACAGTTTCTGTGGCTGCCCTGGCTGTGAGAAAGGAGCTCTGTGCTTTCCAATAGCTCCAGGGGCTCCTAGCAAACACCACTCCTGAGATAAGCTAAGCTATATCGACTGCAGGAGACAAACCATTCACAGAGCGCACTATGTTAATCTTTTGGACTTTTTCAGTGGAGGGGATCAAGCTAAGCGCCCTTGGAGATGTTAAAAATGAGTCTGGCAATCCAAATGGCATATACTTCAGAGGTAATGTGTTTGGTAGTTAAGGCGGCGACAGTGACTTATTCCCCCTCTGTCTTCAGCGAGCCAAGGCGTCTTCCCGCACTGCAAATGGACCATCTGGACTGCCCGTTATAGCTCTTGAGCAATACGACTTGACCATCATTTTTTAAAAGGGGCTTTTGTGTTTCTATATGGAGAAGAAGGCGATTTGCTCATTAAGGTTGGAGGAGATGAAAAAGTACAGGGTTATAAACAGACCTAATGGGCAAAATTTAATGAACTTTTGAAATCTGAAAAAAGACAAAAAAAATCCTCAAAGCTGGCACTGGGCAATTCCGAGATGAGCAGCGAGGAAGTGGTCCTGACAGCTGTATCTTCCTGTGCAGAAAAATTGCAGTGATTTTAGAAGTCATTTAAAATTCTGACAGCCCAGTTGTGAAATATAGATCTGTGCAGGTATTTTGGAGCTGACTTTTTTTCCCCCCCTTCCTGCTCTGTTTCCCTGAAAGTCTTTTGGCATGTGTGAAAGGTATTTGGTTTCACTCTGCCTGGCTCCAATTGTGTGCCGTCTAATATTAGTATTTGTATTAATTATCTTAAATTAACTGTCAAAGTGCTTAATTAGCATTATTAATGTTGTGTGACATAAGCACTGAGTGGTGGCTAAAAAATGAGACAAAATACCTCGGATCCAACTTCATAGTAAGTCGTCAAAAAGAGTTAATTACACTAATTAATAAAACTTTGGGGGAAAGACTCATTTAACAAAGACGCAGTGAGGCACAAGGCTGAGTCGCCTGCTGAAATATCTTCATTGTCTGGCCCGAGAGGACGCCTCAGCAGCATCTTGTTTTTTGCCAACCTCTTCATCCTCGGAGTGGGTCACAGATTTTGGCAGTTAGACTGGGGACATGCAAAGTCTCAGTTGTGAGGGTTCTCTAATAAGAATGCACAGAGAACCAAGTAGGAGGACAAGTGTCTGCTTATTATGTCAAGTTAATGCCAGATGAGAAAAAAGCCTCAGGCTTTCAAATAAACAAATGGACAAAGCATTCTGTAGACATCTGGAGATATTTAGAAAGGGAACATGATACTGACAAACAGTGATAACTCTATTGGATGTATAACAGTCAAATTCCCCAGGCCCCAAGGCCATTCTACCAACGTGGAACCAGCTCCGGTATGGTTTGTGCCCCTAGTTTTGAACCATTCAGAGCATTACAACCAAAAATAAATAGGTTCAGAATTTAAAAAGTTAGTTCCCAGCTGGAACCAAAAAATAGCAGGTTTTCATTGGGAAACAAAGTGAGGGTGTCATCTGACACATCTCATTACAACGGTTCCGCTCAAATCGTGGGCTGGTAGATAGCGCCAAGATTTCAAGAGTCTTCAACGAAACCAGTTCAAGAACCAGAGGTAATCTGGTGGAAAACCACTAAGGGTTTAGCCAATATCTTTTTTCCTTCTGAGATTTATATTTAACCTTTTATTATTATTTCTTTTGATTGTTTTTGTAATGATTAGGGCTGAGCGAGAATTCTGCTGAAACATGTATCTGGTAGGCAGAGTGTACTTTTATCAAACTTCCGTAAATAGTTATCTTACTCTTGTGATCAAAAACATTTCTCTGAAGCTCAACTCTGTAAATA
>NW_023339785.1:1893009-1899423 GCF_004916995.1 Morone saxatilis
AGTGTCAGTACTGCAGCTACAATGAGCCAAAGAAAGCGCAGCAGCATTTGGATGCACTTTTCAGACGAAAAAGACGGCAAAGCAAAGTGTAAGATCTGTCAAAATAATATGTCAAATGAAATTATAATCAATATTTCAAAATAATTCAAACTCAGATATCCACCAATATATGTCTAAGTTTGAATGATTCTGATCCAAACCTTACACTATCATTCCCCCGAGTGATTATTTCCCAGATAAAATGGGTTACCCCCAGGCTAGCTTCTTAAAAATAAATAAATATAAAAATAAGCCAGTCTTTTGAACGGCTCTTTGAAAGGAACGGCTCCTCAAGATCCGGCTCCCTTCAAAGAGCCATAAATCCCATCTCTATTAAAAAGAGTTGGAACCTTGAAAATATATGATAAAGCAAGATATGCTTTAGTAGCCTGCTTAACGCACCAAACTAAGATCAAACTGTCAAACTAGGCAGCGCTGATCAAATATGAATCCAGATTCTGTTACTGTGTTGACTAATTCTCTCCTCAAATCTTGTCCGGTGTCTATTTCCTTTGTCATGACCTATTTATTTATCCTATTTCATTATTTTGGTATTTCTTGATCCAGATTTCCAAACTCTCTCTGGTCTATCCATTCCTGAGGCTTGCCAGGCATTTATCAGGGGTCTGCATCTTGTGGTGAACCCTCTGAGGCCGTCTGGGTTTGTGTCCTTGCTGTAGCTTCGCAGTTTAAATGCAAGTAGTGTATTTTGCCATATTATTTGTGAAAATATGTGTGGGCCATGCAGAGCATACAGATGGACACCAAAGAATTAAGTTATGCTGCAGGAGTAGTTTGAGAAGTTTCTGTTGACATTTTATATTTTGACTTTTTTGTGCAGTGAAAACATGTCTCAGAACATTGTCACTGACATGAATTCAAGACAAGCACAGCCACTTATTCTAAAGAAGAGGACTAAAAACACTTTTAGAGTCTTTCAAGGTATCAAGGTTAATTTATTAGTCATTTTACAACAAAGGGTTTTACAATAAAATGTGAGTTGTAGCCCATTCATGCAACACACACAGCATATATAAAAATATTTGAATTAGAATAGAATACATTAAAATCTAAATGAAGTAATATATACAGGTATTTATTGACTTATAAGTATACATATAAATCTATACATAAATATACTCAGAAAGAATGTACATTATTGTGCCTCAGGAAAGAAGCTGCTCTGTAGTCTGGTGATAAAGCAGTGGATACTTCTGTATCTGAGTGAACAGGCTGTGGTTTGGTTGGCGTCATTTTAATTATGAAATATTTTAATAATAAAACGATTTTTGGGTGGAGTATCAAACAGGGTATATTTGAGTTTTTTGACTGACATGAGTGCCAGCCTATCAGCGTCAGCACTCATCTAAATCTGACTCTGAGATAGTAACCGTTTCATATTGCCCCTTTAAAAAAACTCCTAACATGGGAGCGGCTGTGGAGTGGGTCGTTCCCTAATCGGAAGGTTGGTTTGATCCCCGGCTCTGCAATGTCGAGAGTATCGTTGAGCAAGATACTGAATCTCATAATTGCTTCCCGATGCTTGTGCGTACGTTGTGTGAATGGTATGAATCGAGTTTACTTTTCTGTTCGATAGGACTTCCAGTCACGTGAGTGAATGTGTGGTGAAAGGGGAATGTGCACGTAGTGTGAAAAGCGTTTGAGGTGGTCTGATAGATAGAAAGGTTGCTATATAAGTACAGGTCCATTTACCATTTACCATTTACTTACATAACTATGTTTTTCTCCAGTCCAGTGAGAGGCTGCAGGAGAATGGTAGTTATCTTAAAACTAAAAGTATCAAATGTGTGACATCTAGCAGTTAGTTGCAATTTTCAACATCACCACCAGATGCCACTGTGTATAACGCAACTGCAGCACGCATGACACGAATAACCTAGCTTAGCATAAAAACTGGAAGCAGGGATTCATTAAAATAAATCTTCTATAGACGGCATTGTTCTTACATTGAATCCCAATCATACATTTATTTTTTTCTGCTAACCATGTTCACCGTGGCTGCAGTTTCTGACAGTTATGCTCTGTGACAAGAGCTTCTGTGCACGATCAACCAAGCCTCTTTCTCCCTCTCTTTACTTCACTGTCACTCCCTCTCTATTTCTCCCTCCTCATTCCCTCTGCTCTCTCCATCTTTCTTCTTCCCTCTTCTCTCCATCCCACCCACCTTCCTCATCTCTCTTTCCTTTCATCTCTCTCAGTCTCTCTTGTTCCTTTTCTTTCTGCTCCCTCCTCCATATCCTTCCCTCATTCCCTCTCCTTTTTTATCATGCATCAACTGCTGCATCTGATGAGCACATCAGTCAAGGCCTGGCTAATGAAGTCCCTCTCCTTCGCCATTAGAGTGAAATAACTAATCTCTCTCTCTCTCTTTCACTCTCTCTCTCATTTGACTAAACCACTCTCTCTCCCCACTCACCTCCTCCCTAATCCATCTCCTCCACTCACTCCTTCCGTCTTTTTTCTCTTTTCCTCAGTCCTCCCGAGCGTCATTAAGGAGAGAAATAAGAGGGAGGCTCACTGAGGTTAAGGCTGCAGGTTGACCTGGTCATAAGAAGAGAGAGAAAAGGAAGCTATTTTAAAAAAGTCTCGGATCACAACATCATAAACAAACAAACAAAAATAATTTGCATATTTATAATTGGGTAAATGAAATGGCAGGGAAACCATGACCTCCAGAGTGTGACAAGGCTTACAAAGGACACAAATACAAAAAATATCAAATAATGAATGCTTTCATTTATTGAAAACTCTTTGGCAGGATGTAAGCCCTTGAAGGTAAAAAGTTAATCCTTTATGAAAAAACTGAGTTCAGAAGTTTTAACCCTCTAGTACATCCCTGAATAAAACATGTGTGTGCTGTAATATTGTTGCTGTAGTCATTCCTCTACTATGAATACAGATTAAGGCAATAGCTCATAGCTTTTCTTAGTAATAACACATGCACATCATTAAATTGATCAAATCAGGCTGATTTAATATTATTAAACAAACCTTGAACTTTATTAGATTAATAAGTAGAGTGGATAATGCTTATTTCATTTAATAAAAAAATGACATTCGTGAGTGAAATGGTTCATCAAACATACACAAACTGTATGTGGACATGCATGTCTACATCATTTTGTGTACTTCTGGTTAACATTTTGAACCCTGGGATATTTGTTTTTGGGAGCTTGTGTTTCACACTCTTTATTTGCAGGCTTTTGCCACCCTCAATGCATGTCCTTGCTAGGCATGTTGTGTACTTATTTCAAGAATAGGTTAGGCTACTAAGAAATATCATTAATTTGTATGTAATTGTGCCATCTTTTATGAAAAAAGCTTTTTTTTGGTGTATATCCACATATCTTTTGAAACCATTATTATTACAATGATACACCCCCACCCATTCACATTTTGGTAACTTTGCATAAAAAAAAAATCATGCTTAGCATTAGCATTAGCTGCCAGCAGTGCCTTGGATGTCTAAACATGGTGAGCAAACATCTGAAATTATTAGGTTGGTCACTTTTACAACAGGTGCTCTTCAGTTAGGTCGTGTGTATAATGTCAAGTGATGCAGACAGCCATAGAAAAAGACTAAGGCAATCCGTCTATGGATGAATTAATATAATTAATTTATTCCTCAAGCATGGGCAATAAAAACTGCAAATGCTGCAAAAGCACTTCCTGTACTGTCTGGCCCATGCTATTACTTTTGTGCCGTCTATGGGTCATGTCATGTATTGGCCTTTTCGGCGTCTGATGATGACGTCCACTCCTTTAGCGGTGAGTTCATTGCTGGCTGAACAATCCTATCCTGGACCCACAACCTTTTTTACAGGTGGGGCATGTAGTGTATGTGGTGGAAACCAAGGCTGTCCTTGTCCAGGCTGTCTTCTGCTGTCTTCTGCCTCCTCTCCATCCCCAGTGTACAGACCCCATCCTACTGCATAGCTGTCGCTAAGTGGTACGGTCAGCAGCAGCCTCCAGGGTCATGTGGTCTGATCGTGCACTTCTTTAAAGCGTTCTTCATCTGGTCCTTATAGCACTTCTTCCCTCCAGCTGAGCGCCAATGTAGCTGGCCTTATAACACTCTGAGGGGTAGCCGATACTGAGGTGTTCTTATCATGTGCCCCAGCCACTGTAGCTAAATACTTCTGCAATTGGTTTTAGTAAGTATTTCAGTGTGAGGCACACAATCACGCCAAGTAATTCCCAGAATGTGGAAGTGCTCCAAGGACTTGATATGGAGGCTGTAGGTAACCCAAACTTCACAGCTAAAGCCAGTTGCAGCTGGTGTACATGGACTGATTGTTTGTCAGTAGCTAATGAAGAGTTGATACATGTTGGTTTGTTTTATTGCTCATGCTTGAAGAAGACATTTATTAGTTATTTATTCATCTATAGACACACACACACACACACACACTTGCACAAGGCCAGCTCCATGAAGGAATGGTTTCCCAAGTTTGGTGTGGAGGAACTTGAATGATCTTAACCATATCCAACACCTTTGGGGAACTGTCCTCAGTGTTGCACATTGGGTGTGTTCATTTAGGGTCTCATTGAAAAACACTGCCCCATGCTGGATTTAATATGTGTAATGACAACAGATGTAGTGAAGTGAAAACAAGGAAAGGTATATGTATGCTGATTGGAACAGATTGCAGCAAACCCTGCAGTCCAGTCACTGACAGGAAGGTGGACATGAGGCGAGGCTTTTCCACTAACTACTTGTTCAGCAGATAAAATCCCATGCCCCCACATCCACTCCGTGGTATTGACTCAACCTTGCGTGAAGAGTGCCTTGATCCACTCTCCCAACACATAAGCCTGTTCCCTCATCGCACCCATAATCAGCCCCCCCAATCCAGCACTAGCACTTTTACCACAGCCCCATGAGTAATTCGCATTTATGCAAAACAGGCCCACCAAATTAATGCCATGATCACTTAGCTGCGTGCTAAGGTTATGCTAATGTGCCATCTGAAACCTGGCGGCTTAATTTCATTTTTTCGTCCCCCCCTGCCCAGGATTGGCGCAGCTCACACAACGGGTGGACTCGTCTATTTAATGAATCTGCTTAAAATCCAATAAAGACTTTTCATAGCTCATCGAGCCTCCATCACCATCTAGCACTATTATCCTGCGGCGTCACATCCACAAGTTGGTTTATACCACACAAAACCACCGGGGTCAGAGGAGGACTCACAACACATTCACAGTCAGTACATACAGTGTGTGGTGCTCTGAAGATGCAAGCTAAAGTTTATGGTCTGTTTTACTGATGTCTCTATCTTTTACCTTTTGACTGCATTGTCATCTAATAGCTATTAAAAACACATTAGAGCCATAGTATTGTGCTGGGTGACTTATTACCTCATTGCACTGTGTGGTATATTCCTCAATAGTGTTAACACTACTATAGAGATAAAAAAACCTGCAGAGCTGTTTTAAGGCTATACTTTAGTGATCACCTGTCTCATTGTACTTCTAAGGAAGCTATTTGCGTAACTTTCAAAGTGCTCTGAAGATTGTTCTCAGTCATCCTCAAAAGTGACATTGCGGACGTTAGGCCCGCAAACTCCACACTGCTGTACATCACCATCAGCTCACCTTTCAGTTTCTCCCTGCAGATCATTGGGTAATGTGCACATGCAATGTCCAGCTGCTTCTGCGGGAAAGTGTTCTTAAACAGCGGAAAGAGTTCAGGGTCAATAAGTTCGAAAGACACCAAGTGCCTGGCTTTCTCAAAGCGAGCCTTTGACTGCTCGACCATTATGTGACAGCACTGTGCGGCTACTGACACATTATCAGAGCGCCACATCCTGGATGTGGCTGATGGTCGTGTGTTCAGCTTGTCCTTCAGTTCAGATATGGAGCACGAAAAATTCTCCAGGGCCTGTCTCGTTTTGAGAGAATCTGTGGTCCGTTTCTGAAGAATGCTGTAGAGAATATCGACATGCATGAGGGCAGAGTGGAAAAAAGATAAAAAGAAAAGAAAGCTAACGTCCACCAGAAGTGCGGACAGGCCGTGCACTTGATGGATTGACACACTGTCCCAAGACTGATCTTTTTCAAAACACACTTTCAAAGTGTCCTGATGGTCAAACACGGTGTGGACGGTGCAGCTTTTAAAGTTCCACCTTGTCTGTTCTGACACTGGGGTCCTCCTGACACACACTTCATCCAGGACTGCAGTTCTCTTGGGGGACTTGGAGAAAAACGTTGCAAAAGCTGAAACGTTTGCAAAAAATATTCTGACGGGTGTTTGAGATGAGCAGGCCCGTTGCATGATGAGGTTTAACTGGTGGGCATAGCACCTTCCTTTAACCTGGCCTGTAGGCCGGATGATGCGCCGCTCATTACAGC
>NW_023339785.1:1899523-1905821 GCF_004916995.1 Morone saxatilis
TCACTTTTTGGTGCTGTTGCTGCTTTAGGTTCTACCAAAATTTAAAACAATATGTTTTAAGGGTTTTAGTAATAGTTTTTTATTTTTACTGTAAAAAGTAGGGAAGGCTTAGCCATGTTAGCCCATATATACCAGCCGTCCCTGATAATCAGTGTATAATCACCTGAATAAAAGAGTAATAGTTTTTTTGTTTCCTTAGAATGAGCCATTTATAACTCTGCTGAATGTTGAATTGCCACGTTTCTACAATAACGGAGGGCGTAGAATCTGAGAGCAAAAGGGAAGGACAGGGTTAGGAGGGTATTTATGGGAATGCCGGAAGAAACATAACCGAAGTGTGGTTCTGCTCCTGAAACTCTGCTATTAGCTTCAATTAAGAGTTAATACAATAGGAGCCAGATGGTGTCAATATGCTTCAAACAATGTGCTTGTCAGATCATCGAACAACATCTGAAGACCCCTCACCCACACCTTTTCGACATCAGAATGCTGCATCTGTTAACTTTTGAAACTTTCCAAGCAGACAATCCAAGAAGCATGCCGACTGTCCACAGGATTGGCCAGTTGTAAGCTCTCCCTTGATTCTTCACGAGTGCTTCAAGGTCCTGTGTGTCGGACTTAGTAACTTATAGTGGTGTTAATGCAGATCGCAACTCCCTAGCTTCACTTCCTAGTGCAAAGGGGAAACTATGTAGCAAAAATACTACCTCCATTGAAAGCAACTAATGGCGTCTGTAGATAAAACGGCTAATTTTAAGGTAATAAAAACACAACGATTCTTAATTTCAGGTGATTATACACGAATAAAAACATAATATTATATTCCCACCCAAAAGATCCTCCTTAATGATACACACTGGACCTTTTAGTGTGCCACACCATGTTCTGTCTTGTCTTCAAGAAGGCTTTTCACTCCACTGCCCATTTGAGTGTAGCCTTTAGGATGTGGTACAAACGTGGAAACAAGTTTGCCTTTAGTTCCTTTCCCCCCAGCCTTACAAAATGCTTGTTGTGTAGAGATTCTAAAATGAAAGAAGCAAGCAGTCCAACTTCCTTTGGTGTTTTATGGGCACTTTTCCATGATCGTGCAGTTGGAATTTAGTTGGTTACCATTTGTACATGAACTTTTGATCTCCTTTCGTTAAAACCCCGGTAATGAATGAGGCAAATATCTATCTCGTCTCCCCTCTTTGACTGAGGAACTGTAGAGGAAAAAATGGTGCTCCCAATAGTAGGAATAAGTACTGCTTGGCATAATGCTTCTGTTTACATCTGAATGTTTCCATAGTGCTGCAAGTTTACACAGATGGTGAAATCCAGCAGTAAAAGGATCAATTATGATACCATGCTGCAGCAACCAGTTTAATACCAGCGCCATTGTGAGCAGATTTTGCATTATTGCAGTTTACATGTGTTGACCCAAAACCAGGTTTCTTAAGAATGTAATCCTCTGTGCATGTAAACATAGCCACTTGCCTACAGCTGAGGGCATTAGCACTCAACAAACATGTTTAACAAAAGCTCCAAATATTTCAACTCTCTACAGGAGAAACACGACCCGCATATCAAAAGGGTTTTTTGTGTGTGTCTAGCAGCCGCAGTCAGAAACACGACCAGAGCATCTGCCAAACACTGCTGGCTGAAATCAAAAAGAGCTGCCTAGTGGACTCAGTCCTTTCCTAGTAGTAAACAACATCTGCAGGCAGCAGCACCTTCTGTGGCCCCGTCCAGCTGGGGGCTTGGCTAGGTGAGGTTGAGAGGACCAGGGCCCTGTTGATGTCACCCAGTGGGAGAGAGCTCCTTCCTCACCAGCTGTGGAGCTAAAGCTGCCTGTATATCTGCTTGTTTTACTTGTTTTTTTACTGACTCTTTCTGCAAACAGAAGGGTCCTTTTGGTTCTATATCATGCGCAGGCATGGACAGAATTATGCATGGTGTAGGACTCAGGTGTGTATAGTGTTTGGATCATACTATGCATACTGATAGACAGCTGAGTGGAGATTATGCACAGAGGTGTAGTTGTTGAAGTACCAGAGCACACATATGACACAAGCACATCAGTGTACGAGATAAAGTTGTGGCTCGTTTCAGAGGTTATGCAACCACTGTTCCTACGGTGGAAAGTTTACATACACACACTTTATTTAGAGGTCAAACTGATAAGAACAACCAAAAAATGTCATGAATAATCCCTCATTGCACAGGAAGTGGCCCTGTAAACTGTGATGGATGTGAACAAGACACAATTTGTGTAATAATTTTAGCATTTAGCCTTCAGCTCAACCAGGGATATCAAAAGACGAGCCCAGGACTGATGGGCAATGTAATCTGTCCAGTGTGATCTGGCTCTGCCCCAGAGTCTATGTTTTAGAAACCTCTTAAATGAGATGCCTGAACAACCCAGGCCTCCTCCTGAAGCTCACCTCTTGAGTGCCTGGTGTCTGGGCCTATATCTCTTTAGCCCAGGAAGTAACATGGAACTGCCACAGTTAGGTCTTTTGCACCAACAAAGAACTATTCAGAGCATTTCAAGCAACAATAGAAGGTTTTCCTTGGTAACCAAAGTGCGCATGTCATATTCTACAGGTTGTTGTGCATTGTGCAGCGCCCTATGTTATTGATGTTTCCAATTACTATGGTTCCCCTCAAAACTGGTGGGAATGCAGGCAGGTTCACTAGATAGCAGGTTCCAAGAATCTTGTACTGGACCGAACTTAAATTAATTTGGTGGAAAGGGGGCCAATGTGGGCCCCCACCCTCAACAGCAGAAATAGAGGTTGGGTGAACTGTCAATGAGGCGGAAGGCCTTGGCGTGCTGAACCATGTTTGTGATAATTCTAGACAGATTGGGTATCTATTTTGCAAACAGCTCATCTTGAAACAGGTGCTTTTGTGAAATACCATTTGGTAATTTAGAGCTAATAGCATTTGTCTAATCTATTGAGAAAAATCTTCTAGTATTTCAAACTGAAATATCATCAAGAACAGTGTTGATGTGCACATTAGTGGGCAGGGGCAAAACTTAATCAAGGGAAAACAAGGGGCACCTCTGTACTTGGAGGTATAAGAAAATGAGTCGAAAAAGTTCCTGCATTCTGTATGATGCCCTGGCTGTATATGAGGCCTACAGTAGATCAGGCACTGGGGCCAGAGAGCTCTATGGCAGGGCCATAGGAGGTTAGTGAGTTCAGTTTATTTATCCCTGTGAGGAAACTCGTCCTCATCATTTGACCCAACCTAACTGTAACTGGGTAGTGGGCAGCCAGTCTCCCGCGTCTAGGGACCGACTCCCATTCTGGCTTCTTCAAGGGCAAGGACAGATCTCCTGAACAGGGCATGAAAACATTATTCCTAGACATGGCAATATGGTGAGAATGACCAGAGCAGGGCCTGGGGTAAAAGGGGCACTAGCAGTAAATCTTTCACTACTGTCTTCTGCTGGGTGGCCAAATTGGAGGGCATTTCTGCTCCAGACAGTTGATAAACAACAACATGTGGAAAAAAATTTTGAAAGGGCACTTTGGTATGTAAAGTTCAATTCCCCCAAGGTGTTATTTTTATCTTATAAAGGTCATACTGAGGGAGAATCCTTGTTGAGGGAATCATTCTTTGCTCTTTGGGCTCTACATGAACACAGAACACAGAAGAGCCATTTCTATGTCATTAAATGCTGTGTTAAATTAATACTTATTACAATTAACCTTTAACTTATTTTCATTCACTTTACACTAATGACCACTCTGTTAGTTTATCTTTTCTAAATCCTTTTTTCTCTTTTACTTTGACTGTGTGTTCATTTGACATTGCCTGAAACAAAACAGAACCTATTTGTGGGAGCCTACAAAAGAGAAATAATTGAATTGGATAATTGGTGCTTGGAAAGCCGGCCTGCACCAGCTGCCACTGATGAGATTTATTTCTCTAAAAATGTACAGTATAGCCTCAAGACTTATCAGGACTGCAGCAACAGGACTTATAGTATCTACTCTTTGTGAGTACACTGTTGCTTCTAAAGACACAATAAAATGGTAGTTGCAGGCTTTCCCTTTTGTAATGTGACACATTTTAAACTGAAACAGAATATAGCAATGGGGTATCATTTTGGGAATGTTGGCCTCCCCCCACATCTCCCCCACCCGCAGAGAAGGCCAGTGACCAAGCGGCAGTATCTGAGGAGTTGAGAGTGAGACCTACATTACAAGGTGCACCTTGCCTGTAATGTTGGTAATGGTTAAAATTGAGTGATACCATGTAGGCTAAGACAGGAAGGTGATCTATCATGCTACTTGTTAATGTTCAATTGTCCTACGGCTAAGGTGGACATTAAAGTGGACCAAGTCACACAGCCAAAGGTTCTAATTCAGTAACTATCAATTTATTTTTAATGCTAAGAGTAGCCAGTGTTACACTAAGCTAACTGAATCCCATCATATAAAACAGTGGGTATGTGGCTGTCCCAAGTTACATTTGGTACATATAGGGTAAAGAATGGGCCATCAAAGTTTTTTTTTAGCATTTTACAGAAAATATATATGTTTTTATATATAAATACTCTACACTAAAATATAAATGCTAGTAATATAAATGCTTTTTAGCCATGCTAACAGCTCAGCTCTAGGAATGGTTCACAACTTTAGCTAAACTCAGAATTACTCTGGTGTTAATGGTGATAATTTGCCAAGAAACTGAATGTGATTTTTGTGTCAATACATTTTTATTTTTAAGATAAAACAGACATAAACACTGCTCTATGTCTCCATCTGTTGGTTAAAAAATGCCTCTGTCCCAGACTCAGCTTTTATTTTGAAAGCAGAAGGAACGGTCTAGCAGATGACCCTTCACTTCCAGATTGAACAGATGACACTTCAGTCTCTTTGAGTTTGCAGTCAGGGGATTCAGACTGCCAAAAGTGAGCTTGAGTGGCTTTGATCATTACGAGCGTGGGAATCTCTGTTGCTGGCTCAAATGTAGTTACACAATTCCTTTTGCTGCTCAGATCATCTGTTACGCTTATGATTCTGTCCTCCTTCACACACAAATCCAGTTCTGCTCTTACAAATCCGTGCCTGTGCGCTCTCAAATGTTGACTTGCACACTGAGTAGCGCTCAAATTTGTTTTGTACGCTCTCAAATCATTTGACCTCAATATACTTCCATACTCCTTCAGCTAACACAGATCTCAGACACTGCACCTGGTAAAACCTGGTAAACTTGGGTGGTTATTTTATTTTCTTTTTAAGTTAAGTTTGAGCCGCCAGAGCTCATTATAATTTAAAATATTGCAGCTGTAGATTTAGCTTAGTCAGTCCATTAGACGCTTCACTGATGGTGTGTGTTGGAGCCTACGGTACTGTCAATCAAACCCACTTAAAATTAAAAGTTCAATGGGAAAATGCAAAACATAAATCAGCTCTCTAATGTTGTGCATCCAAGTAGAGAATTGCACTTGTAAAGATTTCAAACTATCTTTGGAGGTGCCCATGTGCTGGGTGGAACTGTACAGAAAGTGTAACAATGTAAAAAATGTACTTTGAGTACAGGAAGTAAATGAAGCCAGATCCATACACAACTTAGAATTCAATATAAAATGCATTTCTTTGGAAGAGAAGATTAAAAACACTACCAGTATTATTCTGTTGACTTTTCACTCACACAATCCAGAGCTCAAATTAATCTTCTGTTGGGACTTGTATGTGAAAGTGAAATGGATAAGGCAATCATTTATTACACACCCCAGTCACAAGTATGAGAGCATCTGAAACTGATGAAGTTAGTGCTTCGTCTCGCAATAACAGCAGAGGCTACTATAAACAGGACTGAATCATTGATGTTCATCCAGTATAACGGCAACCCCTTTTTTGGGGGTCCATCTGGGCACAACTTGCCAATGTGAGAAAAAAAGAATGTTCTCAAAATATTGACCTACTACTGTTTCCTAGTGTCTTCCAACTATTCAAAAAAGCTTAAATTGTATCATATATGTTCTTCTGTACAATGAGTACTTACTCTGTCTGTATGATGCATCCAGTGTGTACTACAGCTATCAACTGTCAATTGACTAAAAGATCCCCTCCAGAATAGTCTTTCTGGAACAATAATGTGTGTCTGATATGTTGTTATTGTCAGTGTATGTGCACTGGTGGCTTTTCAACGTCACACTGTAGAAGTTGCATACTGGACCAGGACTGACTTCCAATTCCAAACTATTTATGATATCACAAATTATGCTCATAGGCCCCGCCCCTTGAAAATCAGATTTTCAATGAGCACAGAGAACCTTTCAGCAGATGAATGTGAA
>NW_023339785.1:1905840-1908157 GCF_004916995.1 Morone saxatilis
AAACTCTGCACATACATCACTCTGTACAGTGAAGCTCAAACATAATACTGTAGAAACAAGAAGAAACACTGATTTCTGACTGGAGGGAAGACCTGATCATCTTCAAGACAAAGCCTTCCTGAAACAACACAAAAAGCTTCTTTAGGTGGGTCAGCAGCTCCTTAGGAGAGGGTTGGCCAGCTTTCATTGCCAGTTGCCTATAGCTTGCTCACACCTGACAGGTGGCACACCTTACCATTACCCCAAAATGACGGCTACATTATTCAGCTCGGCCTCTGCTTTGCCTCTGTAAGTTGGCATGCTTAGCTTTCCCCTCGCCTTCCCTCTAGCTTTCATTAATGTTGGCTGTCTGCCCCTCCCAACTCTCTCCCTCCCCTACTCTCTCTCTCTCTCCTTCTCTCCCCCTCTCTCGCTCTCTCCTCTGTCTGCTTGGCCCCTTGTGAACTGTGTACAAATATAGATTAGTTTAGAAATTCATTAGCCCAGTCGTTATCTGTCATTGGCGTGCGCCACACCATAACAAGCCCCGAGGGGGGGGGTGAGGGAGGGAGGCGGTGCGTGCGGGGGTGCACACTCGCATTGGTGGCGAGATAAGCAATGAGTTCCTCTTTTTCAATGTGTCAAAGAGAGAGAAAGGGAGAGGAAGAAAGTTAATAAAGAGAGGGAGCGACAGAGGGAGAGATAGAGGGGAGCAGATAAAAATAGAGGGAGATAGATGCAGGGAGGAGGGGGAGAGGACGGCGGGATGGGGGATGTTGGAGAAACAGCAGGAGATGCCGACAGCATTTTTAACATCTGTTTATGCTCTGCAGATTTCAGAGTACACACACACATATCCTGGACAACATTTCCCAACATGCTACAGTGTCGGGAGACAGAGTGAGCCGACAGGCCAGCTGTTCCCTCATTGATATGTTTGGTTGTGTGTTACTTATGTGAGTCGGCATGTGCGTCTGACTTAGACTACCTTTGGGGACACATTTAAGACTAAAGACCAGTTAATTGGGGACAACTTTTTTAACTGGGGACAAAAACGTGTCCCCAATTTGGCAAAAGCAACTTTTTGGTACAGTCAAGGGTAGGGTTAGGTCAAGTGTTAGGGTGAAATTCCACCAGCTCGAAATTGTTGACGTTTGTATTTTGTCCTTTTCCCCTTGTGCTTCTTAGGTATTAGCACGTCTACCATAGGTAAGTAGACTACATAGTTTTTTTCTTTTTTAAGCTGTTGTAATTGTTTTTATTGTTATGTGATGTTATGTTAGGTAGCAATTCAAAATCTGCATGGGGTATTTTATTTTGAAAATTGACTGGATTCTCAGTGCTGTTTCTGTGTCTTACTTCCTGCCAATGAGATTTGCCCTGTGCTGCTGTCATGTCTGCCATCAAAAATATTTCAGCTGGGGCATCCTGATGGCTCACCTGGTAGAGCTGGTGCTCAATGTGCTGGGGCTTGGTCCTTACTGCAGCGGCCATGGCTTTGAGTCCAACCTGTGGCCCTTTGCTGCATTTCGTCTGCTCTCTCTCCCTTTTCATGTCTATCTACAACTGTCCAATCCAATAAAGCCAAAAAGGTTTGAACTGCTGACGGCATCACCGATGACTCAGCTTGTCAAATTGGCAGTTGCTGGTTTAAAATGTAAGGTAAGTCACCTGTTTCCACAGCCAATCAGCCTGTAGCAAAGTGGTCAAATCAAGTCAGCTGGTGGACATGGTAGAGAAAAGCCTGAAATGAGTCTGAAGAGCTGGCAGTAAGGGTTAACAGAGATTAGCTGCTATGGAGATTATACACTGTCTAAATAAAGTTTTACTCATCTCATTTCCGCTCGCCTCGGGCAAAGCCACCGCAACCCGACTTCACCTCACCGTCTCTCCGACTGTCTCTTGGCTGTAAACATACCCGCTTTCCATTCCATGCATCGCCTCCGCGGCAACGCTGATAACGTCACGGCGCATCCCAACCATACCCTGTCACTCACTCTCAGACAACAGATTCTCGCCTCTTACTACGTAGACCTCACCCATTTCATTCTGCGCGCCGGTCTTACCCTCTCTCCTTTTGGCCCATCAAGACTTGGTCCTCCCTTTGTTCTAGGGTCTCCTCTCCTTTCCTGTTATTATTTATTTAACGATGTAGCTGGAATTGAGAACTGAGCTTGACTTTGTGGCCTGCCTGAACTAATGCTGTGTTAAAGTTTCTGTACTCCTTATAAAATTATTTACAGAGACCCAAAAGTTCCCACCATGAGCAAGCATTTGCACCGGCAGGAAAACTTCCTATTTAAGAGGCCAGAAACCTCAGACAGACCCGCTTAGTGGA
>NW_023339785.1:1908257-1911228 GCF_004916995.1 Morone saxatilis
GAGTTGTTAAAGCATTGTATCTTATTTTGAAGGAGGAAAGTACGATCCCAGATGAGTTGATGTTAGTTTGTCAGTGTCAGAAACAACTTAATACCCCCATAACACCAGCAGCGCTCAATGTTTACAGCGAGCGGTCGCGGCCGTTTGGCTCGGGACGCACCTCAAACACGGCTAAATCACTGGCGTTAGCATCCTTTACCGACTCTAGTAAAGACGGGGCAAAAGTAAATGGTTAAAACGATACACGGTTAGAAAGGTAAGAAGTTCGTCTTTACTTTAACACCTTAAAATCAACCGAAACCATTACAGTTTTTGTGTTGGTAGGTCACCCAAATACCCAAATATGTGTGTACAAACATTAGAAAAGTGCATTTGCATAATATGGCCCCTTTAAGAAAATTGTCAACACTTCTTTTTCCCAGATTGACTTAATGCAGAATGGAATGGTGATAAATCTATGGTAAAATAAAGGAGTGCTTTTGTTCAGTCAGCACTAATATAGAGTGAGATCACGAAAAAACAAAAAAAAAGTGACAAAAAGCACAATACAACCAGGCAGCAACATACAGGGTCACATTAAAAATGAATCACAAGCATTATAAACAATATCAGAGAGCAGTGGTTTAAAGTTGTTGAGGGGAAACAGGAATTAATTTATTTTAAAGAAGTCATTTCAAAGTGCAGCGCAGTCTGTTCCATTTATAAGCAGAATCAGATGCGCACCATAAACTCACAGGATTCTAATGTGGTAAACAACTTTAATTGAGCATCATCCTCTTTCATTCCTCTTGTTTGTATCCACTACAACATTAAATGCATGCTGTACAAATACATTTGATTCTGCTACAACAAAAGTCACATTTTGCACATTACTGCGCTTGCACATGCAGGTTTTACTTCGATATTACTTTAAACACACAAATTAATTTGGCTCCTTGATTTCTTAATAAGCTTAACTGAATTGTTACAGAGTGTTTTTTGCAGCTGTGAAGTGCTGTAGCACTCTGCAACTTAATAATAACTACCCTTACAATCACGCCTGTGCAAAGAGCTGAAGCCGGAGTCATAGAAGTACGTAATGTAATTTTTCTCTTCTCCTTAAGGCCCAATTAAGAGTTTGCTTACAACCCTTAGAGTCCAGCCAACTGATAGAGTAAAAAAACAAAATATTTAGATGATTAATTACCTCTAAACTGCAGAAAGAACAACTAACCGTGGCCCAGCCATCTAGAAATAACATAATAGGGGATGGAGCTTTTGAATAGCTTGATGTTGTGCACAATGCGCCCGTTGTCTATGATGTTCTGCTGTCTCACTATGAAATATTAATGCAGTGTTTTCTCCAGCTGAATGCTTCGTGCTCAAACATCTGCATTTAAGCAGTTATTGCGTTTCAGCCGCTTCAAAAGCACACCGTGATTATTTACTGCTGCTAGGGTGTGGCAAAATGTCTCCGGACTGCAGGTGGGATCTGTTTTGCATCACTATTGCCCGTCTGTCTCAGCTTGTCTTTCACCAAGTGACAGAAAGTTAATCCAAACCGAGGATATCTCCCTTTTCCTTTTCCTTTCCCTTTCCCACACACACCTTGTATTTTTCTGTGTGTAGAAATGACAATCTGTGACAATCAGTCATAACAAATGAGGATCAAACCTGCCACCAGATGAAAGCAGTGATAAGAAAAACAGAATAGTGCCTTTTCTTTATTGTGACGTTGGTGACATGTTAGTCCAAGACGAAACGAGTTCAAACTCGCAACTACTTGTAAAGCATTGGCCTGCAACGTTCTGAAACCCTGCTAGTTCACACCAATGTAATTCACGAACAAAGACCACACCAATGAATGTATGGAGTTTAGGTTTATTGCACATAATGGATAAATGTAAACCGATGTGGTGTACTGTAGGAGGGATGAATGGATCGGGAAAGGGTCGAGGGATGTGGGGTAGGGGCTGAGGGATGAAGGGAAGAATGGGTTCAGCGAAATGGTAAGACTGAATTAAATTTCAATTAAATTTTATTTTTATAGCACCAATTCATAACAGAAGTTATCTCAGGACACTTTTAAACTAGAGCAGGTCTAGACTGTTCTTATAAAATTTACAGAGACCCAGCAGTACCACCATGAGCAAGCACTTGGCGACGGCAGCAAGGAAAACTTCCGTTAAAGAGGCAGAAACCTCAGATAAACTCTGGTTCTAGGTGGGTGGCCGTCCGCCTTGACCATTTGGGGTTAGTGAGAGAAAGAGAGAGGTAAAGACAGAAGGACAATGACAGAGACAAAAGGTGCACAGCAACAACAGTAGCAACAACTTCATGAATAGTAGTGCACTGATGAATGAACGTGAAACAGCAAGAATCGACTACGACGACAGCCACAACAAACGGGACAGATAGCAATGACCACCAAGACTATATCGCTCACCCCCACCAACCAACATATACATTAAGCTCACAATGAATACAACCATACATCAGACTAGGAATTGAAAAACAACCCAGCTAACGAGAACAAAACAACCCCATCACTCTCACACACTTGGGTATAACACGGAAATAAAGTAATCAGTGTAAACAAGAGGCACCCGGTTTAACTTTTACGACCGTAAACAGGTTACATGAAGTAGCTGTCCGCGTGACTAACACTCTGCTGTCCACCAGCGGAAGCTATGGGGACGTCAGGCAGGACCATGGACAGGAGTCCACCACGATCCGCAAATCCGAACTACTATGCGAGATGAAAAGTAGCAAACAAGACTAGGTATACGCAAATGAAAAGAAGGGAAGTTAGTAACATGCATTTAACTTGCGATAGTATACTTGTGTGGTGAGGCCGTGCACCAGCGCTAGATAGTGAGGAGGTGGATTATGTATGTCGTGATTGCTTTGAGAGTTGTTGACTATTTGCTGCGCAGTGAGTGTCGTATGGGAGTGTCATAGTGATCTAAGTGTGTGTCGCCAGGACTACTTA
>NW_023339785.1:1911328-1911449 GCF_004916995.1 Morone saxatilis
TAATGAGGAAATGTTACATATTATAGCTTTAGGTGAAATGTCAACTTTTGGACAGATTGCGTGGATGAAATTTAGTTCAGACATTCATGTTCATCTCAGGATACATTGTAATAGCTTTGGT
>NW_023339785.1:1911501-1918206 GCF_004916995.1 Morone saxatilis
TTCCCATTAGCCTCAGCTGTATATAAAGTTTGGACAGAGCTGCACACTTAACATAGACAATATATTTCAGACTTGATGTATTGTGTCATGAACTGGCTATAAGTTCAGACAAAACAAGGATGACCATACAGATAATTAAGTTTTTTAAAAACAAAATAAATGTATATAACCAATATTAAACTATACACCAAGTATAACAATATGTAAACCAGTGTTGTCAGTAGTGTAGTGAGTGTGTGGATATGGGCTTAGTGTAGTGTAGGGAAAAAGGTAATGTGAACAACAAATCTAAGTATATCCAAAACACAAACAAACCAAGAATCTGCTGGAGGAGAGAGAAATAACTAACAGGTTCAACTACCTATATATCCTAGCAATTAGGGAGCAAATTAATCCAGGTGTAGCGCATCCTCAAGCGACACCCCTGCCACTCTGTCTCCTGCACAGAAGAAGGGGTAATACATAACAACGAGAGTGGGAGGGGTCATCACAATACTTCCATAATATTTTTTGATGATTCTTTATGCACTGTAACTGACCATATAAATCTCATATAACCTCTAACTGGGTTTAAAAGAGTTTGGTAGAGCCAAAAATTAAACCCTTATTTTATCCATCACTATATTAATATGTAATGCCACCACTCCTGTCATTACAATTGTGTCTCATTTATTTGCGGTTATTAAAATTATTTTGGTTAAAGTTACTGTTTTCGTTCAGACCTTAAAGAATCTTCAATACACACATTGAAAAAAAGGCATGTAGTGGTAGTGAAGAAAGCTGCCAGACGCAGTGATATGCAGGTGAGGCTGACAGCCACAGTGCAAGGAAACCATGGCAAGGATGACAGGAAATATAGTAAAGAAAAGAAAAGTAGAATAGAGGAAGTAAAAGTTGAAAAACATGCTGAATGTCAGCTTTGCTTTTCTTAATTGGAGATCGGTTCCGTTCACCGTCTGCTGCTTGAGCCGCACAGATGCTGTTAGCTCAGCCTCAGGATAAATGACAGCTCATCAAGATGAGTGTCAGGTGTTGGAATGGAATTGTGGCCAAATGAGGGGGAGGAGGTCGGGACTGACAATACGCTTCCTCCTTCAAGGAGAAAAGATGCATATTGTCGCTTTAATAACCTCCCATATTGCCATGTTTATTTCATAAATTATTTGCCACGCTATTGATCTCAGAGTGACCACTGAGGCTTGCTCACAGCAGGAAAATACACCCTTCTCCAAATCAGTGCTGACATGGCTGTGGCTTCCTATGTCATGCTCAGGTTCCTTACATTTGTCCTCCGAGTCCAAACATCCTGACTCTTCTGTGTTCGCAGAGAGCCGCCAATTAAATATTCATGTTGAGTTGCATAACAGCCGGATCTCACAGTTGCACAGCAGGGCCATTTATCCGGTCGAGGCTGATCAGCCAGTGCCGAGACAAGAGCCAGAATGACATCCTCCCCTGAGTGGGACCCCCACAGGGTCTGATGAGCCGGGGGAAGGTAGGGGGGATTTCATGCACTGTATTGGAAAATTTACCAAAAAGCCAATATGAGGGCTCCATTAGAGTCTTACAGAAATCAAGGCAAACTTTTGGAGTCATTTTCAAGCTAAAGGCACAAGAATATGACAAAACCTTAACGTGGAGCATGGTGATCATTCATGAGCTGGATTCACTGAAAAAATATTCATTGCCTGGGCTGAGCTAGCGACAGCAACTAATGCAATAATATTCCTATTCTGGAAAGAAAGATTTGGTCACATAGTTGTTCTTATGGAAACCGCAGGAGAAAAATCTCTGATGTTAAATTGAAATGGACAGCAGATATAGGCAAATCAAGGAAAGACAACATGATGCTGAAAAATGTGTTAAAAAGATTGTCTGAAGTCCACATGTCTTAGCCAAGATACTGAACCCCAAATTGCTCCTGAAGGCTGTGATGTGGGTGTGTATCTGTATCTGATGAGCAGTTGGCACCTTGCATAGAGAGCCACTGCCATCAGTGTATCAATGTTGACATGTAGTGTAAAACGCTTGGAGTAAAAAGGCGATATATAAGAGCAGTCCATTTACCATTTAGATTTTCCCCCAAAGGTTTATGTAGGGAACACCACTGAAATGAGGGACAGAGTGCTAAAGTCAGAAGCTAACTAACATTAGCTTTATTTTTTAGAATGGTGACGTGCTGGTTTAGATGTTTTCATAGTTTGTACAAGCCCCCAGGAACAGTGCAGGACCACATGATGCATAAAAAATACCTTTTCCCATATATTCCTTACCCAAAGCGACTTACAATACAGGTGCATTTGACCATGTGGATATAATCCAACAAATGCAAGAATCATGCAAGTATATCAACTTGACCATATCCTGTATGGAGGATGGGCCTGAGCCATTCAGATGGTAGGCAAGTACCTGTGTCTAGAACCGGATTTTAGTAGTCAACAGTAGCCAGTGCAGGGTTTGGAGGAGTGGTGCAACTAAGCCGGATTGAAGACCAGCTGGGCTTCTGCATTCAGAATTAACTGCGGAGGTCAGACGACACATACAGGCACACCAGCCAGAAGCGAGTTGTAGTAGTCAAAGCGCAAGCTGACAACAGCCTGGACCAGAACGGACATATTCTGATGTAGTTAAGGATGAATCTTCAGGAGTGGGTTGTTGCAGCAACACTGGCAGAGAAAGACAGCTGGTCATCCACCCAGGTTCCTTGCAATGTAATCCATTGACACCACAGAGTTTTCAATAGTTGAGAGAGGTCTTGGATAATAGAAGAAAGAGAGGCTCCCTCTTGTCGAGGTTGTACTTCAGGTAGTGTGCGAACATTCATTTATAGTAAGGTTTCAGGACAGAGACAGCCCAGAGAGTAAAGAGAGAGGCAAAGTAGAGAGTGCACAGAGATTATTTAAAAGTGTACACTTATTTTTCCACTTTGTTGGAAGGGCAGCAATGCAGTATCTGGTTATGTGCAGCCTCATAGTGGCTCCCTTTTTTCAGACCTTTTTTCCATTATACTCACAATCCTTACCTTAAGGGATTCAATTTCTCTGGATTTCCACTCCTTTTTCATCCGAGTCTTAGAGAGTCTCCCCTATTGAATTCCATGTATCTGCCGTCTGAAGCTGGGCAGCTCATCAGCTGTATGGACCTTAGTGTGTCCATCAGCCTAGTCAACAGCACAGCCTCTCCGGCTTCATGGCATTTGTGTTATCGCACACAGGCATTTTTTTCTCTTTCCCTTAATTTCAATTCAGATTTCATTTCAACATTTCAAAAAGAAAAAAGAAGACTGATGCGGAGCCAACATTGTTCTGCCAAAAGAGCCAATCACGGTGAGGCAAACAACACTCTTTCATCTGCAGCTTAGACTCAGTTCTATTCTCTGAGTGAAAATGTGAGTCGGCACAGGCCACAGGTACTGGGTCTGAGTGCGTGTGTGTGTGTGTGTGTGTGTGTGAAAACACTCAGCAACACAATGCGAAGCTCTGACACAGCCACACACGTTCATCCATATTAAGTCAGTGTGTTTTTATTTATGCGCATTGGGCTGCAGGGATGTGTAGGGAGGAGATAGAATGAGGACTGAAAGCAATCAATTTAACCATTGCACACACAATGTGGTGTTTTTGAATCAGATGGGGATAATAGGCTTACAAGCTCTAAGCCCATGTCCAAATAGATTTAGGTCTATGCCCCTGGGGGTAGGAGATCATATAACAAACAGCCTCCTCTCAGTAATTCCAGACTACTTAAGCTCTTTATGACACAAATATCCAAATAAATGAAAAATAATTTTTAAAAAGCGTTGGCTAACAATTCAGAACAGGGAGAGGATAATAGAAAGGGCACAGCACTGTGTGATTTGTCTGCTTGGCAGGAGTCTGAGTCTGCATCCCTCCCACAAGGCCCCATCTCCGGAGACTCAGCTGGTTAAACTTGGAATATGTAATTAATATCCAAACACCCCAAAAAATCTTGCTGCTGGTTCACCTATTGTGCGAGCCGCTCGTTTTTGCTGGCTAAACTTGGAACAGGAAAAAAGTTTGTTTTCAGAATCAGAATCAGAAATACTTTAATAATCCCAGGGGGAAATTATTTTCATTACAAACTCCAGATATACAAACAACATATATTAAGAACAAATATATAAATATATATATATATATATATATAACTATATATATATAAAAGATAAAATGTACAGACTTGCAGCCTGAGATGCCAATTCTATCAAATCACTCTCAGAGTTCGTGTTACACTCTAACGTTGTTCACTGTGATAACACCAACCACAGCTGAATATGTAGAAAGCAACAGGCAGTGAGATATTTGCATGAAGTGTTACAGGCAAGAATGACAATAGAGTATCCAGGTAGCCTGAGCCAGGTATAACGATACAGTGCGTTGGCAAAATACTGGATGCTGCACAAAGACAAGGAAGGTAGCATTATGGGTTGTACTTCCTAAAGATACTACGTTTTTGTCACATTATGGGACTTTCTGAGTGCACTATAAAAAGCATAAATTTCACAATCAAATAATAATGACGGAGGGCATGAAGGTAGAAAATAGAGATTGAAGTCTTGCACAGCCATGCACATTTAACATGCATGCATGATCTAACCAAAATATGGTATTAAAAGTTGCACTATGGGAAGTGAAGGATCCAATGTTTTTGAGGCTTGATGCATAATAGGGATTAAAAGTGTCGAAGTCCTGAAGACTCAATCACAAGCAGGGCTCAGCTGTCAATCATGACATTTTTATAGCCTGAAATAAATAATTCAAACCAAACTTAAACTTAAAATGCCAGAAACCATCTGTGGGATTGTCTTATTTAGTTTGGCCAGGGGGGGGCGATCAAGATGTTTCGGCTTCACTTTGTCTCTGTCATGTTGTCCATCTTTATATTATGTCAATGATCTATATAAATCGTTAAGCTAGTTACATCTGAAAGCAAAACATAGCAAATATATATATATATATATATACATGCAGCAAGGACTCAGCATACATGGGGCCAGATGAGCTAAAAAAGTCTACCTAACAAGATAGCTTTAAATCAATCAATAGTTAGCTAGTTAGCAACATACATACTGACATTAGGTAGCTAACTTAAGATGTGACTAGGTCACTTGGTTGTCTTTTCAACAAACAGCGTATTGTACAGGAAAGGAGAAAGCTGACCGAGGTTCTGCCTGAAGCTTCTTTGGAGCAGGGCTTACTGTAGTTCTAATGGGAGGAGCCAACCCTATGGATAGGGAAAGGGTGGGTAATTTTGTATGATTTCTGTGTGATTGTCATTATTCTTAAATCAAAATGAATAATTTTACAACTCATTTTAATTTATAAGTTTGATAATAAATGAACTGTTTAAGAAATGTACCAAGAAAATATGCTAAACATGTCTATTTTCCTCTTCTGAACTGCTGATCAGAGAGGAATCTGTATGATCTTTGGCCGCCAGGAACTTCTGATGGGCATTTTTCACTATTTTCTGACATTTTATAGACCAGCCAATTGATCAAAATAGAAACAAATAATCAACAGAATAAGTGAACTGAACCATCATTACTCGCAGCTCTGAACATATCTGATGTGTGGTAATATTGCCTCACTTGAGCTGCATTCAAAAGGCTCAGACTGCCAGAGACTCCAGTGGCTCCGTCTGTACGTTATAGACGATGCATCAGGCCTCCAAGAAATGTCTCATCTGTCTGAGCAGTTCACAAACATCTTGAACTGTGCCAACATTACACCTGACAAATTACCACACTTCAAAATGCAGTTTGCTTAGGTGCAGCTGGATGATTCATTCATCCACAGGTCTCTCTATCATCAGCCGTATTTACCGCGGAGCAGGGAGGAAAATCCCCCTCAGCAGTGATTACTCTGTTAGATCTCATCAGTCTCACATGCTCACTGCATCACACAACTCGATCCATGATGTTCTGATTTACTCATCTTCCTTTAACTAACCTCATATACATTATTTAGTGACTTCCTGCATATCCCAGAATGCCTTTTGATAAAAAGAGAATGGGGATGCACTCTTTGCTGTCAAACCATTTGGATGTGTGTATATACTGAAAATAAAGGTGAATATTTTGACACTACTTTCAGTAGGAAAGAGGAATGACTTGAAAAATGTTCCTTCCCTAAAACACCAGTGTCGTGCGAAATATCTTTCCTATCAAAGAAACAAAAACAATTTTAAACTAAAGAATAAGGCTGGATTTTTCTGTGCCTTTCTTATTGTAAATGTACTGTACTTCTATAGCACCTTTCTTGTCCTATGACCACTCAAAGCACTTTTTACACTACATACCACACTCACAATTTTACACACATTCATACATGGATGGCAAAGCCCATCAAACAGAAACTAACTAATTAATTAATTCACATTTACACATCGAAGCACAGCATTGGGAGCAACTTGGGGTTCAGTATCAACATGCAGTGGGAGGAGCCAGGGATCAAACCAACAACCGTCCAATTAGTGGATGACCCTCTCTACCTCTGAGTCACAGCTGCCTCCTTACTGCCGCTGTAAGACCCAAACCTGCAATCTGTTCTCTCAATAAACTGCACTCACCCCAACTGGTTGAGGCAGACAACCACCCAACTAGAGCCGGGATCTGTCCGAGGTTTCTGCGTCTTTAAAGGAAGTTTGTCCTTGCCGCCATCGCCAAGTTCTTGCTCATGGTGG
>NW_023339785.1:1918272-1918496 GCF_004916995.1 Morone saxatilis
CTAGACCTGCTCTATTTGAAATGACTATATATACTGAGATAACTTATGTTATGAATTGGTGCTATACAAATAAAACTGAATTTAAATGAATTGAATATTACAGCTAATATTGAGCAAGATTTAACAAGCAACAAGTTACAATAATGGTTTGCACAATATCCCATTTATTTGGTGCTCTAGTGTCATGATCCGCTCCTGGCTTTCCATCCTACTGCCAGCTCTGC
>NW_023339785.1:1918596-1922218 GCF_004916995.1 Morone saxatilis
GCGCAGCTGCGTTTTGGACCAGCTGCAGACGTCTAACATAAACAAATTAAGTTTGCAATATAATATATAACAAAAAATAAAAGATTGCCTGATTAATCATTGGGTGGTATGTCAGTTAGGGCAAAACATGAATAAGAAACAAGCTAAAGATGATCAATTAATCAAAACTGACACATTCTGGGGTGCCCAAACAGCTCACCTGGTAGAGCTGGTTCCCCATGGACAAAGGCCGGACATGGGTCAGAATCTGACCTGTGGCCCTTTGCTGCGTGTCAACCCTCTCTCTCTACCCTGTTTCCTGTCTGTCCTCTGCTGTGCTATCCAATAAAGGGAAAAAGCCCCCCAGAAAATAGTTAAACTGTCACTTTCTACACTGTCAGTGTACTCTTGGTGACAAATATCACACAAGACAGTAATCATATAGTTGTCAGGAAGTGCTGAAATGTGTATTTAGATGGAATATAAATATATATAATATATAATCCAACTAATGGCAATATCATCCTACATTTGCATATTTATGCTATTGAACAGACCATGCTGACACATAAACAGTTTGCACTTCAGCATAACAGTAAACTGTAAAAAGAGTATTTTGTAACGTGAACATTCAAGATGCTTTATGTCTTATAATGTCATAGTTAACATTATTTAGCTTCCACATGTCCCAGTGTTAATCACTGTCCACTATTTTATTATTTGTGTGTCTTAAATGGCTTTAATTTTGAGTTTGAACCCTTAATGACTCAGGCAACGTCATGAAACTGTCATATGAGCACTAATGTAATCAACAGTCTTCCTGTTTATCACCAATGCTAACTCCAGCACGCTGCTCTTCTCTGCCTCGTAATGACCCACCTCTGCTGTGTGACTCATGCGTGGTGTTTAATTACCACGAGGGCTGAATCACTTAGCTTCCACCGACTCATTTATTGACACTATCAACTCCGTGCAACAATTATGCTGCTGAATATGGAA
Source organism: Morone saxatilis (assembly GCF_004916995.1). Lineage (NCBI taxonomy): Eukaryota > Metazoa > Chordata > Actinopteri > Moronidae > Morone > Morone saxatilis. The sequence goes on from NW_023339785.1 coordinate 1,919,575, forward strand.
GCGTCTCTGGTCTGAAGGCTGTTTTTCATCAATTTTTCAATTCAGTATGTCTGTTTAAAGTCCCGCCCCCTTCCAGTCTGAAATCAGTGTTTCTTCTTGTTCCTACAGTGTGATGTTCGAATGATGTCTGTGCAGAGTTTGACAATAGAAAGATGTTTTCACATTGAACTGCTAAAAGTGGAGTAAAGTTTCTCTGTGCTCATTAAAAAACTGATTTTAAGGGGCGGGCCCAGCATGATCTGTGACATGACAAATAGTTTGGAAGTCAACCCTGGTCCAGTATGCAACTTCTGAAACAATGTGTAGTGCTGTCTAAAGATTTTCCTAGTCTGCTACTTGTTGTTGAATAAAGCCAGTAGTCGACTAGTCGTGGAACATTTATGATATATAAATATCATAACCAGCAAGGAGACTGAACATTTAGTTCATTAATTTCAACACAGTATAATACTACACAGTCTGGTTGTTCAAAACATGGAATGAATAACTTCCAAAACAGTATTTGTTTCACTAAAACAAATTGTTTACTAAAACAAATACTGGCGTGCTTAACAATATGATGGATAACGTCGACAGTTAATCACAAATTAACCGTGTCTTCATCCCCAGAGTCCTGGTCGCAACCACTGGAAATCAGCCATCCTTTGTTGGTTTTGCAGGCTGTGAGCCCAGTCCAGTTGCACACTTGACCTGCTCGCTTATTCCGGCCCCGCAGTGTTCCCCGCTGGGTGCCCCCTCTCTTAGTTAGTAGTGTCTGAACTCCCCCTGTCCTTTAAGCTCCCAGCCAGCTAATTTGACCGCTAACTAGCTAGAGGCAGCAGCTAGTACAGTTAGCATATGCAGCAGTGCACTGGTAAGTGACTCCCTGGGTTACAAGAGAATGAAAAGTGGTTCGATTAAGACTCTTCTCATAGACCAAAAATTAAGTCGACTGTTAGGGGGCAGTCCTACAAGTGTGATGTTGAAAGTTGAAGCCACCAGTGCACAAAAACTGAGAATGAACTTGACATATAGAATTAATAATTTTTCAAAGCAATGTATATTTGGTCCTGAGTAAAGGCCTTAAATTGTTATTATGATCACTCCCTGCTGGACTATCCTTGGTGCCTCCTTATGGGGGGTGATGAGCACGTTGTTGGCTGTATTCATTTAAATTTGTAGATGGGGGGGCTATAATATTTGAGAAATACGTTCATATTGTTGTGCTGCATTTCCAAAACTTAGGCACAATCAGTAAGTTCTCCCCCACTCGCACGGCTCAAACAATAACAGGGAGTGTAGTTGAAAGATGAGGGTGAATTCCTTGGAGGGATTCTAAGACACAGATACATACTGGCCCAGTCCTTTGTGAAGTGTATCACATGTTTACTCTTCAAGTGCACATTGTAAAACTGTTAGATAATTGTTGGCAGCATGTTGGCAGTCTGCTGTCTGTCTTGGCTCAGTAAGTGCCTTCATCCACTGCTGAGCACTAAGTGCCAAATGTTCTTATGTGTTGGCCATTCCAGCCGTGCCATATTCCAGCTTGCAGAAAACCAATAATAATCCACTAAATTACACATGGTACAAACACAATCTGCACAGCTCGTCTGTAGCCCCCCTGTTGTTGCAGATTGACCGGGTCTGCCGATGTTCAGGGTATGATGTCCTGGATGTATTATTAGCGGGGTAGCAGTCAGGGATCAACACATATGGGTGTTTGAAGGCTGTTACCGATGTCTTCCAACTCACTAGTAACTGAGGCCTGAAAAGGCTTCTTTTGAGCCAAAAAAGAAGTTATTCTTGTCAGAGTGAAAGGAACAGCACTTATAACACACTGGGTGGCTGGGGCTCAGAGGTAGAGCGGTCATCCCAATTCAGTTCAATTCAATTCAGTTTTAATTTGTAATATGCCGCCAAGTTCATAAACAGAAGTTATCTTCCAGGACACTTTTCAAATAGGCGTACGTTCACACCTGCCAGGTCTTAATGCTCAATTCAAGATTTTTTTTCTAAGATCCGTATTTTTTTCGTGGCTGTTCACATTTATAATTTAAATGCGGCCCCCGACCGTCAGACTCCAGTGTGAACAGTCCTATGGCCCCGTAAGTGAACCCGCATAGGCAGAAGAAAGACGTGACGTCACAAGCAGCACGCCGTGTTTACGGACATAAAATGGTAAATGGACCTGTACTGTATAGCGCCCTTTTTCTAGTCTTCCAACTACTCAAAGCCGCTTTTATGATATTGCTGGTTTACACTACGTGCCACATTCACCCCTTTCACACCAGCGATGGCAAAGTCCATCGAACAGAAACCTACACATTCATAACGATGCTATGCATCAGAGCATTTGGGGTTCAGTATCTTGCTCAAGGATACTTCGACCACCGTGCCAGGAGGAGCCGGGGATCCTAACTAACAACCTTCCGATGGGGGGAAACGACCCGCTCTACCTCATGAGCCCCACAGCCGGAGCTAATGCTAATGCTAATATGGATGCTACACATGTCAGCGTGTGTGGTATCAATTTCGAAGTTGTTGTGCAATCGGAGCCGACAAAAGTACGATGATGAATTATGATATTGCTGTGTCCCGCCTCCTTCGGCCACCTAATTGTGGACGTCTGTCTCACTTCAATGACATAAAAGTCCGGATAAATGCG
>NW_023339785.1:1922318-1922593 GCF_004916995.1 Morone saxatilis
CTACCGTTTTTGCTGCCACTGCAAGATAATGTCTTGTATATTTCAAAGGGAGGGAAGAACAGAGAGCTCTACAGGTGGGACTCTTATCGGTGTCTTCAAATGCAGATACATGTTCCCTCCATGAAAGCAGAGAAATGTTTCCCTAATATGAAATGATTACACAAAGGAGGACCGACTAGACGCAGGTCTGATGTTCAACAGAATGGTGGCGAGGACATGGCAATGTCTGGGAAGTGGAGGAGCATATTCACATACTCAGATCAGACACATACCAA
>NW_023339785.1:1922713-1922883 GCF_004916995.1 Morone saxatilis
CAAACAAACACAGGACTTTAACCTAGAAGGCTGCTCTTTGTGTCCCGTCCAAAACCAAAAGTCAACATTGACTGGCTGTGGCTCAGAGGCAGGTTGTTGCAATCGGAAGCTTGTTGGTTCGTTCCCTGGCTCCTCCTGCCACGTGTCGAAGTATCCTTGAACAAGATACT
>NW_023339785.1:1922908-1925120 GCF_004916995.1 Morone saxatilis
TAAAATGAGAAATGTGTCTCTGCAGCTTTATTTTGAAAGCATACCCGGACATCATATATGTATTATGTCATAGTTTGTTTCAAAGGACCACTTACCAAGCTGACATATTTGATGAGTTGGAAATGAGAACAAGGAAACACCTTCACTGACCTCACAGATACACACAATTCACACAATTCCACATATGCCCACAAATGAGTAATGTAAATGGTAAATGGACCTAGTCTTCCGACCACTCAAAGCGCTTTTACACTACGTGTTCACCCTTTCACACACATTCACACAGCAATGGCAAAGTCCATCGAACAGAAACTAATGCATTCATACACATTCATGTTATGTGCTACTTTTCCACTGCGCATGAGCGAATGGTTTGTATGTTCTGAGTGAGGAAGGGGAGTGGGGCGGTCTTTGTTGTTGTCGTGCAAGAGTTGAAGTAAAGTCATGAAAACGTACAGTTGTCGTCGGAGTTATTGAGCTAACATTCACACACAGCATTGGGAGCAATTCGGGGTTCAGTATCTTGCTCAAGGATACTTTGACATGTGGCGTAGGGAGCCAGGGATTGAACCAACAACCTTCCTATTAGTGAGCGACCCACTCTTCCTCTGAAGCATGTGTGAATTGTGAATTAACTGTTAGATCATCTGATGTGTGCACAAAACGTTTGCAGAGTTAATTACCAATTTGAAAGCTTTAATCAATTAAAGTATTTTCATGCTCTGTACATTTTCAGTATTACTATATATATTTTTTTTTGGCCTTAATTTAATGCTTTTATTTGACAGGGATAGCTGGAGAGAGACAGGAAAGGGGGGCAGAGAGAGACGACATGCAGCAAAGGGCCGTAGGTCGGACTCGAACCCGGGCCTCTGCGTATATAGGTCGCCAGCTCTACCAACTGAGCTAACCGGGCGCCAACTCTGTAAATTTTTAATCAGTTTAAGTTTCATTTAGCTTATCATTTGTTTGTTTTGTTTTTGTTTTTAATTGGTTTTTCTATGCAAGTCAAACTTATTTTAGCTGCTTAACCTTCATGGCACTGATGGGAGAATAAAGTATCAAGTTTGTGCTAGTTGTGTTAGTTTGTCAGTTCAGTACATTGATGAAGAACATAACTGTCACAGAATGTATGTGAATACAAACTGTGTTCATGTTTCTTTCAGCAAGGAGCTCACATTTACTGCAGAAAAAATGTTTTTAGTGCAGACTGAACTAGGCACTGTCTCTATTGTGGCCACTGAAGAAAACCTTGCATTACCGTTTCCCTGTTTTTTAAAGCTTTGACAGAACTGGACAGATAACTTGCTTTTTTTCGCTCAGCTTCATGCCCAGGTGCTTAACTATGTATTGTTCAATTTCTACAGCACACTGTGATTATGAAATTCAGATCTGCATTACCCTTAGCTCCTTTAACAAATCCATCCAGGCTGACAGACTATCAGATATACACAGTAAGCGCAGCACAAACCTGCTAGTCCAAAGTAATCAAACTCTCACTCAGCACACAGCAGTAGCACAATCACTGTGACTAGAATTCCCCAACTGCTGTTCATGACATAATAATACTGTACATTCTTGTGTTTTATATTAGAGATATTACTATGTGTTGTTAATGCACTGCTACCAATCTCTACTCTATTAATCAGGGCCATTTCCAGAGGGAGGTCCAGAGATGGCACGGGCACCACCCCTGCCATCTGATTGACCACACTAAGTGCCACCTCATTATCCTTAGCTCTTCCACTCCATACTGTCCTGTCACTGTCTTTGAGTGGAGATACTGGTATCATATGATACTAGATCCATCCATTGGTACCAACCATGTCATGCTAGCTTGTTGGAAAGTAGGCTAAATAACGCTTCAAAGTTAGACTAAATCTTAGTGATAGATACACTGACATGGCCATTTTAAAAGGGATCCCTTGACCCTTGGCCTGAAGATATCATAATGAAATCAGCATTCTATGGGTACCCGTGAGTCTCTTATGCTAATCACACACAGATTTTTTTGTTTAGTGTATTTGAATATTTCTGCATACTGGGGTCTATAAACAGTATTGGAATTTCATCAATTGTGAATAAGCTGTAATGCAACCCCTTCATAAGTCAGTGCCCTATTTGTGCCATCCCAGTCAGTGTACTGCCTTTAGAGTTCATCACAGGACAGAGACAGCTCTGGTTAAAGTTAATAATGACCTTTTGATTGCCT
>NW_023339785.1:1925220-1928440 GCF_004916995.1 Morone saxatilis
CTGCCTCTGAGCCACAGCCGCCCGGTGGCCCGGTGGCCTCAGCAAACAAGCGAGCGCAGCACACTGATGTAATTGTACAGACAGAGCTCTGTGTGTGTGTGTCACCATCCTGGAGCCTCTATGTAGCTCAGCGAAAATCATTCACCAACACTGATAGAAGAATCCACAACTGCAAACACATTCATAATAAGAGGGGTGGATGTGCGGGGGCCTGTCCCCTCCATGCTGGGCGGCAGTATATAAATGACTGGCTCCTCTCATTCTGTAATAGGAGATTCAGAGCCCGAAAGCTGATGGCGGGCCTGGTCATTTGTCATGCCTGCTCTGCTCCAGCTCTCTGACATGATTGATGCTGGGACCTCCTTCCGCTCTGATCCGCCACCCTGCTAGCTCTGGATTAAAAATCCATCCTTGCTGACGTTTACATATTAAAATTGATAGTTAGGGCAATTCTCCATGTGGAAACAAAAGGGGCCTGCTCTGCGGTGGCTGTTATCGATCACCCTGACAATACGTTTGTACGGAGCCTGAATGGGGACAAGAGGAGAATTTGTTGCATATGTTGATACTCGGCCTGGATTTTTTCTCCTTTATAAAATGTCGTATTCTCTGAGCCCTGACTGAATTGTATCTGCAGCAGGCAGAAATGAAAAGTTTCCAACACTTAATCTAGGATCAGATATTTCCTTATTTTTATTATACTTTTGTTATTTTAACCCTTTATTTTACCATTATTCCATCACCATTACCACATAGAACCCTACTGGCACACATTTGCAACTAGAATTTGCAATTAAAGACACAGATGTCATGCACACATTGCTGGAATAAACTGAACTCAAACCTTCCACTGACATCACTATGTCCATCAAGCATGTCCATAAACCTGCCTAGAAAAAAAAAAAAAAGAAAAGAAAAGGCTCCTTAAAAGTGTCATATCTTGCCTCCTAACCTTCTTTTCCATCTTAATCCCAGAGACATCTACAGTTACAATGCAAAGAGGAACTGCTATTAGCTAATGTAGCATGACTTTTAACAGTGCTGATTCACTTAAATGTGAACAGCATTAGGAAAAAGTAACTGGGCTCTTGTAGCCCACAGCAAAAGGACTCTATAGCTATACTTACCACAATTCATTCAAAACCTCAAGATCTCTGCTGCTACACCCTAAAGACAGGACCCCTACTGAGAGGAAGACTGGGGTGGTTTATGACATCATCATGACATTAGCTGTGGGTTTTCTGTTATACTTTCTGTTATCCCAAAGCATGATGAGAACCCTACTGGCAAAAGTCCACAAGGATCCAGGCAAGATCCAAAGAGGTGATTGTCCAACCAACAGCAAAACTACTGTGTTACACTATTACAAACATATACTTGTAGCTTTTTAACTATGCATTTGTGTCGCAAAGGCATCACACTAATATTTGAGAATATGCACAACCAACGGTCCAAATCGATGCAGGATACGCATTGTCTGTGAAAATTGAAAACTTTTCTGGCTGAAAAAGTGATGAAGGGGTCATAATAGCTGGAATTGATTACAGCTGAAGCGGCTGATGCTCTTTTAAACAGAGAGAGCAGACAGACCCAAACCTTCTGATTTGTTTAAAAGTAACCGGAAGGCTGGCTGGCTGGCTCTAATAGAGATGTTGTGATTGTGAAGAAAACACACCCATCACATCTGGAAAGTTGGAAAGCAACTCCAAGGTTATTTCTGCTTTTGTTTTTCAACTAAACAGTGGCTTTCTTTCTACAAAGGCTGATGAATGTTTTAAAGACAGCTTCTGTGATGTGAGAGCGATTTTTCTTTTTTCACAGGAAATCACAGAGAACTGGGACAGTTAAAGGCAATACCGGCCTCTCTAAAGAAAAACATGCTCTTTAGTAGTAGTTTGTGCAATTATTAGACATGCAGTGCGTTAGGTTATGTTCACACTGCCATCCTTCGCGCTCAATTCTGATTTAGGGTTAGGGTTACAGATATAGGTCTGATTTTTTGCAGTGGTAGGGTTTGGGTAACTGCAAAAAGACCTGTATCTGATTTGGAACACATAAAAGTGGCCCAATTCAGAATTGGAAAGATGAGATTTAATTTAATTTGTGCTGTACAGCACACTGTCATGAAAAATTCACGTCTGAGTCATATATGGACAAGAAAATCTGATTGAGTCACTTTGGCCTACAGTCTGAATGCTTTTAGACAACAATGTAGTATAAAACTATGTAAAGGTAATGCATATCTTTATTGTAAATGGTCCATTGGTAAATGGACTGTACTTGTATAGCGCCTTTCTGGTCTCCTGACCACTCAAATCGCTTTCACACTACATGCAACATTCCCCCTTTCACGCAGTGATGGCAAATCCCATCATTCATTCACATTCACACACCGATGACACAGCATTGGGAAAGGATACTTCGACATGCACATGGGGAGGAGCCAGGGATTGATCCAAAAACCTTCCGATTAGTGGACGACCTGCTCTATCTGAGCCACAGCCACGCACCCTAACCCTAACCCATTGTGCATTTCTATCAATTTAGTGCACCTCCATAAAATTGAGGAACTAAAAACAATTTATCAAAATGTGTACAGCAGAGGCCTTTTCATAAGGCCCTCCAACAGTCAAACTCCAGTTAGTAAGAAAAAAAGTTTCACCGGGTTTCCTGTAAAATTAATTTTATGTAATGTCAGTTATCTGCAACTTGGGTCGTCTACCTCTGATAAACATATATTGTAAACTGATTATTTAGATGTAAGCTTGGTTACACTGCTTTTAAAGACCAATTGACATTAAATTGCACTTCTCTCTCTTCTCTCTTACCTCTCTAATGCCGCTCTCTCACTCACCTTGCTCGCCCACACCAGGTGATAAGTTTGTTTCTTTCACCGGCAACTCTTCTTCTTCTTCATCCTTCCTTTGGACTGTTGGTAACGTACTGGGCATAGACAGTTTCAGATAACTTAACAGAGTTAACGGCTAAGCAAGGACTGTTTAATTACTGTTAATGTTACTGTACTGATGTGTTTTATTCAGGTTATGTTATTGTGATGTTGATTTGATTAACGCAGGTTAATGTAGTAACTGTAGTCTCTGAGACAGTGCTAAGGTGATGTTAGTTTAATGTTATGCTTCACACAGACACCGTCTTTGCATGCAACTAACTCCCTTTTTACAGCACCGTTAATCTAAGATCACACACACACACATATTCG
>NW_023339785.1:1928540-1928830 GCF_004916995.1 Morone saxatilis
CAAATAAAATTGAATTGAATGTGTCTACAATGTATATTACTATGCATCCCTACTCTTTTGTCTCCATTGTACATCCCTTTCCTGTTGAATTCTCCAGTCAACGTCACTGTCAGAACCAACAATTCCAGAGTACATAAATAAACACTTTTCAACTTGACCTCAGAACAAAAGTCAATGTGTTTTTCTGTCCAACCATATTGTTTGATAATGAGCTGAAACACATATTTCAGTTCCTCAACAAATATACATTAATGTTACCTCACCAGGTAGAGCTCGTGCCCCATGTACCA
>NW_023339785.1:1928892-1929245 GCF_004916995.1 Morone saxatilis
ATATACAACATATCTATCACTAAGTCAGTTCTGTCTGATCATTAGTCTGTTTGCCCTGCTGAGGGTCTTTTGTGGACCGGTGGAGCCTCTCCTTGGAGCCACACGCCTCATTACATCATATCCATACTGTGCCGTACACAGACACACACTGATTTTTCTGAACGTGGTAATACCAATCCCACTAAATGGCCCCCTTCTGTTCCCTTTATCTCTGTGTGAAACCAAACTGAGGGCATCTATCTCCCTGTCAGACGCAAAGTTTATTTCTGCACAACGCTGGCAAAATGACTTGCGCGTCTTACGCCTGGGTCAACGTATTGTCATTGAAAGGAGAATTAATGCACAAACGGCGG
>NW_023339785.1:1929260-1930185 GCF_004916995.1 Morone saxatilis
GCAATTACCTAATTTCTGCTGTTATTTGTCATTTTCTTCCCTCTGAGCTGATGCCTTCCTCTCCCTGCTTTCTTAAGACCCAGTCAACATATGGTGGCTCGCTTTGAGAATGAGGCCAAGTGTTCTGGCAACTAAAAAGAGGCTTTGCACACACACATTTACATATGCACCCACTAACACAGATAGAATACATGCACGCAGGGGCACACACACACACACAGGGAAAGTCTTTGGATGTGTTGGTGAATTGAAAGTAGACCTAAAGGACAAGAAAGCCGCCGTAACCTATTTGCAAGGTAAATGCAGCCTCGTTACATGGTGAATCGTGAAAAGCAGCGCCTCCGCAGCACATCACATGAAAAGCCCCCATTGTTCCACCACTACATGAAGACACTGTCTCTCCATTGTGGAAATAATAAAGTAGAAAACCCTTGTTCTGTGAGCCTTTCATTTCAACAAAAGACAAACAGTGTCTGATTCACTGTCTTATTCATCCAAGCATATTCCACAGAAAGAGAAGGAGTAGAAAACCCATCACCTGCTGAATATGTGACGCGGCTTTGAACTAATCAGGTAGGGGAGATCTTTTGAATTTAGCGTTATTATCATGCAGTGTGCTTTTCTCCAGGTGCTGCGTGTCAGACAAATTCATACAGCAGCACCACCTTGAAGAGGGATGAGAGAGATAAAGCACTTCTTTATCATTTCAACATTATGTATAGCTTGTACAGGTAATTATCTACATTATCGGCCTGTGTTTCTGTCTGCCAGTGTGTGCTGCGGTAATAATAGGACCTACATACGGCAAACTGAGAAAGTAAGAGGTGAGAATGAAGAGGCTGGAATTTATTTTGTGAACAGAAATGCAAAAGGTGGAACCAGCAAGTTCTTAAGATGTTAAGTTTGTCAACTTTACAATTTTAAG
>NW_023339785.1:1930247-1932807 GCF_004916995.1 Morone saxatilis
GGCTCCTCTCACTGCATGTCGGAGTGTTGAGCCAGATACTGAATCCCAAATTACTCCCGATGCTGTGCATCGCTGTATGACTATGTGTGAATGATTAGTTTCCATTCTGGTGAGCATATATAAGTACAGGCCATCTACCATTTACCATTTAGATGCCAATATGTGATTCTGCAATCACAGATTCTTTTTCTCTTTGCTTGCACAATTTTAAAGAATAGAAAACTACTAGCATCATTTGAAAGGACGCTTCTGGGTGCTGACCTTTGGGCAGCGTGTAGGGCAAGTTTGGGACTCCAGAAAATTGTAGCGAGCAGGTTAAAGCACTGTCTCCGTCTATCTGTCTGTGTACTAAATGCTACACAAGCCCTGGGTCTGTGTGCCAGTGTAGCTTCATCCCGTGTATCCGTGGTCAAACAGATTGTAAAATTTGCATGTTTGAGTTACTATATACTTGTCCCTACTAGAAGTGTCATTGAAATATTATATAATCTACCTATAGACTAGTCATACTGTTCTAAAGTTGTCTGGAGAATTGCTCACACAGCCCAAGCATCTTAGGTCAGTGAAAGTATGCATGACTGCAGTTCATTATTAACCTTGAATAGTAGTAGAACAAAATAATCTTAATTGAATATTCACTTATTTGCTTTCAAATAAGCTTTCAACCTAATGTCATTGTCTTCATCAGTGAATGCAGATGGTTCAGTGTGGAACTTAACTAACATGATATATCAGCTGGTCTTGAGGGGTGAGAAACCAGGAAAACCAGACCCCGAACAGAAGTCCTGTACTTTTGGCCAAACACCACCACAACTCCAAAGCGTGTCTGGTTTATAATTCAGGCAAATTCATTTTTAGATTAGATTAGATTAGATTCAACTTTATTGTCATTGCACAAAGTACAACGAAATGCAGTTTTGTGTCACTATCTAGTGATATCTTTATCCCTTTGTTTATAGGCACGATTACAAGGATTAGGGGATAAGAGGACAGGCCATCGGGCATACTGGGACAAATCCCAGTGTGCCTCCATGTTACTGGACCGTCAAAAACTCTACAAAGTTTTGACGAGCCGTACGCCTCTTTCCGTCTCTTTACTAGCCCTCACTGTGTCTAATAATAAAGAATTCTTGATTTTCCATTCCATGGAGACGTCCTCAGCTGACATTACAGCCTCTTAGAAGCTGTAGCAGACTCAGTTTAAAAGATGCTAAAGATACTGGTATCATATGAAACTAGACGACTTTATGCATATGTAACCTTCTTCTCAGTCTCCTCGGGTTCCGTCTGATCAACTAGGTTCGGGTAAGGAGATTGGCAGTAGCACTGAAGCACGAGAGCAATTGATCCCCAGCCCACATGACACACAACACAGGATGTGGTATAAATGTATATATTCAAATATTCAATTTTTCCCAAACATAAAATGTTCAGCCTTACACTCAGTAAATGAAATGCAGTTCTTTCCACATAAATTAAATTCACAGTATGAAATAAAATTAGCTGACCCAGGTAAGTACCGATATAGAAAAAATAATAAAAACCTGTGTTTCTTTCCCTCCTGTAATGGGTTAAATTATCCTTATTCTTCCCTGTTTTCCGTTGTCTGTTTCAGTTTATTTATTGTCTTCCAGGGTCCTCCAAGGAGAAAACAGTTCTTTAGGTTTCTTTGTCAGTTTGTTTTTTGCAAAAGATAAAAAAATAAACAAAAATTAAAGCTGCAAGCAGCATTGGGCGGGCCCTCGCACTCCATGCAACTCGGGCGTGCTGCGGCCGCGGTCCAACATCCGTCGTAACGTGCGAGCCACACATAACATTTATGTAAATCCATCAAAAGTCGCTATGGGCAGCGCCCTTACTTTTCCTGTTGGCCAGGTAGGTTGGCGCTATCCACATATTCTGAATATCCGTCTTGTTTAGATGTTTCAGGGGCGACTGTTAAAACGTGTAAATTTCATGACAATTGGGACCATGTAACACTGAAGTTGTGAGACGTGGTTTCATTACGTGAAGGATATGATTACTAAAGTGTTTTTGACGGCCCAATCGGCGGGAATTCGGACCAACCGTCCGTTTTCACGGGACACGGTAAAAACAACCAGTCAACAAATAGGCACAAACTTTGATCAACCAATGTGTCTAGATTGTAGTGATCGAATTTGAAGTTCCAATCTTGAAAATCTTGGTTAGGGAGGAGTTCCTTAAAAGCAGGGAAGGGCCCTTAAATGCCGGAAAAATGGGGCATCACAGTTCAGGATTCGATTTCCAAACTGGGCCAACTTTGACGGCACCGCCACGGACCACGCCCTTTAATGTACATGGCAACCAAATAAGCCAAACTTTTAATCAGGCACCATTTATGTGTCGTGTACTGACCAATTTTGAAGCAGGATCCAAATAAATTCCCTAGAAGGAGTTCGTTTCAATGAAGGCGGAAAATTTCACCGAAAATGGCAAAAAGTCAAAATGGCCAACTTTGACGGGCACCGCCACGACACCCGCCCCTTCAACGTACATGCACAAATGCACAACTTTTAATTCAGCACCATGTTTTGGATAG
>NW_023339785.1:1932907-1938420 GCF_004916995.1 Morone saxatilis
TGTCAAATGCAGCACTAAGATCTAATAATACAAGTACAGAGACAAGACCATTGTCAGAGGCAATCAAAAGGTCATTACTAACTTTAACCAGAGCTGTCTCTGTGCTGTGATGAACTCTAAATCCTGACTGAAAATGCCACCCAAGATGCCACCTAGAACCTTGCACTACTTCTACAAGGAAATGACAGCCAGTCTTCACCTGGGTGATAACTAATCTCATCCTTTAGGGAAAACATGGTACAGCTTGGCCCTGTATCACTGCAGCTTTGCTTTGACGGCATAAACAAAAATCCTAGGGACCCAGAACACCAACTGACTCAAGTCTCTACTGGACCTGGATGGATCATGCAGTCATCCCTGTATGCTTGTCTCCGACGTAATGAATGTGTAAATGACGAACATTTCACACAAAACCACAAAAACCTGCCGTGCGGATTGTCTGAACAAAATTTCATAGAAGTTCATCCAATGTTTGTTGAGATATTTTAGCAGCTAGTTCCAAACATTTTGATGTTTTTTATGTGTGTAGTTGTCCTGAGCTGAGTAATAGACATGGAAATATCTTTCTGATATAAGTTTAAAAATATTTTCAGAAGAGTTAGCTTTTAACATCATCATCTGAAAAACATGCTCTTGGCTGGTTTGATGAACTTGACAACATCCTGATCATAGTCTATTAAAAAACTTGCAGGGTGAATACACAAATCCTCTTGGATACACACGCACACACACACACACACACACAAACCCACTAACATATATGCATGCCCTAACAGCAGGATGGTCTTATGCTGCTTTAATCCTGTATCCATGGAGACCAATCTGTCCATCGCCCTAGGGACAAGAAAAGATCAGCCAGCATCTGTTTCGCTGTACTTCTGTCTGTCTGTTTCTCCATCTACCCATGAGCCCGTCTGTCTGTCAGTCTGTTTGTGCATGTTGCAGTCTGTCAGGAGCCTTTTTCATCAACCGCCAAGTGCATTTTAGAAAAACAACCTGTGATGTTTTTTAAATTGTCGGTTTTGCTAGTCTTTGACATTAACTGATACAATGCAATCATAGTTTGGCAGCAAGTGATCTGTTTAACAGTGGAATGATTACAGAATGAGCCTGACAGGTAATAAAAAACACAAAGACGTCAAAGGCTAAACTCATATGATCTCTGGGAAATGCAGTGCAAACACAACACAGCAATGAGCTTTAAATATGTTCTGTATCAAGTAAAAACTAATTACAACCCCACTTAAGCAAACTTTTTTGCACTTAACCTTTATTTCCATATGCAATCATATAAAATGAACACATAAACATGGTACAAACGTCAGCCTCTCATAATCAACATTCAGCTCAAAGAGGTATCACAGACATATGGACCCTGTTAGCCTTATTCTAATCCCTCTGTAATCACTCATCAGTTCACCTATTCACTTATTTATATGCCCATTGGGACACTCCAGAAGTTAAAGAGGAAAGGATGAGGAGAAATCACAAAAAAATTTTCAGTTAACCATCACTGTACTTATACACATTCCCATTCCCATCACTATACATGTCTACCGTCACATACAATTACAAGTACTCCCCTCTGTAAAGATTACATAAAAGTTATGTATTTACTCAGTGTTGAAAACGTGGGTTGCAGGAGATTTTAATTGCAACTAAATTTTCGCAAATAAATTTGAAGAATTTCTTCCACCTGCTAAATGCACATATTTTTTCTCATTTTTTAAAGTATTTAAAATGTGTATATTTTTTTACTGATAGGGTAAAAAACAAGAGCCTTAACTTTTCCTAAATGCACATATTTTGTTTCATAAAGTGAGCGAGCAAAACAAGAACCTGTTTATCTCGATGCCTTTATTTTGTCTCAATACCAGTATTTAGAATGTGCACTGTTTTACTGATGAGAGAAAATAAAAACAATGGGACCTACAGACAATGATAGTCACAGTAACTCTGCGTTCATTAGGTCTATTTAACTTGTGTTGTCAATAATAAATTCATAAAACAAAGTTCTGATTTATCAAACATATCCCCTCAATATGGCTGTAATACCTGTCAAAGAAAATATGACCGTGATACTGTAATAGAAAATGATTAGGATTGTTAATTTATGCACAATTTGCTTTCACTGTGATTTGGTTTGTCATGGCTTGCAACTTTTAAAAAGTGGGTCCCCAGAACAAAAGTTTGGAAAACACTGCTCTGGAGCATAAAGAATGCCAGTTCCAGAGGAGGTTCTCCAGCATAAATCTTGTCAACACAAGAGGAGTTTTAAATACTCTCCTTCTAGACTCCCTCCACGTAGGACTACTTGTTAACTTTTTCTAACTAACTATCTTCTGTTCTAATAATAACTTTTAATTCCCAATTCTGTTTGGTTTCTGTAGTATTTCCTACTACATTATCTTGAAAACATCTGTATAGAGGGGCATTAGGTTCTTAGTTATCACTCCTCCATAGTTAATATGAAAACCCTTTCTAAATTAGATGTTAGTTTACAAATCTGCTCCCACTCTATGACCAAACATTTTTTTATCATAAAATTGAAGGTTGTATTTAACAAAACAGTTTACATTAAAACAGGACAGCAGGGTACACATTCACTACATCTTTTCATGGAAATAACATGTTTACTACAAATCATGTGCACTACAGTTTTGGAACTTGGATGTTTTCTGTCGACTGTTCCAAACATTCCATTTCTCTCCGTACGACATAATAATCATGTAGTCCCTGGAAAGTTGCTTCAGCTGTGTAATCCATCACGGCAAACATCATGTCTGCATTAATGAATTCTTTTTGTGAGGTAATGCAGTGCAGAGTTTCAAATCAATCTGCTCTTAAACTAAATTGGCAAAATCAATTTTGACTTGATGTTCACTGTGATGGATTACATAAGTGAAGCAATTTTTAAGAGCCTGTAAATAGATTTTCATACCATACAGGAATTAATGGAATCCCAGGTTATCATAGTTTAATAAAAATATAACTATATTTAACTATAAAAATATTTTTTGTACACTGAAATATAAATAAAAACTAGATGAAAATGAACTGAAACAATACTGTGACTAAAATCCTTCATCCGGTTCCCACATAAACTACCACCATATAGGTGGGTGTATTTTTGAACTTGGACAGACCTCGCCATGCTTCCAGTCGAAACGCGTAGCTAGGCTAACTACCTCCTGACTCCAGCTCTGTACGTAACACACAGACATAATATTCCTCTTAACATTTGACTCTCGAAGAAAAAAAAATTGAGTGAAAAATGTTCTATCCCTTAAATTGATTTAATAAGCTCCAAGCATCACACAATTTCCTGAAGCCCATGCTATGAATTTGCGACACTTTAACTCAAGTTAAACATGATAATCATCTACAGTTGCATGCTTTCAGTAGGACAACAGCAACATATAGTTACAATAAAGTTGTATTTCCATCCTTTTTGTCCAGCCTGTTCTCTCACTGTTACTGCAAT
The DNA here is from genome assembly GCF_004916995.1 of Morone saxatilis. NCBI lineage: Eukaryota > Metazoa > Chordata > Actinopteri > Moronidae > Morone > Morone saxatilis. The sequence goes on from NW_023339785.1 coordinate 1,936,392, forward strand.
GTATTATTACTTTATTTCTCATCAAATTACTGTAACCCAGATACATGTAATCCATCACTCTCCTCCCTCACAGGTTGTTTCCCCAAACGTCAGAGGAGGAATGAAGGAAATGAAGAATGAAGGCAGAGTGTTGGTGAATTAAGATGCTGGCGGCCCCTGCAGTCCTTTATGAATGTGTATGGGCCGTATGAGTGACTGTGCTCCACACTGGGACCATTTGATGCTGACTTATGTCTGAGTGAGGGAGAAAAGAGCAGGATGAGATATGGAGAGGCAGCCAGAGGTGGGCCGGGAGAGGGACAAATGGAATACAGACAGATAGACAAACTGAGAGGCTGAGAGAATATATCTTTCTGTCTGTCTGATTCTGTCTCTCTGTCTTCATCAATCTCTATCTGTCCATCTCTCCATCTGTCTATCTATCTATTTATATCACATCGCTCCATTAGTCTCTCCCTCCCACCACTCACTTTACTTAAATGCACACACACATGCCTCACATACATACACAAACACAGACATTAGTCTGTGAAAATAATTTCTAACATATGTGTAAGACAGACCATTACCATTACCACACACAGTTTATGTAATGGATTTTTGACTCCCGGGTAATTGGAAAGAATGGTATGGCTAGATTTCAGTTTTTATTATATTTTCTAATACAATAATTACTGTAAACTAATTTTGATAAAATACACATAATTTTATTGATTTTATTTCATTTTATTCCCTCATCTTCCCTCAAAATCTGCTGAGGCCCCCTGGTACCTCCTGGCAGCTCACAAGGTGGCTCTGGTCCCCACTCTGCAAAAACACTGTTTTAGGAAAAACAGTTGTAACCCATTCTTGTGCGTCTGTATAAGACGCTGAGGGCGTAACAACATGACTGGCTGCAATCTGCCATCCCTCCAGGACCTGCATGCCTCAGGGTCCTGGAAGCATGTAGGTGGATCCCTGGATTGTGGCTGAACCCTCCCACCCAGGACACAAGCTTTTGGTAGGATGGACTCTTGTCTCAGAGCCAGAACCTTAGCCAGGACGTTGGCATTTTCCCTTATCCTTAGGCACCGCCTGACACCTTGTGGTTTCCCACTGGTTTAGGAGTTAGTTGAAACCCCCGGTTCATCTCATGCAAACCCTAAAGGGTACCTTGTGTGGCTGTTTGAGATGCCATGAGGCAAAACAACACATTAGTATTGGACAACTTGGGAATGAGAATGGGCTGGACCTTCATCATCACCCCTGTCCCTAAAAAAAACCAAGGACCAAGCACAGGACTTCATGACTAATAGACCAGGTGACACCACCCTCATAGGGTCAATGTCACAGGCTTTTTAGCCAGAAGCTGCAAGTAGATCCTAGTCCCTCTTCAGGATAAAAGAGATAATGGCTTAGTAAACTGGTGTAAAGGGCTTCAAGCATGGGTTTCACCAAGACATTTGTAAAGGTTTTAAAAAATTTGATGAGGGAACCACTTTGCATAGACTTCATCTAAGGAGAGAGGCTGAAGGGGGGGTAGCAGTTTGCTAAGGAAGGCGTCTAATAGGGACTGATCTACATTATTATTGCCTTTCCTTAACATAGATATGGACATACTAGAAAGCCATGTATGTACTTACTTCACATAGCAAGTGCATGTGCTGCAGCCATGCTGGCAGAGACTAACATATGCTTTTCCATGTACTAGTGGTATGCCAGAAGCAGGCGGTCAAGGTAAGCTCACATGCATTATGCTTTCCTGATCCACTTTGAAAAGGTTCTGGCAAGGTTCTGCACACCCCTCAAAACAAACAGCACCACACCAAACATGGTTAAAAACCATGCTTTTCAGTCTAGTACAAACACAGCATAACAGAAAAACCTGTGAGAGATATACAGGAAATTACTTTATGTTCATTATGTAATATAATTTTTAACAAATAAATAAACTGCAACTTTGATCTGATTTCCTCAGTATCACAATTGATTTTTTACACATTTAGAGTAATTGCATTTTGTAAGTGAATGAGTGTAAAAGCGCTTTGAG
>NW_023339785.1:1938454-1938770 GCF_004916995.1 Morone saxatilis
AAATCCTAAAAATATATGAAAAAAAGTAATGACATGGTCATAATTGCTGCCAAATTTTCTCTCTCTGCCTATTACAACCTCCCTGCTCATGATTCTATCCCTTCTCTACTATATCACAGGAATAGGTTTGCACGGTATGTCACAGCCTGGTGTAATGCATAAAGCTCATATCCCATACATTTTATTTCTTTAATGTAAATAGTTTCCATTTTAGGTCGGGTTCTGATTTAAGGATTTTGGTTTGTTGTTGCATATGCATACAACTTTATGATATGTACTAGTAGTAGACACCGATTGATCCGAACCACTGTGGTTG
>NW_023339785.1:1938870-1940505 GCF_004916995.1 Morone saxatilis
TGATCCGAACCACTGTGGTTGGACAAAAGTAGATAGGTAGAAGCCTGGCAAGATAGAGCATTTAGCATTAATACAAGATAAATATACAAATAAGGAACAACAAAACAAACAAACAACAGCACTAGGGTCAGGGGTGTCTTTGCAGTCATAACCCTGGCATCATTACTGTCATCAAATGCAACACTTCTGTCCAAAAGGACTGCAGGGCGTTGCCACAGAAGTTCCCACTTGTTCACAACCATGCCTGCAAATATCTGAGAATCTGGCTCGCTCTGTGAAGGCAAGATGGATTCCTGCATGATCTCGCAAGTCTAGCTGCTTCGCTAGGTTACTTCTGTACAGTTTGAGCTATAGCGTGGGTTGCCAGATACAGTCAGTGAGGACAGATGTTTGGTTTGTGCTCTGTACAGTACAGGCATGAGAACTTCAGGAAGCTGCTGCACCTGACTTGTTCTTCCCCTCTAAAACAGCAAACTTCCCTTGTTCCATTTCCATCTGTGTACAGATTACACAAATTGTACACAACATGCTCATTAGCGAGCTATAGAGGTGTTGCTTCTTGTTTATGCTAAGCTAGACTCATTATGGTGAACAGATCCTTTAAAAACACCAGTGAGCTGTTAGGAAACTTTGTCGTAATATATGTAGGCTCTGTGGGGCTCAATAATAAAATCGGGAAGTGTATCTTTAAACAGTTCGTCAGTGATCTGTGAAAAACCACATTTATAATCTGCGGCCCAACTCTGCGAGACACAGCGTGACAATCCGTATCAGGGTGATAACAGACGGAGCTGCCCTCCCCTTTCCTTCAGTGTGGCAATATGATTGTATTGTAATATCCTCGCTGAGTTATCCGCCACACCGCTGCTTTTCACTGCACCTAAATTATTGTCCTGTGTGTTAAATGCAAGACCCTGATTGTAATGGCTGCCTCCCACTGTTTATTGGCGGGCTCTACAGCGTTCAGTTCACACGCATGCTACTATCTCCTTTCTCTTACACTCGTACACACATCGACAGATTTGTGCGAATGCATAAACACGCTGCTGCAGACGGCGGCGGTGCATTAGCAGCGGTAAACCATTAACATATAAATGTTTTCCTGTGTGAGTGTATTGTGTGCCAGTTGTGTGTGTGGAGAATGTGGGTAAACTTGTGCAGACTTAATATGCATGTCAGGCAGACTGGGAGATGATAGTGTTCTCTGTAAATGTTGTGCTTGTTGCAGATCGATCAGTAAGATACCGCGCCAGCTATACGATCTGTACATGTATATGTAACTCGCTTTTCCCTCCTCTCTCTTTCTCTGTGTCTCTCTCTCACTGTCTCTGTTCTTGACATTAATTTAACGTAAACCAGTGGCCATCTGGCACCACTTAAGGCAACTGACCTCGTGACCTGGAGAATTGACACACCATTGCAACCCTTATATGTGTGTTATGCTCCTACACACACATTTGTGCTACCATCTCTGTGAGGTCCTTCCATGTAAAATATGTGATTTCTATCATCAAGTTTAATGACATGATATGAAGTAGCTTGGGATCGTGGGAGTTGAGTCTTCTCCACCATTGCTGTCATTGCAGTCTGCAGAGTGAGAGCAATGAATATTCTGGCAACTGGCAGGAGTGAAGA
>NW_023339785.1:1940675-1942077 GCF_004916995.1 Morone saxatilis
CAAACTAAGCCAAACCATAACATCTCCTCCTCTTCAAAAGAAACTGACCCGCTGATTAAAACCATTCAAAACACTGAATAAAGCAGTTCCACCTAAAAAATCACTGCTTCTCCCACGCTGTTAGACAGACAAAGGACGTCCCGGAGGGGGCTGCGAGCCCGAGCTCTGCTAACGTTAGCTCAGCTTGTTTCTCTAAAAACTTAAGATCCAGACGTCCGATGACTAAAATCCTTCATCAGGTTCAAATCTAGAGTTAAAAAGCACCAAGATCTAAACAGTAGATGGTAAAAATGTGGCTTTAAACTGGATAAAAAGTTAATGTATGACGCATGCACAAAGGGACCCTGACAGCATCCAGTGAAATGTGGCTTTACTTGAATAAAATGACAGATGTTTGAACATTGTTGGAAACAGGGATGATGTAAGTACACAACTCAACTACATAAAGAACATAAGTCTAGTGTTTATAGACATTTTCATATGGAGTTTGACAAACTGTGAAAATACTGTAATATTACTTATGTTACACCTAAGCCTGTTAGTCACTGCACCATTCCTTTTGGAGGGAACAAAATTTGTATATTCATAGATTCTAGAATTTTTAAAGAATAGATGGATATCGGATTTTATTGTGGAATTTCTACTTTTTTTGCGGACACACATTATCGTTCCAAGCTAATATATATATATTTATATATATGTATTTTTTTGTGTGTGTGCTGTCATGCTAACTGTGTACAGATAACTGCATGAAGTTTCCTGTAACACCCTCAGGCCAAACTTTACTTTTTTTTACTCTACTAGTATAAGGGTATATCATCAGCAAAACAGCATCCAGCAATGTTTCTTTAATTTTCTTTCTTTCTTTCTTTGCAGGATTTTCTGTTTGTAGTGTCAAACACTGCTGTTTACATTGAGCCTTTTAATCCACCAGTAATCTGATTAGGACCTGAATCAGAAAAGATAAAGGAGCCCTTATCATGTCACCCTGTCAGGAAGGGCAAATCTTTGAAATTACAATCAAAGGATGATCCATCCACAGTAATCCATCCGGCGTAAAAATCAGTCAAAGACATAATGCCATGGGAAAGTAAAGTTTGATACATTTTAATAAGGCCCTTTTTACACAGGATTTATACAATGGCTTTATTAATGTTAATACATATTAATGTTATTACAGAAAATTTTATTTCACAATGTGTTAACATTTACAAGACTTGGATGGTATTCTAAAAAAAAAATTCTGATGTATTAGTATTTGTAATACAATGCAGATAACTAATTTGATGATGCTCAAGGGATATGATCAAAATTTTTACAGCACCTTATAAATGGACCCTGAGGTGAAATTTATTATCTTTATAATTTATTGCATGTACAGATTAGATTAGATTAGATTAGA
>NW_023339785.1:1942177-1942919 GCF_004916995.1 Morone saxatilis
GTGAGTTAGATAAGCTTAGACCTTGTTTTGGACCATTCTCCAATTAGATGTTCGTACATATTTACCAGTGTTAATTGTGACCATATTTGGAATGTTTGCAGTCCTTGCAGGTCTGCGTTAAATATCCCCCAACAGATGAGAACCTTCAGATTTGGGTTGGCACTTCCCCACGATCCAGTCTCAGTAAAGCCTGCTGTGTAAGTCATCAAGGTCTCCTGAAATGTTCTTTGTAAAAAACATACTGCGTGCAAAGCTAACTGCAAATCGGGTCAAATCTTCCTCTCTTGCCTGTTCCTTCTTGTTATGTCACTATATTTTTTTCGTCCCTTTTTATTATGTTACGTAGGTCATGCGTGATAAGTACTAGTCTTGATGTTATGAAGGCGTGCAATGAAGCAAAAATAAATAATAATCAATAATCTCCCTCAAATGCATGAAAACTGCAGAAGGTAACTTTTATGAAAATATCTTTTTGTCATATTTAGTGAAACTTTCACTATATCCTGTAGTACAGTAGTACATGAGACAGATAATCTGTAAAAAAATCAGGTTTCTCTGGCTCCTCCTAGTGCTCCTAATGGCATTTACAAAAATCTATTGGGCCTGGACGAAAACAAAGAAAGATAGTGATTGTTGAGTCATTCCCAAATCGTCAACAAATCAATGCTGAAAATGAGACTCAACAATTAACTATCTTCAAGCCACCAACCCAATGTCATTCCATCTTTCTCGGCTCTGATTG
>NW_023339785.1:1943034-1945640 GCF_004916995.1 Morone saxatilis
AAAAGTAACCTACTGCAGCTTTGAAACTAAAATAACAAGCCTGATTTCAAAATTTAAGGAGTAGAATGTATGGATAGTTATGTAAAAGTAAAAAGTTGTCAGACAAATAAATACTAAGGTAAAGTACAGATACCTTAAAAACTACAGAAACAAGGTATTTGTATTTCGTTACTTAACAATCATGCTGTAGAAAAGTGTGTGTAAGAATCAGTGTGTGAATGGGCGGAGGTGGCAGTCCTGTACTAACCTCCCTGCACTGCAGCCACTTGCAAATATACATCTCACACCCATCTGTCACACTATCCCACTCAGAATCCATTTAGTTTGTTTAGCATTCAGCCCTGTCCAACTCCAGCACCCTGTCTCTGTGCCTGTGTACGCAGTCCAAATGACTCTCCCAATCATTATTCAGAGCTGCCCCTCATTTGTGTGCGCAGATAAAGGGTCACCGAACGTGACTAGCTTGTATTCATGCTTTGAAATTGTTTCCAAGTCCACGGCGTGCACACACACACAGATATATGCATGTTGATGTGCACAGGCAGCAGCCCCCCTGCAGTGTCAAAGATCAATACTGTTTAAAGCGTTGCTGTGTACTGGCAGGAGGGCGAGGTGAGTGCAGTGAGAGTGTGCTCTAAAATGCCACAGGCCTAATTAAGGATTACTCTGGATGAAGTCCTTTGGTTTAAAAAGGCAGAGAATGGGCCCTTATGAGGCCTCCACAACAAAATGGCTCCCCAGTGGATCTTTAGCCACCTGTGATTTAGGTAGACAAGAGGGCAACTAAAACCACACCGTCTCAACAGTCCGCAGCAGAGGTCGGCAGATAGTAGTCGGACTTTGGTTGGCTGCTTGAACTAGCTTGCAGGCTTCCCTTCTTTAATTTTTCTATTTATATATATTTTAGTTGTATTGATTATATATTGATATGCTCTCAGCAGAAAGCCAACATATTCAATCACCCAAAAGTTTGAATATTTTGAAGGTTTTCTCTTTCTGTTTTTGAATCCACATATTAACTACTAAATTAAACTACAAGACAACATCATTAGCTTTAATTTATTGGTGTAACAGGTGTAAAACTGTGATGTTTTTCTGCAGATCTCATACTGCATTTGCACAAAATCTTCTTGCTTTTGGATAGACTAAACAGGAAATTATGAATAGATCACAGGTAGTGAAATCCATGAGGACACAAAGCTCTATTCTGAATTTTCCATCTTGTTCACCATCACAGAGCTCCCTTAGTCCAGCCAGCATTCCTCCTATACTGAAACAACGGCTGCAACAACTGCACACTGTTCCTTCAGTTGGTTCCCTCTCAGTAGAGAGATACTGTACGCATTCCGCTGCAACAACTTGCTGTCTACTGTTTTGGTAAAATTCTAATCTTTGTTTTCTGTAATTACTTCTATCATACATCATTACATATTTAAAATCACACTACGTTTGGAAACTGAACTTGAAAAGGACATCATGTTCCAGCTGCATCTTCACATTGCACCTTCCAGACAAAAACTCCACTTTCCTTTTACGGACATATGCTCCATTACAAAATAACTGTCAGTTTAAAGCAGTGTTCTACTTTCTGCATCTTTATTCATGAAAACAAGGCCTTTAAAGCAATAGTTATGCATTTTGAGAAATACATTTCTTTCAGTCAGATCCTTTTAGTCTTCCAGCTCCTTACTTAACACACAGACACGAGTGAATGTTATGGTCCTACTGCTATGCAGATGACTATGAGTTAGCATCAGCGTCTGCCTTCCACTGAACACAGCCGGACCAAGTACTGAATGCAATCTCTGAGACTGATGGTGCCAGTTGTGCCAGCTTTTAACAAGGAATACTTATCCGTTCTTTCAGGAAATGACAAACTAAAAACCATTACAGAATACCTTTGTCATTGTTGGGTCAGATACTGGAGTATAGGTGATGTGTAAGCAGCTAGGCTATTGATAAAACCATAAATTTTGATACCTTAAGTTATACTAAAAAAGGTACGTAATGACCCTAACCAAGTAGTCTTTGTGGCCTAAAAACTAACAATAAGTTTACCCATTTCACAATGTTACTCCCTGCCACAGCTTTTTTGAAAAGTCCCAACTGGACATTTGCTAGATGACCCATGGGTCAAGGCCAAACCTTGACTATTGACAATGGCGCCGTCTAGAAACTTATGCTAAGCATAATACTCTCTTCAGTGTCATATGTGTTGAAGTGGAAGGCCTGACCAAAGGCAGGTGTTTTGATGAGCTGGGAGTGAGAACATCTTGAATGTGGGGGAATATTTAATATTGCCTTATAAGAAAATCCAGTGAATTCTGGCATATGGTACGAGAGGTGATATTTGTTTCTAATTAAAAATGATAATCATCCCTCACAGAATCCCACCTCCATTTGATTTTAGGAGTACCAGTGTCACTCTTCGTGTGAATGAAAGAAGAAAAAGTACAAATTAATAGCAAATCCTATTGCAATTCAATTCAATTCAATTCAATTTTATTTGTATAGGGCGCCAATTCATACAGAAGTTATCTCAGGCACTTTTCAAATAGAGCAGGTCTAGACCGAACTCCATAAATAAACATTTACAGAGACCCAAC
>NW_023339785.1:1945665-1951012 GCF_004916995.1 Morone saxatilis
GCAGGGTGCGCGCCTTGACTCGCACATCTAGACATCAGGAGATGTATCATAGTCATACGAATGATTATGTTAGTGTAGTTGTTGCTACTGTTGTTGCTGTACATCTGTTGTCTCTCTGTCTCTTCTCTCTCGTCATCCTCTTCCCCCAACTGGTCAAGGCAGTGACCACCCACTCTAGAAGACCGAAGGGTCTTGTCAGAGGTTGTCTGGCCCGTTAAAGAGTGCAGTATTTTCCGTCTGCCCCCGTCCGCCCAAGTGCTTGCATCCTGGTGGTACGTAGTTGGGACCGTAGCACGTCAGTAGCACGTCGGAAACAAATCAGAACACTGAAGAACTGAAGAACAGGCAGCCTAAGAGCTGAGAGATGTTATGGGTGTTTAGGCAAGGCAAATAGCTTCCTCAGGGGTGACAGACTCCCTTTTAGTGGCATGATTTATACATTTTCAGGAGCACACAGGTGGCTTTCATAATTTGAAGTGCCATTATGAAATCAATACAAGAATAATGACGTTTCAGTGAAGAAAATACTTCCAACTGCATCAGAGTGCCATTCCCCTGCTGAGAGGTCTGTGAGCTGCCACTGCTGCCCGGATATAAAGCAGGATGAATAGATTCAAAGGACTAATTGTTGTGTGTCCACTGTACACAAAAATGGCTCTGTTGGAAAAGGCACTGCAGCATCCATTTTGGCTGTATTAACTATTTTTTTAATAGCTTCAAAAAATGTTATTTCTTCTTTTTAAGAACCACACTGCCTTATTGAATCTGACTGTGCAGTTTACAGTAATTTATCAAATCAGGGCTTCCTTGAGTCACACAGTCACACACTGTTGGAGGAACAGTCCAAAAATCATCCTCCTGCAGTCCAATACCAATGAAATTAGCATTTTATTTTTTGTATCTTACCTGGTTTTACAGTGTACAGTATAAGGTTACGGTATAGTGGGGTTAGCCCACTACAACAGAGGTTAGGGAAAGGTTGTGGTTACTGTTAATAAAAAGGCAAATGACAGTTGCAGATCTGTGATGTTTTATGATACACACCCATTCATCATCCAGACTCTCACACCCTTCGCTTTGCGTGGCTACATGAAGAACACATGGAATCATTCAATATGGATGTAGTTCCCTGGAATACTGGGCTGATCAAGTGCTGCTTTTGATGAGCTCATGTATGAGATTTACACCTTAATGCACTAAGGCCCCCTGGTTAGGCTTTCAAAGGACTCCATCCATCTATAACTTCATCTATAACTATAAAGTCATTCAGAAATGTTGCATGTCAGCATCAGAGCCCACATTTTCTACAGGAAATGTTTCTCTGGTTTAGTCCTGTTCTTCTGAATTAAGAAACATTGCTAACAGGGATGGAGCCAGATGTAAACATCTGGGGCTTATCCCAAACCAAGGGGGGAGATTTTTTCTCATTTACATCAGCTATATTTTTCAAGCTAGTTGAGATAATAGAATGCTCAAAAATCTGTGCATCGTTTACGAAAAAGGTGATAGTTGCCCAGGAAAAACATCATCCTGTACAACCTACAGCCTATTGTTCTCCAGCTGCCTTCATCATTCTAAAAGCAGAAAACAACAAATCTTAAGGATGACTAATTGTCCCTCCTGCCACCTAGAAAGAGGCAATAATTACTATTTTAAATATCTACCTACGTATTATTGTTAAGTTAAGCTACACAGAATGAACTAGAAGAGTGCACACAGTAAAGTGTAGATCTGTGCCAGGTGTGTCTGGTTCTTGTGGGTAGGGAACAGGGAGTGCAAACTGAGGACAGATACACACACGAACAGATACCAAATCCATGTAAAAAAATTACTAAATTTAAACCCCTACCCTCATCTTGGCTATTATTATATATATTATACTTATTTAAGCCAAGAAGCACAATTACTTTGGCTCCTTATTTACCCTGTCAAAATTTTAATATTGGTAAATGGACCTGTACTACTACATGCCACATTCACCCTTTTTTCACACCAACAACCTTCTGAGTAGTAGAGGAGCCGCGCTACATCTGAGCCACAGTCGCCAATATTTAAGTTTTATTGATGCTTCTTTATGTCCATTTCTTCTTTTTCCATTCTTCCAACCTGATTTTTTCCTGTGGTGTGTACTTTTGTAACTCCTGTAATTCATTTGTAACGCTTTGAAAAACCAAAGAAAAAACAACAAGAAGAAATGCAGATTTCTGACTGGCTAAATGCTACATTTGGTAACATATTACTAGAAACAACTTAAACAACACTGTAAGTTAATGGTAAACAGGAAAAATCACAATATAGAGTAGCTAATAAACTGCAGCAACACACTGTGTATGTGTGTCAAATCAAAGTGTGTTTGTCCCACTGAGCAGGTGGAAATCAATGTTTTACCATGTGGCTGAATTGAGTATTTCAGCCAGGGGTAAACTGTCTGGTCTACACCTCTCTGACCTGTTTGACCTCCGCCCCATCACACATGACCCCAGATCGCCCCAGCCCAGCCCACATTTGCTCACCAGACAGTCCCAGTTTTCAAGAGATATTTACTGTCCACATTATCTATCAGATTTAGTGTGAGTAATTGTTGTGAAATGAATAAACTGAAATTACTTAATGTTGCATGTTATCATTGTAAATTTTATGTGTAAACTTTCTGTAATGCTATTGTTTTCACAAGGTAGTTACGTGCATAACATGTTGAGGATAATAAATACAAGTACCCCATAAACCTGATATCCACAGCACAGATGGCTATCACTATCACATAACCTTTTAGTGTGTGAGTGTATGTGAGTGTGTGTGTTTAAGGGGTTACCATGCTGTAAGGAAGATAGTGTTGATATGAATGCTTAGATTTCCCCTGAGACAATACAGGACATAGCCTCTGATGCTCTGTGTCACACATACTCACACACACACGCACACACACACAATGGGGGCCATACAGTCTGGAGTCTTCAATGATTAATGTCCCAAGCCAAGCCACATCACAAAGCCAGCCTACCCGAATGACAAGCCACAACAGCTTGGAGAAACTGTGTGTGTGTATGGAAAGCTACTTTAAAAAAAACCCATCAATAATACTTATTACCTTTGAATCAGATCATTGTATTAAAATGGAAATGCTCTGTTATCTTTATTGGTCTGCCTCATGAATGGCTCTACATAATCCTCATCCATCAGTTGTTGAAACATTTGATCAGACTATTTTCTTCTCCTCTCTCAGTCAACTCTAAGTGATGCATTTCCCATGAGGAGTCAATTTAGCATGTCATCAAAGCTGCTGCTGTTGTTGGGTTTGTAGAAATGTGTTGCAGAGTACCCAAACAAATAATTGCAAAGTGAAAATTTCTCACTGTGAGAAGCGATGTTTCTGTGATTTGAGTTGGCCTTAAGTGAGTTACCATAAAGCCTCTGGAGCTTTGATGCCAGGTGACATGACATTTTTATTCTTGCAAATGTGGATGTCACCCTCGTCTGGAGAGTTGGTGGGTGTTTCTGTCTCTCCTGCTCTGCTGTCTGGCTCTGTCTCCTGGGGTGTCAGGGTAAAGACGTCGCTCCGACGGCTCTCCAGCGTTTGCTCTCATACCCTCCGTCAGCCACTTAGACAAGTATAAATCCTCAAACACACATGAAGAGCCATTGATGATGAATCACTAGGAAAGAAACAGAGACATTTACTTCAAGTGCATTGTCCTGCAAACAGATTATGAAACCATCAGACAGTAGATCAACCCTTTCCACAATATATAATGAGAAAATTACATTGATTATCTTCAAGCTCTGAGTATTTTGCTTCTGATAATAACAGCATTATGGATATTTACTAAACCTGCTGCAAATTATAGCTGGTGTCACAGATTTCTACTTCACCAGGTTGCCACAATATGTGATTGGCTGCTTTATCATAATACGAGGAATGGGACTTCTTGTGAGCTGTTATTTTCCCATTTTTGTTTTTTTGGCCACTGCTCCAATATAGTGTTTTATACATGAATCTTGACATCATATTGCATCTCTAAAGTTTTTACATATGAACAGTGTCCTTGCCCTTTCACACACGTAGCACACAGCAGAAGATTGTCCGTGTCAGCCGTGTTCTAACATGTTGGAAATAGTTTGTTAGGTTTAGGCGAGGGGTGACCCCTGGGTAAAGCATACGGGCGGAAGAGGTCTGAAGTTATAATGAGAAGTCCCCGATTTAAATCCCGGACAAGCCCCTATTCTGTCACAATCTGGCTCAAAAGTCTGTGGCAAAAGAGAAAGATGACTAAACATAATGCTCAATGTTAATAAAGCAAACAATAAACGAGTGCGTATCTGTCAGCAGGTTTGTATGTCTGCAATGTCTGTACGAGTGAGTAGTGAGGAGTGTGTGGCACACAAAGTACAAACAATGTGTGTTGGCAGGCCATGGGCCTTATTTCTCTTTTCCTCATTTCCATATTTTGTGACCATACATAGGAATGCCATAAAATACATTCTAAATTAGAAGAGTAGTCCAGCCATTTAGTGTTTTATAAAGCTGAAGAACTCAAGAACTGATGACAATATTTTACAATTAGCTGGGAGTTGGTAACATTTTTGACTGAAAAGTCATTGGTTTTCATATTTTCATCTCATGCATTCTGCCTTTCACTTCCTGCCTCATTCCGCATTCAGTAGCTATACTCTACAATAATTCACATCAAGTACATGCATAATGTCACTGATACCAGTGACATTATGAGATAACTTACTTACGATAAACTTTACACTTATTCAGTTCAGTGGTTTTCTGTAATATTTAAAACATTTACATATTTACAAGTCTAAAATTATGTAATTTTTTTTAGCAGTCCTACTATTCTGTCAGAGCTTCAGTAGCAGCCACATACTGCTAGACTAACATTACCATGCTAGTTTCTATGTAGCACCCCTCAATCTTTCCTATATAAGAGCAAACATCCATTTTGTCATCACCTCTAACCAGAACATGGCATCGGTAAAGAAATATGACCCCAGTGAATGTTAAAGACTAAAGAAGCAAGACATGATGGTGGTAAAGGGACGTTTTGATAACGACGATTGTACTTGGCCCCAAACAACTCCGAAACTCACTGTCTAAAGATATAGTTACTCTAGATGGCATTACCTTGGCCTCCAGCACCACTGTCAGGAATCTTGGAGTTATCTTTGATCAGGACATGTCCTTTAACTCCCACATAAAGCAGGCTCAGGTGAGTCCTGAACCAAATTTAGTTTGTTCTACTGTTCAACCAATCTAGCCGGGGGATTTCCCATGATGCACTGAGCTCCTCTCTTCCTCTCCCTCTCTTTCTGCACACATTCATGTCCCATTAATGCATGT
>NW_023339785.1:1951112-1951438 GCF_004916995.1 Morone saxatilis
ATTTTAAAAGTGTCCTGAGATAACTTATGTTATGAATTGGCGCTATACAAATAAAATTGAATTGAATTGTATTATTATATATAACATTTATAAGAATGTGGCCATGAACATAAATTCTAAATCTATTTTCATAAAAATACAATATTGATTATACATTTGAGAATTAATTATTAATTATTTTATATTTGAGAGATGATACAATTCTGAATAAAACTTACTAAATATAGCTATAGAATTTTGTTCATAGCACACAGCTGTCTGCAATGTTTTATTTTATTTCATCTATTAAAAAACACAGCTTACATGAATGAATTATGTTTTGAGAG
>NW_023339785.1:1951450-1953395 GCF_004916995.1 Morone saxatilis
AGACAGCTTCCTTATATGTGGGAGGAGAAGGATTTGTTTGAGTTCTGTCCCATTTTTCTTTCCATGAAAATTTTTATTAAGACTGGATCATGGGTAATCCCCACCACACCCTCTAAATATGTTTTGCCTGTAATATGATAAGCCTATGATGTTTTGTTTTCCACTGTGCCTGTGTTCTGCTGTATATGTCTGTTTCATGTTGCCACTGTGTGCACTCCCATAGTGCTCCGGCAACTGCACTTTACATCGTGCCACCTAAGTGACAGAGATGACACGAGTGCACTGAAAGCACATTTACAAACTCCCCGTTCTCTCAGAGCCACTCAAGTATTCTTTGCGTTGGGTCCTGGGAGACTCGACAATACAGCTCTTGCCCAGCCATGCTATCTTGATTGCCACAGTAACAGCTTCTCTCCCTGAGGACCAATCAGCCAGACTCTTTGTCAATAAAGCAGACTGTTTTCTCTTGCCTGGCTGAACTGACCCTTCGCAATTGCTGCTTGACCCATGTCACAGTGCAGACAAGAAAATACACACCAGTGGCAAAGAAGACCTGCTGTCAGCCGACACAACTACTATCCAGCAAACACAGCTGCCAGGTGGAGGAAGGAGGAGGAATTGAAAAATAAAATAAAAAAATTTGGCTCTGTGTTTTTTAACCTTTATTCATCCAGGCCTGATCATGTCTCATGCTTATTCCAAGCAACCCTCTGCTTCAATTATTTATATGAATGTTGGGGTTGGACAATCGGATCTCACTCCCAAGTCAGGGGGCTGCTTGGTCAGCGGCCCTCCACTTCAAGATATGACTCTGTATGTACCACTCTTGCTTCATCTCTGGACGCACCCGTCATCAAGCTTCAGAGGAGAGGTTGTCTGTAAATGTTAAAAAATGTTTCTACTGTTCAACCAAGATGTGGTCCTGGTGTCCTTGTTAGGCAGTGACCTCCAGCACACGCAGAGCCGGCCTGCAGCTGAGTGTAACACAGTCAGGGTAAGTTTTAGCACTTCCAGGTCTGAGGTCATGGCACTCTGCTGGACTAATGGGTTCAGAGTGAGCTGTTGACAGAAGTGAAGAAGTTCATGCATCTTTGAGTTTTGGTCATGGAGTGCGAGATTGACAGGTGCTCAGCCTTAAGGTGAACCCCTGAGTTAACCAATCAATTTAAAATCCAAAACTCAAGTAAAGTGGTGCGTTTTGAATATTGCCTGAAAGGGTGAGATTACAAATACAAGTGGCCAAAATTAGATGCAGGGTGTGGAGTAGCCTCTGGTAGCTTGCCAACCAGGATTGATGGAAAAGGGACGGGATATATAGAATTAAAAGAAAATCCTGGTCTACTACAACTCAAATTTTATTTTGTCTTTTTGCACATAATTTTTTAACATGTTCTTATTCCCAACTCAAAAAATACTTCTGCTTGGCCAGTGGCCCGTTTCTAAATATGACGCTGTAGGTACCAGTCTCGCATTAGTTCCGGACATGCAGGGGCTCCATGGTCAAGTTAGCAATAATAAATATGCAACATCTGCTTAGACTTTAAAAGTAAAGCTAGTGGGGTTATTGTTGAGAAATGATCACAGTATGGTTAGGTTTATGCACAAAAAGTACTTGGTATGGGTTAGCAATCTAAAATATTTGGTTACGATTAGGAAAAAATTGTAAGTTACATTATATTTCGTAACGTTCCATAAGTGAACCTGGGCTATATAAGTTACGTAAATTCATTTCAATTCAATTCAATTTTATTTGTATAGCGCCAATTCATTTCATTCATGAGAGAGAGAGAGAACAGAGGTAACGACAGAAGGACAGAGACAGAGACAAAGGTGCACAGCAACAACAGTAGCAACAACTACACTAATGAGCAGTGATTATAGTAATAATAGTAACTGTAATAATAATAATAATAACAATAATATCAGTGATATCAGCAATGGTAGT
>NW_023339785.1:1953495-1963585 GCF_004916995.1 Morone saxatilis
ATAGTCTAGGCCTATAGCAACATAACTGAATGAATTGCGTAACTAAATTAATTGTCTTGGTTCGACACAAGACATAATAAAAGTCCTGTGTTTGTTTAAGCAATCTATCCACCCCACCACATCCATATGCAGACTTTCCTGGTCTTCAACTTTGACAGTGGCCATATCCAGAAATGATACTATGCTAAAACCAAAGTACTGGTCGGATTATCTGTGGGCGAACTGAGATGCTGTAAAATTAGCCAGGAGTGTGGAGGTATTGAAGTAGGCAGGTTTGAACTTCTTATCAAGCTTTTTATTCTTTAATCAACTACTTCCATCGCTTTGCATCTGTTCAACCAAGAATGCCTTCAAGGAGAGACACACACATTCAGACAGAATGTGTGTGTCCTTATTCTCATTTAATTCATCATGTCAAGACTACAAAGACACCTAAAAGACACAAACTGTTTTTTGTTGATAAATCAGGAAGGCAGTGGGATGCAGGGGGAAGCAGGAAGGAATAGCAAAGAGGGTGGCAGGCTTTTTGTTTCTCTTCTTAGTGTTTTTTTCAGAGATACTGATACTGTCTTAGCAATTAACTTGGCATGTTGTTCAGGTTTGCTTCCAAAACTCTTCTCAATAAACCGGATGTCATTAGTTAGTATGAAGTAAGTATGAAACCAGAATTTCACTTTACAAATGTATACACAGCATGTATTGTTGTAATCCTTATTGTTACAATATAAGGTAACAGTTCCAAAGACAATGTATTAATCCAAACATAGTGATACAGAGTACATCTGCCTATGTCTTCATAAATTCCCAGGACCTGCAGACCGGCAACCTAATCTAATGTAAAGTTCTTTTAATAACATTATCCATCATCCTCATTTTTAAAATAAAAGTTACAAAGGGCACAAGCTTCAAAACTCATTGTCTTTGACTCCTGCTGGGTTGTGCTAATTACTAACAAAGAGCCATATGCATGTGCCCATCTGACTGAAATAAGGAGTGGATTCCAGCGGTGTCGATTTGTTTCTTTGACAAGCTGTCACCAGCTGCACTGCCCAGGGGTTTCACACTTTAAAAAAACTCTGCCCCAACACGATCCACTCTCCTTTACAATGCTGCCTTGCATTGTCTATTTGTAGCTGGCTACCTAACTCGTAATGAGAGCTCCTTGCTAATTACAATGACAGAAGCACCGTGACGTGCCACTGATGCACCTGCATCAACACATAAAAAGACTTCAAAGGCACCAATATTAACACAACAAGGAGAAGACAGAGAAGATGGATAATGCAGACACATGCAAGTTCAATTGCACACACACGCGTATGCACATTCATCCACCGCACACACAGTCAGAGAATGGATGTGAGTTAAATTACAGATACAAACCCCAAGGGAGCAGCAACCATATTATTAGTCCAAGGAGAAAGAGAAAAAAGCTACATTAATGTATCTTTCATGAG
Source organism: Morone saxatilis (assembly GCF_004916995.1). Classification (NCBI taxonomy): domain Eukaryota; kingdom Metazoa; phylum Chordata; class Actinopteri; family Moronidae; genus Morone; species Morone saxatilis. The sequence continues at coordinate 1,954,953 of NW_023339785.1, forward strand.
CTTGGCCCCTTGGCCCTAGAGTCCCTCAGCAACCAGCCTGCAAGCTGGCTGCCTCCCTGTGGCCCTTGGATTTCCCCCACTGGTAGCCCCATGCAGCACATCTGGGGACTGTGAGAGCTCTGGATCAGATTACTCACAGCCTGGTAATATATACACACCACTACCCTGAGGTGGACTACAGAGACAGGTGTGTGTGTATGTGTGTATGTGTCAGTGTCTCACACCATGACAGACTCTGCTATCAGTCTTCATCAGTCCTAAGCTAGCCTTCTAATTCCTCTACTGAACAACTAACAGCTAAATAAATATAAAGAAATTGCATGATTATAGCATACTCAGTAATACATGTCCTCAGTGTGTAACATTTAGGAGGATCTATTGTATATTGAATATACTATTCATAGGTTTGTTTAAAATAGTGATTAATCATCTCAAAATAGGAATCGTGTTTTACCTTAGAATGAGACGTTTTTATCTACAGACGCCACAGGTCACCTATCCTGGAGGCCGCCATGTTGAACTACCATGTTTCTACAGGAACCCAGAATGGGTAAACCAAACACTGGCTCTAGGTAGGGGCGTTTGTGTTTTTCTTATGTTTCGCAGACACCGTAGCTTCTCCTTCGCGTTTGGAAGGAAGTGTTGGAGTTGCGATCTGCAAATACACCACTAGATGCTACTTAATCCTACACACTGGACGTTTAAAGCTAACTGTGTCAATTACGTTTAAGGATTTATTCTCTTTTTAATGGAAACTATTATAACATATAGAAACAATAACAATTAGAAAATTTTAAATTAAGTTGAAAATATGAAGGTTAACGTTGCTGTGTTCCAAATTTTTTTTAAGCAATGAATGTCGGAGGCATGCCCTCGTGGATATGTAGTGTGTGACCAAGCGGCAACCTCTAAGGCTGGTAAATAAAGCCAACACGTAAGTGCGAAGACTGTAGTTCCTCGGCCACTTTGAGGCTGGCTCCAGAACTGAGTCAATCTCCTTAAGGCCCCGTTTTAAAACGCCCGACTTTACAGCAGCAACCTGGTACAAAAAAGGTTTTCGTCTCTATCGCAAATGTCCCTGTTCATGACAACTGTATGGGGGGTGATTTTTTATATAACTATCCTGTTTAAATTATATTAATTATATTAATTGAGTGACAGGTGGGTGTCTTCGCAGGCAGCTGTTTTGAGTAACCAGACCTCTGCTCCACCTTCACCTCTCTGCCCATTTTTGGATTAGCTGGGAGCCAGCAGAGTCAGGACTGCCAACATGGCAACAGCAAGAGCCGACCACACTGAGCTTCACAACGACTCTTCAGAAACCTACGGGTGACATCACAAAGACCACGTCTTTCCACAGGAAAGAATTACTTTTAACCACTTTGTGTAGCATGGACAACTTATATGGCACTTTGAGACAATTCTGTTGCAGAAGTGATAAAAACTTTGATTAATTCATTTTCCAGTTTGCTTGATCAATTGCATCCCCATGGTTTCTTTGCCTGCTTTGTCACTCACTCCGGGGCCTTGTTGAGGCAAAACTTTGCTAATCCACCATGAGATGTAACAAGAGCTCTCTCACTGGCAACTATCAACTGAGCGTGGTGGTGTACCACTGCTTCAAAACTTTAATGGAGTTTTCAGGTACAACAGAAAGTATAAGTGTGGTCTCATTTTATTCAGCACATGTGAGTGCTGGAGTGTTTTTGCAGTCCATGTTTATTGGCCACAAACAGCCAATGGATGTGTTCCCAGACTGACAGCACTGTTGCTCTAACAACATGCTCTGAATCTGTGTGGGAGTGAAGTGTGCATGTCAATGTGTGTGACAGCTCATACTCATACATCAAATGATAAGCATCAAACACTAAAAATGTACCTTTTCTTTACTCATTTTCTGCTAGCTTATCTTCTTTTTCCTCCTGTGTCTTTACATTAATGAAGTTTCTTCTCCATCATGATATTTCCAGCAGCTGTTGTGAATCCCTAAATGTTTGTTTTGCATCACTGTGTAAATTCTGTGTTTAATTTGAAACAATTCAAGTTTGAGTTTTGCCTCTATTTCAAAATGATTTCTCAATTTTACTTGATTGACAATTGCATTATTAGAACTCATTCCAGTAATCAGTGGTCTGTCAGCACCAAAGGTGGAAGTGTTACCCTGGTATAGAGCAAAAATACCTTTCCTGGGGGAAGTTTGGTAGAATGGATGGGTCAAGAAAAAGTTTGACTTTGACATGGGGACCTGCAGTATGTTTCCTATCAACAATAAAAAACAATCAAATTCGTCATTTATTGTTGACCATTTAGATTTTGTGCCTAAACCATTGACAGTATATAATTAATGTACAGTGGGTCTGTGAGGTAAAACCAACATCTAATGGCCAGCATGGAGGCAGCTCCATGGGCTGCCACCACTGCTGGCCCCGAAAAACCGGCATGTCGACAGCCATAATGCCAAACTTGAGGGTTCAAAACGGTATTACACAAACTAATGGATGACGTTACAATCGATTCAGACCTAACACTGTAAACCAAGGAGGTGGCAGATCAGAAAATAACTGTAGCATTGCTTTGGCAGAAATTTGGAAGAGACCAACAGATGTCCTGTAGACTAGGGCATCACTTTGGAAGGCAAAATGACAACCATCCAACATTCTAATCACAAATTGTGATACTAACAAAATTCAGATTCCAAGGCAAAAGCAAACCCCATAAGTTGACTGACTTACAGATGAATTTACATATGTGGATTTAAAAACGGACGAGTGAGTATGCTATGATCTGTATCTGTTCAACCAACTAAATTATTCATATATGTACTTGGAATTTGACTTGGAAGTGGGAACTAACTGGAATTTGTTAATTTATGCCTAAAATTGATGCTGATCAGAAGTTGCAATGTTTTGGACCACATGAGTAAGAGAACTATTTGCAGAACAAAACATATAAATATTTTATAAATATATATATGCATTGGTGTGTGAATGTAAATGAATGGGGGCAGCTCCATGCAGTGTAAAAGTGCCTTGAGTGGTTGGAAGACTAGAAAGGTGCTTACTAGTACAGTCCATTTACTGTGGGTTGTGTCCTACATATTTTCAATCAGAGAGCCACTGACCAAATGGCAGTGCTTGACAACTTAGGAATGAGACTGTTTGTTTTTACACTTTAATTTTGTAAATATGTTTTTGTGTCCCTTGGTCTTACTCTTTCGATAAATTATGTTCCTATGTTTGAGAAACAAGAAAAGAAGGCATAGACATCCTCCCTTATACAGATATATTTGGAGTAACTGTAGCAGCTTATGTCCAGTGATTTCTACAGAAACAGGATGTAGGTCATGTGTAGAACATCCTGGGGCTTTTGTAGCACAAAGCGTATTTCAACACCCTTTGGCGCCCCATGGAGACATGAGCCACAGGTTAAAGGTGGGTGTTCAAGCTTTGTGCAGCATTGTGTAAGACCTCCCTCCCTTTCACCAACCAGAGCCTCCAGGCTCTGTGCACATCAGCTAGGCACACATCAGCTTTCAAAAAGTTGTTGCATGCAGAGGCTAGCTTATCAAAAAGACCAGCACTGTCATTGTCAAGAGCATGTGTGATGTGCAGGAAGTTCAGAGGTTGGAGGTTTAGAGCTCTTTCAAAAGTCCTCCTTTGTCCGAGGTCACTTTTATTTGTATTCAGGACACACACACACGACCTGTGTCGTCGGTAAAACAATTCCAAATTCAGGTGATTACACACTAATGAAAACATACCTATGGATATTTTATTCTATTACTACCAACATTTCATTTTCAAGAACCATTTCAGTTAAAATCCTAAAAATTAGTTAAAGTTTCTTAGTCTAGCAACCCCTGTTCTATTTATGGTAACATGTCTGATGATGTTGTATTAACCATGTCTGAGCAGTGCCAGATGCTGTACCGGAGCCAATTACTCAAATATTTGTAGGAGTCCATGTTTTCTAGGAAATAACACATCAAGTAATAGTTTAATGTGTACAGAGCTGACAAGCACAGTTTGTATTGTAGAATGAATGCAAGAGCCTTTTTGTTTTATTTTGTAAGGCAGCAGACAACTAAATAATTAGTGACTGAGAGCACTGCTATGCATGTATAGCTTCATTCTACAAGTCATACTGTAAAACCTGAAAAAGATTGCCTTAAACCATTTTTTTTTTCAAGTATATTTTTTTCTGCTTTTTTATGCCTTTATTTGATAGGACAGCTGGAGACATGCAGCAAAGGGCCGCAGGTCTGATTCGAACCCTGGGCCTCGCCAAGGACTCGCCAGCTCTACCAACTGAGCTTAAACCATTTAAGTTTATTAACTCAAAGAATTCAAGCATTAAAAACAATTTGATTTGAATAGAAGTAATTCAATGTGTTAAGGTAACAATTGTATCAATTCCATTAGGTTAATTGAACTTAAAACTAGTAAGTATATTACACTGATATGCAGAATTTAAACTTATTTAAAATGTGTTACTAGAATTTATCAGAACTTAAATGCATCTTCTTACAAATACAAATGTTTCCACTAAAGCAAATTATATTTAATATTAGATTCTATATTATTAAGTTATTCACTTTATTAAGAAATGCTTTTAGGTTCTGCACCGCAGGGAGACTTTAAAAGATGACCAAGAAAGTAGAAACCAACATAAAAGTTGAATTAGAAATAAATAAATAAAATAAATAAATGTGTTCTATGTTTGGGGATGAACTTCTGCGTTCCTTCTCCTGCAGAAGATGTGATCCATTGGTTCCCTCTTGATGGTGATGGATAGCTTGCTCCTCTCTGTGCGTGGGCATTTTTCAAAGCAGCTTGCTGCATGTTACAGACAAACAGAATGGTAAAAGAAACTAATGGATTTCATTTATTTAATCTCCCAGTAGAGCTTGTTTCACATTTTTTTTAGCTAATTCCCACAAACATATACTATCATGTTGCCATAATTTCCTTTCAATTAGTGCATTTTTGGTGTCTGAGGGTATCAGGATCAGATTCAATGTGGTAAACAAGCCACCGGCAGCATCAGAGTGAGTGAGAGTGGGAAGGGCAGGGAGACATCTTTCTTCAAAGTGATATGCAAATCAGCCTTCATGGCTGTGTCGGAGAGACTGGAGGTCTGTGTGCTACACATGGATTCACTGGGCACTGACAGAAATGTGACAAGATCCTCACTATCAGCTTCAAACTTTAACTTGTCATAGTTTTTGCAGTAAGTACATGAAGGCCATTATCTCCTGCAGTGCTCTGGCCATCAGGTCTGCATACTGTGACAGTGACTGTCTGGCTGAGCAAGGGCTGCAAATGTATCACCTCTGCCATGAAGTGCTCTGCCTCTGGATGAGGACACCCAAAGAGGTTATTATCTGACTTGTAGCTTTAATATGAGGTACAGTAGTTCTTTTATTTTGGTTGTGTTCTGTTCATTTAAAATCAAACTTTAGGTCATATGACATGTAGATGTAATCAGTTTCGCAGATACACACGCACCCTGCCTGTCTGTGGGGGGACTACAAGGTGTCACATTTGAGTTAAACATGACGCAATTACTGCACATCCAAAATTTTTTTTTTGCAAGCAAGCTGTTTATTAATTCATTTTGGTACTTTTGATTCCGGTTCTGAAGCATGCATCATCATCATTTCTTTAAGTTTTCGTTACAAGCTTAGCAGACAGCACAGTCGAATGCACATCACTCATTCATTCACACATTCGCCCTGCTGCAACATGAATTCAGACCTTCAATCAAGTAAGTTACAAATAGTGCGGATATTAAAAGAAGCACATTGAAATCAAGTCCGATTCAGCATCCATTAGGATTCATTGTAGCATTGAAAGCCAATGGTATGCTAAGTAGTCTTGCACTAAACACAAAGTATGTACAGCTGAGGATGATGGGAATCTCATTAGTTTTGCAGGTATACAGTCACGCTACAAAGTATTGAAAAAATTATAATTATGACCTGATGGTGGTGCTAGACCAAAATTTTGAGGATCACCAAAGTTATTACAATTCATCTTGAGGGGGACTTGAATGTACTAGATAAACATCGGGGGTCACTAAAGTCAGTAGTACAGGCAGACTGTGGCTGGGGCCACAAACTTAAAAAAGGGCACCAGCTGCATGCAATGGGGTAATCATGAGCAGGAAGTTGTGATGCATTTATAGTTAAACCCTGCTGAAGTTTAAAATTGTTTTGATTCAAATTTAAAGTATAATAACAACACCACTGTAATCAAAACACACACCTATTTAACCATTTAGCGCATAGAGGTCAATTCATGTTCTGGCATATACATAAATCCAGCAATCGGAGCCTGCTACGTTATACCTGACCTAACTGTACTAGCTATCAATCAATAGTTGCATTAAATAAACACAGACCAGTTATATTATTAAAGAAATTGTAGTTAGAGTTCATGTTTTTTCATAGATATTACATTCATGAATTAATGGCTTGGCATGTGAACTTCTTGGTCCTCTGCAAACCCATAAATAATTTGTTTTACCTTACATTGTTCAAAAACCATTTCATATACAATCACATGCATTTCTTGAAGAAAACTGCACAAACACAAATCCATTATTTACTAATTCATGAAGTATAATCTGCAAATGTGTTATAATAATTGTGTATTTAGAATGAACTGAGTGTGTATCCTAAACTTTAACACAAATATAATATGTAATATATGTATGCTGCGTGTTCTGTACAACATTCAGAAACTATTTCATGTGGAGAAAATGTATGTGCACTCTCCATATTATTATTATTATTATGTAATTATATGTATTTGATCAGCATGCCATACTGAGCATTTTGAAATCAGTGAGTACAGTATACTATAACATAATAGCTCTTTTTCTTTTGATTGTTACTTATTTTAACAAAAAAAAGATTTGTTTTTAAGGAACAGAACAGTTTAAACAGTTACTTTAAATGGAAAATATGTCCCTCCACATCCAAATGTTGTAATTTGTGCTCCAAAAGACATTGTTCCTGTCTTACACCAAACAAGTCGTCATACGTTGAATACAGCTGACAATATTCTTCCAGTAATAAAAAGAAAGGATGGAAAGAAAATGTAAATCAGCTGCATGCTGATTATGATTTCCTTTAAAGTAAAACAAAAGAAAGAAAGGCCGTGCCCCATACTCATTCATTTCCTGCCAGTCCCACCCAATCTTTGTCATTGCCACTGTCCCTTCCTAATCCTGTCACTTTGACTTCCAAATACATTGAAAATAAATGGTGACATTCACAGTTTCTACCCAAAAACCTGAGCAGGTTAAAGGACGTGTGGGAATTCTTTTAAATGTCAAAGTGATAGGTTACCGCTGAGACTTCCATATTGGACCCCTTTCAGCTTTAGGCTGTATATTGTAAAAACATGTCACAATGTAATTCTTCTCCCATTCCGTAAGAATCCTGCAGGACCCGAGAGACCAGGGATCATATGTCAGGCTCTCGTGTGCACCTCCTTCCTCCTCAGAGTTGTGACTGCAGTGAAACTTTTTGACGTTTCCTCCGTGTTTCTGAAGACATCTCCCAGTGCAGACCTTGATTTTGCAATGCAGATAGTGGCCACTACAAACACAGCAAACAAAGCAGTAGTCTCTGCACAGGGACAGCGGGCTGCACACAAACACAGCGCTGTCTCTGCTCAGGTCAGTACATGACAACAAGCTTTGTATACAAACTGTGACACTGCTCATAATCATCATTGCCAGCACGCAGCTGAGTCTGAGAGGAAGCTGTAGTCTGGAAAGATTACAGACCTTCACATGCAGCACAACAGCCTCAACATCCCCTGACCGCAACAATACGGTTACAGTTAACATATTCAGATTCATGTGTGACTGTATCCAAAGCTTCTACCTTCTTATTAAACATGCATATCATTTTCAAAAGGTATGGTTGGTTTTTTAAATTATTTTGGACATTTCTTGCCTTTAAGAGATAGCCATAGTGGAGAGCAAACCAACTTAACACAGTGATTGGTCAAGGTTTTACAAAAATGCCCTGCTTCTGTCACTTGTTTGTCCACAAACCATAAACCACTGTGAAACCACGAGAATGTCTAAAAATCATTATGACGACAGACTTCTGGCCCCACCTTCAAATGTTGCCGTTAGAAACAGGTATACACACTCACACCCTGTGGGCCTAAAAACATGGACTCCTGTAGAACTCACTGTTAGTGTGAATGAGAGGGGAACTGTAAAGATGTTTGGAAAAGTGCAGTTAATTTTCTGTTTGTGTCTAATCTCTATAACCAGATGTATGCATATGAATACTCAATCTGTAGGCAAGGGAAAAGATGTTGGCGTTGGAAGCATTCTGGTTTCTGTTTGTAGACAAAGTAGTAATATCAATCATGTTTGAGCTGGTTTTGGCTAAAGCGTCATCAGATGATAGCATATGGGTTTTAAGATAAACATGTGCCCGGTTAGCAATTTTCATTTAAATTAATATCCAAGATGTGCACACTTACGCAGACCAAACTTCTGCATCAGAAAGTGCTGAAAAACCCCCACCAGAAGTTCACCAATGAGGCAGCCAGCAACACCTAACACCAGTTGCATTAGCAGGAAAGTCACCCTTTCTTCTCGTC
>NW_023339785.1:1963685-1968545 GCF_004916995.1 Morone saxatilis
AAGTATCGGAATCGGTATCGGGAGAGAAAAAATGGTATCGGAACATAGACAAGGACAAAACTCCCTTTGTAGGCTCAACCGTCGGAAACATGCAGCCAGGGTCTTCAAGTCACAAGTAGTCAGCACTGAACACAAACTATTACAAACACTTTAAAATGACATCACATGTGACAGAGGGAAAACCTATATCAGTGAAATAGTAAAAACCCTGGAATGAACACTAAAAAACAGACAATATCAGCTGTCTGGGAACACAAGGCCAAAACCTCTAGCCACTGGGAAGAGGTCAAAGGTCATTGACCAGGAGTTCAAACAGGACATCTGAGACCATGAGACCTGAACAGAGCCTACCATTTCCCCCATGACCATGACAACTGAGCAACCTCCATCTATTTACGAAGACTCCAAAGTCTCCTCAAACTCCTTTCTTTCCTTCCTGCCTTTCTACCCTAATGTGGATGAACATAAAAATGCTATTTACTTAACAGGGGCCTGTCCACACTACTGTTTTCAGACCTTTTTGTTCTTTCTGCCGTTGAATGCCAAGACAACAGAACTGAATCTCATTCTTCCTCCTATTCTAGTTTGCAAACAACAAAACATTACAGCAATCTTATCATGGTTGAATGGATCAGCAGATACTCCTGAATGCTAAGCTTTGTCTCAGCAGGGTAAAGCTCTGTTTGGCTGATCTTACAGTGCAGGTATTGTCACAGACTTATCTTTGTGTTTCTGCTGTCAGACCACTGCTGTCTTATTACAGCGTTTGATTTCAGGGTCATTTAAGTGCTAATTCAAAAGATGGCGAAGAGTAATTTTCGGGACTATGTTGCCATAAATGATGAGTGATCACAGAAAGATGGATGCAACAGAATATTCTTCTTAATATTGCTGCTTTTAACCAGCAGCTTTGTACAATTCATGCATAAGACACTTAATAATTTTCAGAGGAAAACTTAGAACACACTGAAAACCCAAAACCATATATTAAGATATAACAGTATTAATCAATTAATCCTCTTGGGATTATCTTTTTGGGAGGGATTGTTGCGAACTAAAACGCCTGATTTCAGGGCAAGTTTTGTAAAAAGTAGCACATTTTTTAGGTATTTTTAAAAAATCGAATTGTAAAAATCAGTTGCAATTGTTTTTGTGTAATCAATAAGATAATTGCACTGTTTGGCATGTTCCAAGTAACCTTACCAAAAAGGTTCAGGTCCTGAGGATAAAAGTCTACATGGTCTGCATCTTCAAAACTAGAAACAAGGAAGTGAGTTTGGTCACATATGGCTCAGTGTTTTATGGATTAAACTACAATAATTTGCAGAAAAGTTTGGTGATTGCAAGGTTGTGCTAAATTCATGGATTTGTTGAATTTGCGTTAATTGTTCTGATCACAACTTCCTGGAGGGACTGATATTATATTTGATATTCTATTTAATGTTACATGGCTGTGCTATACTATATATTATGTTACTTTACATACTACCTATCTCCTTACACTATAGCTCATATCCCAGCGTATATCATAATTTACCATTTCATAATACATTTTACTATTTTACTTTACTTTTGCATCACATTCTATATTATATTATGTTAAAGCTCTACATCTCTATAGAATTCTAAGTACCATAACTGAACCATAGCAGGTGTACCTACACTGTTAATGTAGACTTGCTGACCTTGCTGCAATTCATAACACTACTGTCACTTTACCTTGTAATTATTGTTATTATATTATCATATACCTGTTATTATTTATTTATTTCACTTAGCTATTGCTGTGCTTGTGCTTCTGCAGCAACCACATTTCCCCACTGGGGATCAATAAAGGTCAAAATAGTTTGAAATAGATTGACAGTTTTAACCCCACTGTGACTAAATAGCAATTACTTTTAGACAAAAAAATCTGACGATGGCTGACAAACGTCCAGCGACAAAGCTCACTATGTAGGTAATGAATGGAAATCCACTGGCTTGTTGATTGTAAGCTTTGCTGCTCAGCTGTGGGCCTCCTCCATAAAACACATGATAAACACTGCCTGGTGGACAGACTGTTACATCCATCACTGTGGCTGATGACTGATTTGTAGCTAATTAGTCCTTATTAGCTAGTTGTGTTAACAAAACAGCAGAACACTTTGACAAAGGCAGTGACAAAACAGCTACTGTACAAATATATGATTTGTACACAGCTTGTTTTTCATTGCTGTGCAAAACCTTTACTGACCAACGTTAGAGCAGATACTGTTGCTCGGAAAGAACATTGTAATCTAGTGCTATTTATGTAAAAATGGAGACAGTGTTAAATTGTTAGACATCCAATTAATTAATTCCAATCAAATGCTGAGCTTTTAGTCACTGCACAGCAGGTCAGCTGAACATGCGAGAAATTGCAATTTGTCTTTAGGCAAGCATTCAGTTTGACATAATAATAAATAACATTTCCAATTACAAAGGAATGATGAATAAATATTTTCTTGGGTTCCAATTGTGCAAAATGATGAAATGAAAAATGGACTGTACTTGTATAGCATCTTTCTAGTCTTCCAACCACTCAAAGCGCTTTACACTACATGCCACAAGCAAGGTCATCACAAACAGAAACTTATTCATTTATACACCAATACCGATACACAGCGGAACAATTTTGGGTTTAGTATCTTGCACGCAGTCACAGTCACAGCCACTCAAAAGAGAAACACTTTATCATACAATAAAATGTAACCAGCAAAAGTCCTGACATCTGAGATGGATGCTGTTCCAATAATAAATGTAATAATCGTAATACAATTAATCTCATTGAAGATTTCATATTCTTGGGATTTACTAACCAATGTGCAAATGCATATTATTGACATAACTATTTCAACAACTTTTTAGCTTCAGTCTCTGCTGTCTAAAGCAATAAGATAAAAGATCAACATGTGAGATTGGAAAAAAAAATCAATTTGCACTAGTAGGTGTAATTAAACAGATACTGTAAAAGGGGTGGTTGTAACTTCAAACTTGTCTATATCTAAAGCTTTTTGTCTTCGTAGCTTAACAGCAGGCTAGTGAATTTCTACGTTTATTCTTCTCGACATTCCAACTCATAGTTGGAGTGTGTGTGAACCTCGCAGCTTCACTGTAAGAAGACTAGTCACTGGGGAAAAGCTAGCTAGCATTATGCAAACAAAAATATTGTCTGCTGACCAAACAAAATTTTTTCCATGAAACTATGTAAGTAGTATGTATGTAAGTATGTAAGGCAATGTTTCTATCAGGGGCACGATAGAGGTGTACAGAGCTTGTTTAAAAAACAACAAAAAGTTGTTATATTTATTGTTTTTAGTTTTTTTTTTTTTTAGTGTGTAATGTCCATCTGTCTGGGATACTTGTTTCAGCCCAGTACTCGTTAAACCCTACTGACTTAGTAATGTTAGTTACATTACATAATATATTTTTAACATTTGAGTGTATTGAACACTCATAAGCAATATAAGATTCTACTGGTCGTGTGTGTTTAATTTGTTATGAATTAAATTTTTCATTAGAGGAAGAATGTGTTAATTGTACTTCCAAAATTGATAGTCTTGCCACAAAACGCAATTAATGGACACCAATATTACATTGTTTTTTTTAAATAAATGTCCATCTCTGTCGGCGTAGCCTCCTGCAGTCTGTTTCAGTTGTTAATGTCATTATAAAAGTCTCTGTGATTTTAAATGGTAAATGGACTGTACTTATATAGCACCCTTCTAGTCTTTCGACCACTCAATGCGCTGTACACCATACACTGCATACACGGCAGTGGCTGCCGGAAACTAAGCATTTACACACAGTCATACACCAACGGGCTTTAGTAGGGCAAGAGGAGCCGGGGATAGAACCACCAAGCTTCCAATTAGTGGCCGACCCACTCTACCTATGAGCTACAGCCGCCACCACTTTACTTCTTACTACTTATTACTTCTGGATCAGCAACCAGAAGTTCTTGTTGGACTTTTGTTCACTATTTTTGACTCAACTTGTACTCTTTCCCCCTCAACTCATTCTCTCCTCACTTGTCTGGCTGGGTGAATTATGGCTGTTGGCTTGGTGGACAGGTGAGGGTCCTTTATCCTTTTTTTTCCAAGTTGGCTACAAAGTCCAGAGTAAATTGGACACCCCTCCCTCTCAGTTGTGCAGTGGAGTGTGAATGACACCTGAACGCCCTAGACACCTAGATGAATCCCTGAACACAGCACTGTGGAGTCTGCATGATCCCTCTTGAGCCAGCCAATGCCAGCCCTCTGTGGGGCACCGGAGCCAAATCCTTGCCTGACATGACCCCTTCATCGGCCCCTTGCAAGCACACACACATGCACACACTCTGTCTTCGGACTTTTGTTTCACTTTCTCTCATTAATCAAATCAACATATATGTTATAAAATAAAGCAATATCAATTGAGATTCTTTTTGAATTAATTATAGACATTTTCAGATAACTACTAGTAATTCTGCATATCAGTAGTAATATCAGTTCTGTCAGCAATTCAGCAATATTGTAGTCACTCTCTAATCTCTTTTCCTCATGCTCTGAACCTATTCTTTTCATTTGCTCTTTTTATTAAATGACTGACTCTCACCAGTGTTCAGTTCATTTTAATTTGATTCAACACACCAGGATTTATTGGCTTGCAAAGCAGTAAGATAAAAGATCAACATGTGAGATTGGAAAAAAAAATCAATTTGCACTAGTAGGTGTAGTTAAACAGATACTGTAAAAAGGGTGGTTGTAACTTCAAACTTGTCTATATCTAAAGCTTTTTGTCTTCGTAGCTTAACAGCAGGCTAGTGAATTCTCAGCAACGCAGCTGTGGCTCAGAGGCAGA
>NW_023339785.1:1968645-1976326 GCF_004916995.1 Morone saxatilis
GCTACAATCGAATGTAAAAAGTCCCGCGACACTCGCTATCTCACGCGGCGGCTAATGGAACGCCTGCCCCACGGAACTGCAATTGTTGCACGTTTGTAGTCTCATCCCCTCGCGAGATTGATGTCTGGTGAATTGATCGCGCGGCAGTCAGATGCTTGTCGGTTTGCCGCCGGGGAGAGAGAGTGATGGTAACGGACTCACCGCATTGATCGACATGCGAGATCTCTCTAGCGTACGATGGTATGGACGCGACGTCAACAGGCCAGCAGTTCAACATCCGGGCTAGCAGCAGCTGTTTTCATTTAATGGTTGAAAGTGACCGGCGCTCTCACCCACGCATCTGCTCGTTTACTAGCAATGGGGCAGCCCCCTCCCCTCTTCGCTTACGCCACTCTTTGGATACTCGCGCCTCGCTCCATCTCCGGACGGTGTGGCAGCCATCCACAAGAGAGAACGATACTGGTCGCGTTAATGTCCCTGTCGGCAGCCCATTGTCCTCGTCGCAACCATCATCTCTGCACTCCCGTACTGCGATACTACCGGGAAGTGACTCTTCGCGTCTAGCCGCGTTAACGCCATCCAGTTTCGTGCCATTCTCTGCTCTCGCTAAGGGCCACCGTATACGTTCCCTCTCTCGCTCGTGGCGTCGCTCTCATTAAATCCTTCTCGTGCTCACTCGCCCTTCCGTCCTCCGACCTGCTGGATCTCGTTTTCATCCCCCCTTCCTCGATGATTACGGTTGCTTTTCCTACCCTCCTCTCTGCAACTGTGTGTTTCTCCTCCGAGAGCTTCAGGTGGTATTTCAGCTGGTCGGCCGCCACCTACGCCGGCCGGAATTAGTGCGATCAGCACTGTTCTCTGGGTAACAAACGGCGCGCTGTCCGGTGGAGCAGCATGAAAAAAACACACAACGAAAGGAACACGCACCACGAAACTCTATGAAAGACTCTCTACGAGAGGACACAAACTTCACAGCAGTTCACGCTCGCGCAGAAACAGACAAACGACGCATCACAACAGTTACCAGAAAGTTACAAAAAGCTCAACTCAAAGGCTGGAGTAACGTAACAGGCAGCATGCAGCTTTTCGCGCATGCGCACTCATGAACCAAGAACAAGAACCCCTAGTGGCAGAAATTCCATATTGTACATCAAAGGTCTGGTTTTGTCGCTTTCTTGTACACATAACTACTATTCAGATTTCTTACTTATGCTCCCACAAAAGGTATATAGGACTGTAAGGCTGTATTTATGGTAAATTTGATTAAAGTGTGCATGACTTTGTACATGGTTATTAGTTACATGGAGGGTGGATATAAGGCCACAGTTCAGTGCTTAAAGTTTGCTAATTGTTCTCAGCATCTCCATGAAGACCCAAATTAACGCCTACCATCCACAGAAAAAACTGATCAAAAATCTCTCCAGTCAAAACACCCATACAAGATTAATAAAAACACGTTGAGGCAGCCTTAACTACTGAAACTGTATCAGAATCTATTTCTGATCATGTTTGATAGCAGGGTTTCAAAACAAAGTTAAAGAAGAATAATGAAAACATCCATCAGTGAATTTGGAATAGGAAAGAATAGGAGAAAGTCTCAGGGTTCATTATGGTGCAAATGGTCTGGATCCCTTACCACAAGCCTAAGACAATATATCATTGGATCAAAGTTTCATTATAATTTCGATTTTATTTATCTACGCAGGCAGAAAGCAGAACATACTCTTTGAAAAGCCACGGTGGTGCCAGAGGATATTTTCCGATGCAAACCTCTCAAAAAGATAATGAAAGTTGCCTTGACGGTGGAGCCAATCCCAACTGTAATGGAAATTCTCCCTTCAGCACTCCTGCTAATGCCTTTTTACAGTAGATAATTCAGGGAGCCACTCCCGGATTGCCATAACAAGGTGCAAAATCAAAGAATAAAATCAAATAACATCAGATCAACACTTAAGAACAGCCACATTTAAAGGGAGGAGCATGGGATTTTCTAGGCTTGGTAATTGAACTAATTGGCTAATCATAGCGAATGCAACCCACACACACACGCACACACACCCTCTGCTTTCCAATTACTGAGCTGAAGTAGTGCATTAAATAATACCTCAAATCCTTGAAATGAATTAGTAAATTACAAAGCTATTACGAGTGTGCTTGCTGGTGGTGGGTACCTATAAGACATTTTACATGCTGGTAATTGGCAAATAATGGCAGGAGGGAGAAGAGCGAGACGATAGGAGTTGTCCCCTCCCTCGACGGACCAGCAACTCATTATTCTTGTTCAGTGAGGTGGAGAAACACCCCTTTCTTGGGAATACCCCGCCACACACTCATTGCGCAGGGTTCCTGTGAGACATTCCAAGTTGATTGTTGTGCGAGAGGTAGTTTTAAGCGGAAATAAGGCAGCTAACGCCATAATGAAATAGCTCTCCTGGGGAAGATGCAGCATGCCAGACAAATAGATGGTACACTCTTCACTGAGGTCTAACAAAGGTCTCTGCTGAGAGCTGGCAGGGGGGTGATGGGGAAAATCAACTGAGGTTTCTTTAGTCAAAACCTGGCAATTTTAAACCTTAGACAGGTGTGAGAGAAATCTGACCGACAGACAGAATGGGAAACACTCTGCCCTTGCCCTTAAGCAAGACTATCCATCATTACCCCATTATTATCAGTTGCTGGTGGGGTTCATGCCAATAAAAAGATTATTCTAGTAGTAAGTCTAGTATTAATAACATAATTCTGGTCTCATTTTGTAGTTTTGGCCAGTTATGATAACACTGAACAGAGTTAAGTGCAGAGAACTGAAGCCAGAATGTGATACAACCAGTGGACATTAGGGGTATAGGGCATCATAGGTCTTTACCAGTGGGAGATTACAACTACATACCTTTACTCGAGTAGACTACATTTCAGAGGGAAATACTGTTTTTTCTCTATCTCTAGTTACTTTATAAATTAGGTTTTATATGATTTAACCCATTCAAAGTACTAGTACCACTGTACAGCCTCCATGGACCAAGTTCAGATCCGAGCTAGTGCCCAATGAGACTCAACAATCAATCTTTCTCCAGAATGGCTGACCCCATCTTAAAGATCCAGTATGTAGTATTCTTTACAGTCTGAGCATCATGAATTATTTTCTCTGTATAAATTTGCTAAATCTGAAAGGAACATCTCCAAAAAAATCTAATTCCAGTGTAGAAAGTAACACAGTTGTAACCCAAGACTCTTGCATTACTAAAATTACTTTTTCTTCAACTGTACAAAAACAGAAAAATAAATTCAGAAAGTACACGATGAGCTTCATCCTTTTCGAGCAGATCTGAGGGAATAAACTACTCCTCAGTACATTTGAATTACATGAGGTGCATCTGATTTATCTCTGCTCGCACTGGAAACCTATCTGAGCAGGTCACATCATTTGCATGCAATGATAAACAAAGTGAGAAAGGAGGAACTTCACTGCAGGGAGATTTTTTCTCAGCACACTGATGTGGAGCTGTGGACACGTACAGTACACAACAACAAACTGAAGATTAAGATGGAAGCATCTTCACACTGACACATCACACACTGCCCGTGAGCCAACCCATGGGGCCCCTGCAGCTGCTTTAACCCTCTATGTCTCACTCTGTTTTCAATGTATTAATGATGAATTGCTCATGGTGGTACTGTTGGGTCTCTGTAAATGTTATAAGGAGTTTGGTCTAGACCTGCCTATTTAAAAAGGTCCTTGAGAAACTTTGTTATGATTGCGCGCAATACAAATAAAATTAAATTGAATATGTTTCATATTTTGTCTCCCATGTTGCTTTTACTTCTCTCTGTTTCATGGTGAAAAAAAAATTATGTTGATTTTGTTTTTATAATGATGCCATTTCAAGACGGATCTTGGACCCCCAGCATCCTCTTGACCTGAGGCTCTCTCCCCCTCTCTCCCTCTTATCTCTGTCAGTCTGTCTCTATCTCTCTGACAGTCTCTAATCTGCTTCTCTATTATCTCTACAACACAGACTGAAGAAGAATTGCATGGTGACAGTATAGGGAAGGTTATTTCAAAATGCAATCTCCGACAGGTTAACGATTACCTCCTTAAAACTGTCATCTGTAATAAAAAAATAATAAAAACCTGACAGAAAATATCAGGGTTGCTTTAACTCCAAAAACCAATCAAATATACAGTTAAATGAACAATCTGGCTGTAGTTCTACTGTTATCATCACCACATACTTATATTACACTGGCCATTACTTTTAAGTTGTGTTGAGCTTTCTATACTGCTCCCCTCACCTAAATGTATTTTCCCCACCAATAACTCAGACAAGCAATCTTTATGCAAACATTTCCCAAACTTAATGGCTGTACAATGTGATTCCTTGTAATTAAGTCACACGGAGAAAATAAACTCACAATGCAAGTAGAGGAAATACTGCTTCACCACATGACACTGACAGCTGTAAATTATGATTGACTGTCAGGTCACTGGCTCTGTCCTAGTTGGATCTGACATGAGGAAATGAAATGGGTTTTGGGGAAAAATGGTGCTGTGAGTGTGAATTTAGCACATTTTGAAACTAACAAGACAAGGTTGAAATATGGCTGTGGAAATAGATGTGGTATATATTCTGACATACAAAGGCGAAAGAGTGTTGAACCGAGAAAGTTGTTCTGTTGTCCGGCAATGAAATGTGGTTTCATCATTTTTGTTCATAAGTTTCATGACAAGGTTAAGCTACATTACACTCAAAAATGTTATAAAGGCAGTTGCAAGAACAATACTTCTTCTTACTAATTATCTATTAACTCTCTCTGCTCTTTCATTGCTTTCTATCTGCCAGATGTCTCTTGTTTCTCTGTGACTCATGGAGTGTGTCAGAGTGCTTTAACTGTGCACTCTCCTTCTTCCCTCTCAGCTCATGAAGAGCTGTTTTCTTTCCTACCCAGATGTTTTCAGTTTTCCAGCTCCATTCCCATAGTGAAAATCAGGTATAGTGCTGTTTCTGTGCCATTTTGCTGTGACACATTGGTTATGGACATATGGATGGAACCATTAGGGCATTAACCTACCAGCAATAGCCTGAGAGGGTGAAGTCTATACAAAACAATGTGGCATCTACAGTGCGTAAAAACTGTGTCTGATGTGCGTGGTTGTTCACACCAAGTGCTTGGCTGCTGCAGAGCTGCTGCTGACAGCCATATTTTTTCCTATACACTTTTCCCTGTATAATGTCGATTTCATTTACAATGCCATATATATATAAATATTGGTTTACCTGAGAGAGAGAGAGAGAGAGAGAAAGTGAGAGTGCAGATGAAAAATACTACCCTTCAACCGGTTAACTTCTGGAAATGTATTCACAATGTGCAGTGCTTTTACCTTGATAAGGACATTTAAACTGTAGTGAAATATGTGGATATGATTACCAACAGATCCTTTCACTGTCCTGCTGGGAGACGCAGTAAAAATAGGACCTCAACTTTCTAGTGAAGCGTTGCTGCAGACACAGCTGAGACGCGTGCGAGATAGAGAGAGAGGGAGCAGTGTGAGCACTAAAAATCAAGACATTCTGCCATGCACACACCACGCAGGTTGTGTGAACAAGCTGTTAGATGGCTATACCTGGTACGTTACAGTACATAACTAATGTTCCTGCCTATTCATTCTGAGAGAACAATGTCCAATGGGGAAATTCAACACTGGGTCAACCAATGGTGTAACGTCATCACTCAGTAACTCAGTCAGGGACAGACTTTTGCATTCACATTTTTATTATATTATTTAGAGTAGATCTTAATGTGTCACAGCCGAATGTAACGCCCTAAAAGTAATCTA
Source organism: Morone saxatilis (assembly GCF_004916995.1). Classification (NCBI taxonomy): domain Eukaryota; kingdom Metazoa; phylum Chordata; class Actinopteri; family Moronidae; genus Morone; species Morone saxatilis. The sequence goes on from NW_023339785.1 coordinate 1,974,479, forward strand.
TGTGTAATTTAGCTATTTATACAATACAATCAACAATTCTATAAACCCATAAATGACATTTCATGGTTTCAGGGACATGTTTTTGGAATTTGGCTGAGATTTCTTTTCAGCAGTCTATTGCTGAAGGGGCCACGGCTGCTCATGTGCCAAGGTTACAATACAGTGATGACCAAAAGCATCTTTGTTTCCAGTCACCTGAAAGAAGACCTTCCTGAAAACACAGTGCACAGTGCAATGCATCTGCATTCATCTAATCTATGTACAAGTGAGGCATGCAAAAAACTCTCCTGATATTGTGAGGATTTGGCAAATTGTACATGGTCATTCTAGTAGAACAGAACTACAGAACTACATTATCCAGACCAGGACCAGCCAGATAGACCTGGGAACCAGCTTCCAGTCGAGGTTCGGGAGGCAGACACCCTCTCTAGCATTTAAGAGTAGGCTTAAGACAATTTCTCTTTGATAAAGCTTATAGTTAAGGCTGGATCAGGTGAGTCCTGAACCATCTCTTAGTTATGCTGCTATAGGCTAGACTATCGGGGATTTCCCATGGTGCACTGAGCTCCTCTCTTCCTCTCTCTTTCTGCACTCATTCATGCCATTATATGCATGTTACTAACTTCACTTCTTCCCGGAGTTCTTGTGCTTTATCATCTGCAGGTTCTCATGGATCCTGGTGGGCCTCCTGCCATGTCCTGCTAGACTGCCATTGCTAATATCACTGATATTATCGTTATTATATTAGTTGTTGTTAACTATTGTTCTTGCTGCGGTTGCTGGTTGTCGCTGCTCGCTGTCCCTGTCGTTGCTGCTGTCGCCGTCGTCACCGTCTTTTTCATGATCGTCATCGATCATTACTGTTAATGTAGTTGTTGCTTCTGTTGTTGCTGTACATCTGTTTGTCTCTCTCTCTCTCTCTCTCTCTCTCTTTCTCCCCCAACTGGTCAAGGCAGATGACCACCCACCTAGAGCCGAAGGGTCTGTCAGGTTTCTGCCCGTTAAAAGGCAGTTTTTCTTGCCCCCGTCGCCAAGTGCTTGCTCATGGTGGTACGTTGGGCTCTGTAAATGTTATAAGGAGTTCGGTCTAGACCTGCTCTATTTGAAGTGTCCTGAGATAACTTCTGTTATGAATTGGCGCTATACAAATAAATTGAATTGAATTGAATTGAAATTATTTTTGTTTTAGTTATTTGAAATGTTTTAACTGTATTTTCTATGCTCTGTAACAGCACTTTGACCTGAAAGCGCTTTACAATAAATGTATTATTATTATTATTATTATTCAAAATTGAAGGGCACACTGAACCAGCATGGCTACCACAGCATCCTGCAGCATCATGCCATCCCAATCCGGTTTGCGTTTAGTTGGACCATCATTTATTTTCAACAAGACAATGACTCCATACACACCTCCAGGCTGTGTAAGGGCTATTTGACCAAGAAGGAGAGTGATGGAGTGCTGCGCCAGATATCTGGCCTCCACAGTCACCTGACCTAAACCCAATCGAGATGGTTTGGGATGAGATGGACCGCAGAGTGGCAAAAAGGGCCAACAAGTGCTCAGCATCCCTGGAACTCCTTCAAGACTGTTGGAAAATCATTTCAGGTGACTACTCATGAAGCTCATCGAGAGAATGCCGAGAGTGTGCAAAGCAGTAATCAAAGTAAAGGGTGGCTATTTTCAAGAATCTAAAATATAAAACATCTTTTGAGTTATTTCACACTTTTTTGTTTACTACATAATTCCATATGTGTTCATTCATAGTTTAATGCCTTCAGTGAGAATCTACAATGTAAATAGTCAAGAAAATAAAGAAAAACCATTTAAAAGGGGAGGAAGGTGTG
>NW_023339785.1:1976351-1981220 GCF_004916995.1 Morone saxatilis
ACTTTTGACTGGTAGTGTATATATGATAAATTGTTTGCCCTTTGACACCTTTTTGGTATAATTGGCCCTCCAATCAGTGTCAGCAACTCATTCTTTACACTCGCCTTGTACATGGTCATTTTATTCAAGACTTAGTGTATTATTATTAGTTTTGTTTTCCTTTGTACTATGCTGACATAACTGTAAAACATTGTATTACATTCAACAAAACTGGCAGAGCAATGTAAAAGTGTGTAATATAGTCTGAAATTATGTTTAATAAATGCTAATGCTGCCCTACAAAGGCTAAACAAAGTAAATGGTAAATTAAGGTTTTTTTTTAGTCTACCGACCACTCAAAGCGGTTTGAGCTACATGTCACATTCACCCATAAAAAGGAGAATCACAAACAGAAACTAATACTTATTCACACACAGTTATACATCGATGCACAGCATCAGGAGTAATTTGGGGTTCAGTATCTTGCTCAAGGATACTTTGACATGCAGTGTGAGTGATCAAACTGCCAACCTTCTGATTAGTGGACGACCAGCTCTACTTCCTGAGTCACAGCCGCCACAAAGTGACAATGAAACAACAATGACACTGAGAAAAATAGCTTCAAAGTCTTGTGAATGTCCATCCACATGGTTATGTGCTTATTAAAGCTGCTGTACAGTAGGTAACTTTTGTAAAGGTAACTTTTTGTCATATTTACTTCTAGGTTCTCCTAGCGCTCCTAAAAACATTTGCAAGAATCCACTGGGTCTGAACTAAAACAACCAACCCGAGCTTAGAGAGATATAACGACACTTTGGGGTTGGTGGCTTGAAGATACACGAGTCTCATTCCCAGCATCGATGACCTGGGAATGACACTTAACAATCAACTACCTTTTTTTGCCTTTTTTTTTATGTTCAGGCCCGGTGGATTCTTGCAAATGTCATTGGGGCGCTAGGAAGAGCCAGAGGAACTTTATATTTTCACAAATTACTTGTCTCATGTACTACTGGATATAATTAAAGTTTCAGCAAATATGAAAAAAAGTTACCAACTGCTGCTTTAATATGTATTCTCTCTAAGTAATTTTGATGGCTTAAAAATCACGACCAGTTATTTGTCCGATGACCCTAAAAATACACATATATAGGCAGTGCAAAGGGAGAGTGCAGTAACTACAGTATTAGTGTCTCAATCCTGCAGAAAATATGAATCTAATTTGATTTCTTATCACGTTAAATCTGTTTTTTTTTTTTTATTGTTTGCATGTTTAAAAAGAGTATTCAAAATGTTTAAAAAGAGTATTCAAAATAGTATCCCTAAGTATTATTTTGTGAGGTTTAACCTATCAAGATGACATATATGACATATTTATTTTTATTGTAAAATTGATGTAAATGTGTGATGTGTTTTTAGAATTAGATTCCAGTCTTAACTAAAATAAATCATATCTAGATTAATAAACATAAAATCATTGTAATGTGTCTTCACTGCATAGTGTGCTAAATTGAACTTACGTTTATGACCAACTGAACTTAAGTTTATGACCAAATACCTGCAAAATTACTGACATTATTATTGGAATTTACTTTAATACTTTAAAAAGAAAAAAACTGATAAAAAACAAAGATTGCACAGCAGCTGAAATTCCAGATTGATATAAATGTACAATTTACATAGAATTTTATGATGACAAATGTACAACACACGTTTTCCATATAAATACATTATTATAATATATTTGCTAATGATCTTCTCAAATGCTTTTAAAAATAATGTAGATGTTAATTATGGAAGATGGAAGTAGATTGTTCCAAATAGATGGTCCACTAAATTTCAATGAATATTGATTATGGGAAATCTGACAATACAGAAGATGAAAGTCTTGAGAGTGTCTTGTGGAATATGACAAAGAAATTGTGAAAGTGGTAGGTTATATGTTGATATTAAAAATGTATACTTTGTATTTTCTGAAGTTAGCAGCAGAGGAGTCCCATCTTTTAGCATAGTGGTTCCTTGAGGGACCAGATTGGCATAGCTAATCATTGTCAAAACTTTATTTTGGATGAGCAAAATCTTGCATTAACAAAATTAGTGGGGCACGTGTATTACAATACTCAATATGAGGATAAACTAAGCTGTAATAAAAGGTTAAAATAGAGCAGTGATTTTATCAACTAATAAACTCTACTCAAGATACCAACTGACTTAATAGACTTTTTTGTAATGCGCAACCTCAGTTGCACTTTGTGTTAACTGCTAATTAGCATTTATTGGCATGCTAGCCCACTAAACTAAGATGATGAGAATGGACATATCTGCTAAACATCCGCATTTATCTTTTCTTACGGTTTCAACCAATCCCAATTTGAGACGGCAGGATTTTAATTTCTCTTTGCATTTTTTATTGTACTGTATTATATTGTACTGTATTATATTGTGTACACATGGAGTTCTGTGTGTTGTACTAAGAAAGATGTAAATATGACTAGTGAACTGTTGCAGGGTTTCCACCGCTGCAGTTGGCAGTCCTCCGTGTTGGGAAGCAGCAGGCTCTCATGTTGCTATGAAACATTTATTCATATTAAATTCACGTCTCTTGTCGGTTCATCAGCCCCCTGATTTGGTTCATTCACTTTCCCATCCATCTGTCCGTCCACTGGACTGCATTTTCATCACATCATTACATATGACACAGCACCTCTTCCACCGTACCACCACTGCTATTACTACCATTTTCCTCCATCACATTCAATCATATTCCATTACATCCCATTGCTGACCCTGTGTAGCCGAGTTCCACGTTCCTCTTCGTGCCAGCTGAAATGCCACCCATGGTTCCCCTGTGGGTGCATTATCCCTCCAAGAATAAGACACACAACTGTTGGCACAGACTTTTAAATATGTCTCTCTATCTGTCCCTCTTACCTTTCCTACATCCCATTTTTTTCAGCAAGCTGCTGGACACCATATTGTGCTGCATTAGAACGATGACAGATATTCAATTCAATTTAAATTCAATTTTATTTGTATCCAGCGCCAATCTCAGTAATAGAACACCGTTCTGTCAGGACACTTGTCAAATAGGAGGCAAGTCTCAGACGCGAAATATGTTATCTGGTCGTCAGATTTGGGTTGTTCCTGAGAGATGAGACCCACAAGAAAGAGGGGGAGGACACACACAAACAGCCTCCATAATAAGCTCCTGCTGCTGGACTGCTAGTGCATTTGTGTGTGTCTGGAAACAATGCAGTATTTAGTCAAATGTCAGAGAGATGGGTAAAACATTTAAAGCCCTGACGTGCACATATACACACACATTTCCCATTTTGCATGGCACCTTCAGAGCATACAAAATCAAGGATGACTTGACATTGCTTGGAGGAGTAGTGTGCATGTATGCTTGTGTGTGACTTTTCAAGAGAGACACAATTTCAGGAGGGCAGGACAAAATACCAAGAGGCACTAAAGAAAAAGTAAGTAGCCCTTAAATGCATTCTTCAGGTCTTAAGGAGTGTGGGGCTGTCTAGTTTTCTTTGTCTCTCTTTCTCTGTTTTATAGGGTAACTAGACCTAAGTTAACCCGTTAATGTCCTCACTGTGCATCATAGGCTATGACACTTTGTGGCTCTTTCTGACAGAAGCTCATGGTGAAGACAAAGTCTGTCTTTTATAAAGAGCTCCAGGAGGGTTTACTCCTTTGTAATGAAAATCCTGTGTCCATGGTGTTGAAACGTGCGCTCAGTAGGTGCGCACTGAAATCATTTTTCAAGTGTCATGGTAGTTATTTCCTGTTTTATTTTGTAATTTTCCTCTTTTTGTGTCTTGTTTTTCTTCACTTCCTGTCTTTGTCCGTTTTCCCTTCAGTTTTGACTGTTTGCCCTATCTTAATCATTTTCACCTGTGTCTTGTCATCCTTCCCCTCATCTGTGTGTTTAGTCTGTGTGTTTTCATGGCTCTGTGTCATGTAGCTCTTGCAGCTGGATACTTCCCTCTTGGTTTTGGTCCTGGTATTTTTTTTCTCTCTGTTGCTTTATTGGTTCTTTCACTTTTTCTTGGATATACTATGTTACCTACCAATTGGTAGCCTACCTAAAGCTAAACTACTTACACTTCTTTCTTCTTCTTTCATGTCACTGAAAAAAAAAAATCATAAGACAGAGGCAAATTCCAGTCAGGGATAAGCTAAACTAGTCCTGCTAAAAAGGTAACTAGCCTAATGTTAGCTTTGCAGATAGACTCTGACTCTTAAAACTCACCCTGTATACACAGTATGCATCACATTAATGCACTCCCGTTTCCTGTACAGTTCTGGATCTTTCCATCCTCATCCTTATCTTTATTTATTTATATTTTAAAAAGTACTTGATTGTTGTGGGATTTTTTTTCTTTATATTTTATGCACTAATGCACCAAGACGAATTCCTTGTATGTGTAAAAGCTTACTTGGCAATAAATGTAATTCTGATTCTGATTCTGAGAAGAAAATGCAATCTAGGATCTAGGATTGACTCTTGTAGAATTCAGTTTTGTGTGGTTAAGATTGTAGGGCACAACAATTTCATTTAGTTTTCTTCACAGAATTAGATGGAATGCTGAGATATGAGCCTATTGTGTATATTTTTTAAGTTTTCCTACACCTCGTAAAATCAAGAAGGCCTTGTGACCCCTTGTGCAGCTTTGGCAAACCCCAAGTTGGGAACCACTGCTCTAGAGGAAGTTTTGACCCGTTTATGGAGCTAGATGAAAAGTCACCAAGTTCTAGTCAGTCCATCCAATTAGACACATCCTGTCTAATAATCCATCATATCTTAAAGAGCTCCTAGTACCCTATTACCCCTCTAGAACACTGCGTTCTCTGAATGCAGGGCTACTTGTGGTTCCCATAGTC
>NW_023339785.1:1981320-1991877 GCF_004916995.1 Morone saxatilis
ACTTTTGACTGGTAGTGTACATTAAGGATATATTTTGGATCCAACCCTAGCCTCATCCCTGAGAGGTACAATGTCAGCCTTCCTCTGTCTTTGCTCCTGTAGAACCAAGAAATCAGATCATAAGAAAACAAACAGGCTAGAAATGACATAGACTCTCCAGATGCACCAGCATCCACCTCCATCAGACACAAAGCACAGACACTGTGTTTAATGCTCTGTATATGGTTAACAAAGTGTCCTCTCCTTCTGCTTCAGGAAAAAAAGTTTTTCTGTGATAAGAATGAAGCTGACAAAGAATGCTTTGTCTAGGATGACTTGGGTTTGGACACTCACTCACACTGTTTCAAAAAGAGTTATGGAAGGAAAAAACCTAAAGTCAAAGTTTGCTCCTACTGCTCTCAGAAGATTTCTGTCAAGGAATGAATCATGATTGGACACACATGATGCTTCAAGAAAGTTTGTCAAGAAGAGACTGCACTTTGATGTTTGTCTGTTGCTGAGAAATTAAAGAATTTTAATGAATGCATGGAAATGCAGTATGGGATCCAAGAGGTCTAACAGTAAGGAGACACAAAGAAGGAGAGGATAATGTAAATTCATGCTACAGATAAAGGTGGAATATTCATGAAACAAAGAAACAACAATCATGATAAGTGTAAATAGTAATACTGGGTGTTTTATGGTTGCCCAAACCATTTGGAAAAAAGGCAGTAAATCTCTAGTTTTACTTTTTGCCCAAGTTGTAATAATTGATTTTTAGTTACCTCATGATTTATTTCTTAAAGTTCAATCTCTATTTTAAATCAAATGTAATCTTGTTTGCAAAAAACAAAAATATCTCTTGAATCTTCATAATGATTTCGCTATTTATTTATTTTTTGACAGTGAAGCATCGGCCATCTGGAATTTGGGTAAATGCCAGAAAGCTTGGGCTACTCAGAATGGGTCATCTGCTCTGTGGGCTGCTTGAGCAGTCCATTATACAAAAAGAAGAGCAAGGGAAATGCCCTGTCAGCCCACCATGATTAGGCAGCAGCCCACATCCTCCCCCTCAAGATCTTCAATAAAGTTCAACTGTTAGTCTGAAGCCGTGAGACAGAAGACAATAGAGATAAGAAAATGAATAATTAGGTTTGGCTAGCTAGATATTTAACTATATCTGGTGCCTTTTGTTGAAACATGTTTGTGTGCTTGTCAATGTCACTTTTTACACAGTTTTCTGAATGAAGGACCAAAACCTAAAAAAAAGATAAATGTTTGTTGTATATTTCTGAAACTGCTGTATTGTCCAACTGGAATTAATATTATACTAGTGATAGCTTTTATAGTATAGTATTATACTGTAGGGAATGATATATGTGTATACTAACATTATACAATTAATATATTAATATTATAGCAACATTTTATAAAATTATACTAATAAACTAATTTGTACTTGTTATACAGGTTGTGATTCATTGTGAAAATATGTACTGTATATGTATAATTAATTGCTGAAATTGCCTTTGGGTATTTATCCTGGATATTCAACAGTGGAACTTTAGCACCACAACCAAATACTGGGAAGGTGCATCGTCTCAAAAATCTAATTTCTACAGAATTTTTATTTTGCTGTAAAACCTAATTTACTCTGACTTAAAGATAACATCAATAGTTTTCAGTAGACCTTTTTCACAGTAGCCATTTTGACTTGAAATGGTAGGGTAAACTCAGGTGTTACCAATTATACTAATTAAGATTCTAAACTAAACACTAAATAAAACAACAAATTAAATTATATCATTATTAACACTTGTGTTTACCTTATTTCATGTCAAAATGTCATGGCTGCTGTGAAAAAGTATAAAATATACAATTGCAGGAAACAGGACATCTTTGACATTTTCTGGTATATTTGGGGCATGGAAATGGTCAAGTTATAGATTTACAGTACTGGCCCAATAGAGCTGCTGTTTAAAAAGTTCCCAGGATCAGATTTAATTTAACCCTGCTTTAAATGCAGTTCAGTGTAATGACAAAACAGTGCTGTTTATGAGTCCCCAAAACCATCTGCCAAATATCTCGAATATAGAGGATTATAATGATAATTACAGTGATTGTAATAATCACAGAGACTCGAATGAACTATCATCATTATGAAATCAGAATCAGGAATTACTAACACAAATTTGACTATTAGCAAGAGGCAAGGTCCTACACAAGGATGACAATGATGAACGTGGTGTAGAAAGATGGTGCCGGTGATGATGATGGTGGTAACATCGATGATAATACCAAAGATCGCGCTAATTTTGACAGTGATAACTGTAGAGAAGCCACTGCTGAAATAGGCCTAAATTGGGTCTGATGCATAAATTGAAACATTTTATTTCTGATAATTGATATTTAGCTCAGACACTTCTCAGTGATTAATTCCCCTCATTCCAGTTTCATTTGAAGGGCCCTCATCCATGCCAATTCACCAAGTATGAAGTATAATCCTCGCTTCTAATATCGTTCTACTGTCTGCATAATAATAATAATAACTTCCACCATGGGGCGTCCATTTTCCTCTTAAATTACTCATTAAGGAGCTCACGTTTAGCATAAGGGAAATGAAAGCATACAGAGTATGGCCTACATCAGTCTTAAAATGTAAATCAAACCAACAAATAAACCTGGACCAGTGGAAAAGATGATAATACATCCTAGACTACAATAGTCAGTTTCATTTTTTCTCTAATTTGCAATTAGTCCTCATGAATTATATTTCTGTGAAATTAAATTAACTGTTTTAGCTGTAGCCTCTTTGGATCCCTCTCAAGGGCCCCTGGAACACCCTTAAAGACCCAACTTATTCCACTCCCCCAAGGACCCCCAGAGGTCTCAGGGCACAGGCTCATGAGGTTAGTGGGTGTATATACTGTGGCATCTCTAAGTCGTGGAACAACGGTAATACGTCTCAGTTAGAGATAGGGACATGTCCCTGTGTGAATTAGGCTTGTGACCAAAGCCCCCATTGTGTGTGTGTGAGCCCATTGACCAGCTGCCGTGCAGCAGAGAACAGGAGGCCTGTGTTTTACTTTGCCCAGTCTTGATTGGTGGATCCGGGCGTCTCAACTTTCCCCTAACCCTTAAACCCTCTGGCCCATTAACAGGACTGACACTAGAAAGAGTTGGCCAAGAAACACACACACACACACACACTTCTCTTTACAGTATTTTTGGGGACCTTCTGTTGAAAATATTAAATAACCTTTATTTGTGAGATTCTTGTGTTTAGGAATGAGAGGTCATTGTTGTGTAGTGTCTGCACAAAGAAGAGTTTTCTGAAAAAAGACGCTAGGTGCTGTGTTTTTTCTGGATGTGGAGGTCTATGCTCTCTTCTCATTGAGAACAACTGAAAAAACGCTACATGGATACGAGCCTGTATTAAACTATTTATCTCTTGTTCATTTTTATTAGCAAATAATATAGAAAATCCCCGGCGTCTCCCACTGCATGTCAAAGTGTCCTTGAGGAAGATACTGAAACCCAAATTGCTCCTGATGTTGGGCCATCAGTGTATATTCAATGTGTATGAATAAATTAGTTTCCATTTCTGATGAGCACCTCTGGATGTGTGTGAATGTGATATGTATAAAGGGCTTTGAGTGGTCAGAAGAGTACAAAGGCACTATATAAGTGCATTCCATTCACCATTTACCATTCAAAAAGATTTTGGATTTGGATTTGATAAAATTCTACAGAACCCCAACTGATATGCAATGTATGCTGGGATACATTCACACAGGTCAGTTCTGAAAACAACTTCAATAAAATGGACAGAGCAAGATTTCTGGGGACTTGAACTGTACTTTAAATGCAGACTTTGTTTTTGTGGACTGTTAACTGTGCAAACGTTGTCAGTACAACTACTACAACTACTAGTGTGGCTATGGCTACTGATGCTAACTACTACAAAACAATAAAAAAAATATGCCATTTTCTTCCAGTTGAAGGCACCAAGAACCAACTGTAAAAAGTTTGATTGATGCAGGCTGCACAGTATTTTTGCCTTTAAAGATGAGTACCATCCATTAGCTCATCATGGAGTCATAAATACTTGCCAGGACTTGACAGACAGGCATTACCTGACGGCCCCAGAGGGTTTGTTAGACAGAACCATCTGGAAGAGAAGGCATTTTCAGAAAATTCTGGGCAGGTGATTGGATGAACCAACTGTCTATCACCATCCATACCCACCAAACGTTAACCAATCAGATCAACAAACCATTTAACGTAGTCAAACTCTACCAAAGCCAGATGAAAGAAGAGTGAGAAGATCTTTTCCATTGAGAAAATCCTTCAGTGCTGTTCTTTGAAGAAATACCCTTCAGTTCTGATATAACTGATGCTAGCAGCATCTACGCTGACCTCTATGGAAGCCACCATTGTTATTTAACCAACCTTGAATTTTTTCAACCAGCCCCGCTGGCTGCCAGTACTTTTTTAAGGACGCTGATTTGTCCAGTATCACTGTAGTTTAGCCACAAATAGATTGAAGCCTTCTCACATGACTTCTTGATTTTGTACTGTCTCACATGGTTAGAAAGGCATGGCATAGAAATTGCACCCTGAGCAATCATAGCTCGTCTTTTATGACTTTCATGACCCACAGAGGTGATTTGGGAGGTTGTGCCAGAAACTGACTTCACTGTTCCACATCCGAGATTCTGTTGGCCACAGACAACCAGACGGAAATTGTGATGACCACACAGGACAAAATAAGCAAACATTGCATGCATCTGTTAGGTTGGGCCACTGTTAGGCTGATGAACAATATTGTATGTCTCTAAATAAGCATTGATGCCAGTGGAAGTGTAACGTATTAGAGTTATGTCTATGTTATTTACATTTCCCAAACCATTTTGTAGCACACTCACTTGCACGCTACAATTTTAAATAGTTACATTGTAAACTGCACTCCCTCTGGCTTCACTCATCAAAGAGCCTGGGAAGTTCTGTGGTCTAATGAGAAGTCCCTGAATGAGTGCGCTGATATGGAAAACTTAACTCTGACACAATGAAGACAGAATTAAACAGAAAGTTTGACAAAAGAAATGTCGGTGCTTGTTTACTGCAATGGATGTTCTCCCTATAGAAGCTGTTTTTCCTATGAATGGCAGCAAATGGCTTCTTCTGAAGGGAAGGAAACAAGGCCTCACATGTACAGCTCTGCTCTACAAACAACCACAGACTTAATCCCGCATTAGACCCACCAAAAAAATGAGAACTGGCAAAATGTCCTCATTGTGAGAGTCTCCTGCTCAAACTGGTTCTCACAAGGATAGAAGCACGTAAGCACACACATAAAGAAAAGAAAAGCCCCCCCACCCCCACCCCCCGACATTGGATCCTACCCTCCATCTCTCTATCTTCTTACTTTAACTCCCTCGCTGCCTCTCTGTAACGCAGTGCTGTCACTTAACTGCTTTAGTGTGTGTGTGTGTATGCGTGTCTGTGAAAAAGAGAGAGCAGGTGTATAGGTGTATAATCTTAAATAACGCTCGCCCAGTAGGGAGTCTGCAGCAGAGTCAAACTGGCAGTTATTAAAAAGCAAACCATCTAAAGGAGGCAGAGCCTGAATACCTGTGGCTCTTGTGCTAACAACAAAACCACAGTTGTGTGTCTTTCTCTCTCTTTTGTCCCCCTTTCTCTTTCTAGTCATACGTTACAATATTTTGGTTTGCTTTTGTGTAGGGACAGTAGTGCCAGTATGATTACTCTAGTTCTTTCCAACAGGAAACTCTGTGAATGACCATGGTGCTGTACCGTTATTCCCTGACTGTCTCAGAGGCTGTGTTCGATCCCAGTGCCCACTAACAGCAGATACAGTTAGCAGCAGTTAATTAGTGGTCAGTGACTTTAGCAAGTAGTTAGAGCTATCTGTCCTTCAGAAAACTCTGTAAATCAAAGAGAGTTTAAGCTGAGCAGCTGGAGGTCATCAGAGGCAAAACCAGAACATATTTTCTCTATAAAATATAATCCAGTTTCACTGAAATCAGTGAGTAAAGTTGTGAAGTTGTGCTTTTGTACAGTAATCAGTGAGGCCCTGCCATAGCTGCCTGTAATACATAATTAGCCCTCAGGAAATGCAAAATGCGTTCTGATGGCAGGCTGCATGCTGTTGCCATAGTCAAAATCTCCTCTTCATATGCAGTTCATATGGACAATTTTGGGTGAAAAATTAAATAATTTCAAATCAAATACAATTAGACATTATTCACTGAGGTTTCAGCAATAAAGCCGAAAAGAATGACAAATTGAAACAAAAATGTAACAAGTTTAAAGTAGCTTCTGGTCACTGCATCTACTGCATGTGTTGCTGTTGCCATAGCAACATAGCTCAAATGTTCCTTACGTTTATATTCAAGTGTTCTGCATTAGGGAAATACTGTATGTTCCCAGGAAAACATTAACAACAACAAGCACTGATTGCTAAACAAGGTCAAGTAACAGGTTAGCTGTGAATGTGAGTGAGGTTTTCCGCTTTCACTTTGGCCCTCAGTCACATCAGAGAATAACAGAGAGGAAAGAAAATGGCATGGTGTATCATACTACTGGAAATCAGCAGCTTCGCTCCAAATCTGGAGGCAACAGTATCGGCCTTCAACAGACCCAATCAGCCGCTCCCTGTGTACTCTCTCTATCGCCCACAAACATCTCCCTTTACCTCAACCCCCCCCACCCGCCTCTGTCTCTTCGTCTCTGTTCCGCTGGAGCTCTCTCACTCAATCTCTGTCTCCCTCCAGCCTCTCTCCACCCACTCTCTCTCTCTTTTCATCTCTCCCTCACACACTCACTGCCTCTCTCCATCTACCCCTCCATCCTCAAACTAATTGAGGCAGGTGGCCTCTTTTATTTCCTCTCTCCAAACCTCTCAGCGCCGCAGTTGCCAGGCATCTCCATTACATTGTGTGAGCATGCGTGTGTGCGAATGTGTACGTTTAACCGTGATTTTTCTTTTGTGTTGGATTTGCACCCACCACTGTGGAAGGAGTCTTCATGCAAGTTGTGTGTGTGTGTGTGTGTGTGTGTGTGTGTATGTGAGTCAATGAACATGAAAGTGAAATCCTAATGGCTCTTTTCTCTTCCAGCAGTGGCCTCTCAAAACGCCACTCTTTGGGCCTCAACATGCAATTAATCAATTCAGCTTGGTAAGAGGATCTATTTATGCCTCAACACACACACACACACACACACACACACACTCCTGACAAAGTCTAATCGTAGATCTCACACACAGTTGGGAACATGGCACCCTGCAGGGGCGGGAGGGACTGAGTGAGACAGATAGAGAGACATAAACAAAGATGGAAAGGGGAGAGGGATAGATGTAACCACAATGGATTCTGTCAATTAAGGAGGAGTCATTGTTTAGCTGACAAAGTTAACAGTCCCATAAATGGCTCCCATCAAGCACTGATGCATCTCAGCGAGCAGTCAGAAAGAACAAAAGCAGAGCTGCTGCACTTGCCACCGCTTCATTTATTTCCTGTCTTTGTGTCCTAAAGGTTCCCTTGTTTAAAATCTCAAATCTCATCCCTAAACAGGCTGTTTCCTGGCAAACTTGTGATCTAGATCCTCCTCTCGTGATAATTATATACCTCTGCTGTATATATGTGTTGTGCTTTGAATACAAATACATTAATTGAATTAATTTCTTGAGCTTTTCTCACCTGTTCTTCTCACAGACCATTCCCATTCCAAGATGGTTAGCAGAGTGCTATGTAACACTTAATGATCTGTATTGTGTTCACTGGTGGAGAATGATACTAACCACAGTCTACCTCCCTGCTTCTTTTTTGGTGTAGCTGTTTTGTCTTTTTTTTGGTGTGCCCTGTTTTCCTAGTTTTGTGGTGGCTTTGGTTGGTTTAAGGTTAGTAGCTTCTGATACCGATTCTTTTCCACGTGGTACCTGTTTGCTACCCGTTTTTCAGTAACAAGGCTTCATTCAGCCCGCCTCAGCTCCATCCACGCTCCACCTGTTTGACCATTTTTGGATTAGCTATGAGCTTGGGGAGTCGGGACTGCTAAGATGGCGACAGCCATTCCGACCACACTGAGCTTCACAACGACTCTTCAGAAACCTATTGGTGACGTCNNCATTTTGAATTATACAGTCTATGGTCCTGACTCGTCAAAGCTAAATCTGAACGCCCATCTTTCTTGTCATCATAGCAAGCTATCTAGCCAGCGACTAGTGAAAGTGAAACAGCTGTTGTCAATGATACACAAAGTCTCATGTACATTGTAAACACAGATACAGGAATGTATAGGAATGAATAGACCTGTTCACTGTCATGTGACAGTAGGCACATGTCAGTGAAACAGGCCTATTAGTTGGGTTTAGCCAACTTAAACCTCCTCACTAAATTCAACTGGAAGCAAAAGTGAACAAAGCTTTAAGTGTAACTGATCTCTTTCCAACCATCACGCCATAAAGGACTGGAAGTAGAACCTAGTTAAGTAAAAAATAACTGATAGCATTTGTTCAAGGAGATATTGGCCCATCAGTGTCCTTTCAAATAATGTGGATGGTACTCCTCTCTGCCGAATCCCCACTTTGTAATTTTGGCTTAAAATTTTGATTCATTTTTACAAACAAATCTTTCTGAACCATGCAGTTATGACAGTATATACGGGTTGGAGTGATAACATTTACACTTTGTTGTTAATGTAGCCAAATGTGTCCCTAACCCACTCTGAAGGTGGTTTGGTTGATTGAATCTGCCCTTGAAAGTCCGTAAAATGCCAGTGAAATTAAAAATGAGAGGGCAAATAATGCCCCTGATAATTATGGGAAGCCTGTTTTTTTTTTTTTTTTTGCATTTCACCTGCCTCATTTTTCACAAAGAGGTCACATTTCGTTTTTTTCGTTATCATATATTCAAGCATGAATGTGACCAGTGTCCCCTGTGGACCACCACATGTGACTCATGTTCTCGTTGTGTTGCGAGAGAGAAAAGCAGCAGAATGTTTTGGCAAAAAGCAACAGAATAAAACGCAAGCACTGCATGGACAAAAAATAAAAAGCCAATTATGGGATTTAGCTTGGTGAAACATGACATAGTTGCTGTTTACCCATTTTGGAAGGTTTGGTGGGAAAGCACTAAAACAACAAACAGTTGTAATGCAAAATTTCCTCTAAAATGGTTCCAAATAAGGCTTCCAAAGTTGATTGTACATATCTTAGATCCTGGGTGTTCTTCTGAAAAGTAAAAAGGGCTCTTCCAGCTCGTGTTGATGCAGGGTGTTTTACGGGTCTTATGATTCAGTAACTTGGATTTATGTTCCTGGCTCTCTAAACTGGTCCTTGTCGCAACGGGTCCACAGAGACTGAAGGAAGAGTTCCAGTGTCGTCTGGCAGAAATCCTGTTTGTGTGAGGGCTCGTCCAGGCTTTGTTTGGGATTGGGTATTTCAGTTTGAAAATGAATCCAGTGTGAACTTTTTTACACATTGTAAAAACAAGATAAGTTTCATTTAAGTGCAAAAAAAAATTTTGAAACTGATCTAAATGTTTTAGTGTAAAACTAACCTGTTTAAATTCTAAGTCCAAAAAGTAAATATTTTTGGATCAAGTAGCTTTATAAATTTTAAGTGATTTTAATTTGTAATTTTTTATTTGTACTGTAAAAACCTAAATACTAGTGAAAAGTTATTAAAATCAGGAAGGAGTTTCTGTAACTTGCAAGACCCAAAAGTTAGTGGTCACTTCACTTAAAGGTTACTCTAGTTATAACTGGGGCTTAATCAAGTTTTTTAACCCCCCCTCAAAAAAAAATTTAAATGAAACATCTCCTTATAAAATTATGAGATTTTAATGTTTTTTACAGTGTCCCATTGCTGTAAATATTTGGATCTTGTTTTGAAATGAAACCAACCGGAATTATCCCCGAGGCAAGCAGACAAACAGTGTGTGTTGGTGTTAAACCAAACAAAACAAAATATATAAAAACAACTGTAAATTGTTTTTTCTGTTTTAATAAAATAACCGTTTATTCAGGTTTCATGTTCTGTTCAAATTTTCTGGTAAAATGAAAAAAAAAAGTTGTATTTTTTATCACTCAGCAGGGTAACTCAATTCCCAAGTCCAACCAAAATTCCAAGTTTCAGCTGAAAACAGTCTGTTATAATGCAACAATATAAAATAATATCACATATTACAGATATTATTAATATTATATATATAATATATTATTATAATAAAGGCTTCTTAAAACTTAACAGAATTAAAAAAAATCGTAGACCATTAAAGACACCTTCTTTTCCTCAGGCCCTGTGAGACTTGGCTAAAAATTTCTTGCCTCAACAATTCATATACAAATTAGTATTTATTTTTTTTATTTTTACTCCCATTAATTACATTTTTTATTTAATTTTTTTTACAAGTTAGGGATAAAGGGAACTTTGTCAAAGGTTTCATTCTACAACTTTCCCTTTTAAAAGAAATATATAGAAAGGTCTTTCCACAGGAAAATGTTTGCATCCTGTTCCATATGATACACAACCTCCACTTTTGCCACCAGATT
>NW_023339785.1:1991977-1992230 GCF_004916995.1 Morone saxatilis
AAAGCTTGCATGGTTAACATTGTGTTTGGTTAAGATTAGGTACAAAAACTACCTGATTAATTTTTACAAAAACACAGTAAGGTACATAACTTATCAGACATAAACAGCGGTCTCTTGGGTGAAAGTCCTGCGTTTGACTGAACCATCCATCCACTCCACCTCATCCTCATGCAGACTTTCTCATCATACTACATCTAGTGGACATGTCTATAAATTAGGCTTAAAGGACCAGCATCTAGTGGTGAAGTTGCAG
>NW_023339785.1:1992316-1992520 GCF_004916995.1 Morone saxatilis
TGTCCATTCTGGGCTACTGTACTACTACTGTCTAGATCCTCGACTTGAGAGTGAAACCTTACTGTCCACGTGTTTGCCTTAGGGCTATATCTGACGGTTTTAACTTTTTAACTTTTTTCTCTTCAGAACAACTAGAAACACTTTCCTTTAGTCATGGTCAATGGCATGTAAACCTGTTCATTCCAGCATAATAAATTAATTTGG
>NW_023339785.1:1992553-1993999 GCF_004916995.1 Morone saxatilis
GCACATGCAGCAGTGTCTTAACTCTGGAGAGGTTGAAAACATTTATATAAATACTTGATACAGATTGATACAGTTGACCTACCTATTAGAGGCAGAGGCTGGAAATGGAAAATAATGTTTGTAGCAGCAATATAAAGTAAAGAAAGGAAGGTGATGAGAAAAGTGTAACAAGATCGGCAAGATCGAGGCAGATAAAGATAGATGAGCAGGCCGAAAGAGAGTTAAAGGTGCTCATTAAAATGAAGGGAAGAGGCCCAGGCTTTGACTCAGTCGGCCCACTGAAAATGTCAAAGGATCTTAGAGCAGAAATAGATGAGATGTGCTGCACACTGGTACGCTTACCAATGGAGTTCTCATGATATTCTGCAAATCATCTGATCTGAATTTGCTCAGGAAAGCAGCTGAAGGATTCACACCAAGGGCAAAGTTAATATAGTCAAATGTGATTGTCCATAGAGGTGTCTGATCATAACTTGAAAGAGAGTAATATTTGTATGTGGCCCACATGATATGACACTGCAGCTGTGTGCAGAGGCCTTGCAAGTATTGTGGTACTGACCATTATTATAAAGGATCAAATAATTCTATGAGTCCAAATGTATCAGTCGTAGAGAATCAATTAGCTGGATTCCTAGATTATACATCACAAAAGCAGAGCAAGTACATAAAGTGACTCTGTGCAGAAGACTCTGCTGCAGCTGGCAGTAGCACGTAGTAAGTGGAGCTTGGTACTGAGTCTATAACTCCTGATGGTTCAGTATTGATTCTCTGGCTTTAAAGGCAGGGGCAATGCGGAAAACCAAAGTCGTACAAAGAGGAAGTGAGTAGCAGCATCTGCATTAATCCAAGTGAAAAAGTTCTTCCAGTCAGACCAACAGTTCAGTGACAGAATGAACTTTAGCTGCCCATGCTTGGAATAGGGCCTGCAGAAAATTAAGACAGCTTCGTCTCGAGACTGCGAGAGAGATTAAGAGCAAAAGCAAGAAGAGTCATAAAGAAAGTGAGGACAAATACAGTGGTTGGCAAGACTTGTGTATCAAATTAGGGCAGGACACAAAGGTTAGTTTGGTCTGGAATTTAGTACACTGCATGGCAAATGGTAAAATGCCATTATACCAGTTTTACTACATAATGGAGCTGTAGTTGTGAATAGTAAAGGGAAGACATTCACATTCTAAGGCAGATGCTTTTTTTCAAAATGCAAGAACTAATGTGAGCAATGTTAAGTAAAGATACCACACCAGGATATCCAGTATTAGAACCTGGTTTCACGTCCAACTCATCAACTACTGTTTCTTGGTCTCCACTTCAAAATATGATGCTGTAGCTATCCCTTCCACATCATTTCTGAATGAAGAGAGCTCTGTGGTCAACTTAGAAAGAATAAATATGCAATGTTTGGTTGGACTTTAAAAATAAAGCTTAACATTGTGAAACTGTCACAGT
>NW_023339785.1:1994099-2000143 GCF_004916995.1 Morone saxatilis
GCACACTTTTGACACAGGGTTATGCAGCAGGACAATGATCCGAAACACACCAGCAGGTCCACCTCTGAATGGCTTAAAAAAAACAAAATGAAGGTTTTGGAGTGGCCTAGTCAAAGTCCGGACTTAAATCCGATTGAGATGCTGTGGCATGACCTTAAACAGGCTGTTCATGCTCGAAAACCCTCCAATGTGGCTGAATTAAAACAACTGCAAAGAAGAGTGGGCCAAAATTCCTCCATAGCAATGTGAAAGACCTATTGCCAGTTATCGCAAACGATTGCAGTTGTTACTGCCGAGGGTGGCACAACCAGTTTTTAGGTTTAGGGGGCAATTACTTTTTTTAACATAGGGCCAGGTAGATTTGGATAGCTTTTTTCCCTTAATGAATAAAATCATCATTTAAAAACTGNNTACTCAGGTTATCTTTGTCTAATAGTAAAATTGGTTTGATGATCTGAAACATTTAAGTGTGACAAATATGCAAAGAAATAAGAAATCAGAAAGGGGGCAAATACTTTTTCACAGCACTGTAGATCAGTATAAAGTATATTGTGTATACAATTAGTATTTTTTTTAATAGGGAAATAGCAGATGTCTTAAAAAGTTGTAATTGCTGAGCCTTGCCAGGACCCTCAAACTAATCACTGGCTCCGTGTAATTGCTGTGAATGATCATACTACCAAGCCCCCTACTGTCAAGGTGGTGATATGTTTGAATTTGTCAAAGATATGAACAGTATGCAGAAGATTACAGACTGAATACTTGACAGATTTTATTTTTATATGATGTACAGATCTGGATACAGATCCATAAACCTGTATACTACTGGATATTTACGGACACAGGGTCATCCTCACTGGCTCCTATAGCTAACCACTGTCTTTATGGGTTTGATGGCAAATGTTCCACGTTCTCAGGCATCTTGTACAAACTGCATTTGCTGTACTTAGTTTATAGTTTCTCTTAAACAGAATGAATGTCCGTGCAGTAAGAGAAGCATTAGACTCAAATATTTACTTCTGTAGTTGAGTAGTTTTTTGGCCGTAAACAACTTCCACAGTAGCTAACATTAGTCACAAATGCTAACAAGATATTTTGTTGCTGCTGAACTGTAAAAATATAAACCACAGTGAGCCATTGGTAATGGCAAAAATATGTAGCAATATTCAACAGCGACAACTCTCGTATCTCTTGTTGGTGTTGTTGTAGAAGATACATACTTGACTCAAGAGCACTCTTGCTAGACGTAGAGCTGGAGCTTGCCCCCACCCACACACTTTCAATGGCTTAGGGGCATAATGTTTTGCCAAAAACTTAAATTCAATATGCAGTCAGTGGGTCGAAAGAAAATTTGACAAAGTCTCAGGATCATTTTTGGCATATTGTCAAAGTATCCATATGACATGGTGCTTGCCCTTCCAAAACAAAAGTCATGTAAGACTCCATGATAGTCCTCCCTATTGATTTATTTTTATTTAGTAGATTTTTTTATAATAAAGAAAACCTTATTATATAAATATTATATCAAATACTGGAGATCAGAGTTAACTAATCAGACAGGTACACAAGGTCATCAGTGACATCTTAGAGGCTTATTATATATAGTAATGCATGCACCTGTGTTGGTGTTGCTAGACATCACTTGGATTTTGGTGGTGGTGATTTGTCAGCAGTTGTTCTTCACACAATCCAATCCATGACAGGAATATAATAGGGAATAGAATGCAGCCTTGGCATACTTTAGATTGTACAGGGAACCACCTAGTCCAAGTAGTGGATTCAAAGTGGTCATACAACTTTCCAATTAGTGATACAATCTCATGAGGGATTACAGAAGACTACAGGATCTTCCACATGGTTTCATAGTGAATAATGCCAAATGCCTTTCTGAAGTTGATTAAATTGACATGGCAAAATTTCACTCAGTGTATTGCTCTATGATGTCTCAAAGAGCAAATATTTGATCCTTGCAACCTCTGTTCAGCCTCTTCTTCACAGAGTTTGCTATCAATGGCACTGCTAATTCTGTCCAGGGTAACTCTACAGAATACTTTGCTGGGGATGGAAAGAAGCTTAATCCCATGTCAGGTGTCACATTTCTAGAGGCTTCCTTTCTTTGGGATCCTTACAATTAGGCCCTTGGTATAATAATAAGGTAGTCAGGGCCCTTGTAGATGTTAAGAGGTCAGCTTTCGGCATCTTACCATGGATGGAGTCAATACACCTGCATAGCTTTTCCATGGTTAATGGCTTTAATGACTTCATTACTTCCATTGCAGTTGGATGAACAAACATTGATGTTCAGGATATCAGCTGCAGGGGAGTGGTTGGCTGGTTCATTGAGTACTAGAAGCAGTGGACTCCACAATATGTGTTTTTCCGCAAAGTTCCCAGTTTGAGTCCAGCTGGGGATGTTCCAATCATTTCTTGTCATCCCTCTGCAGCTATCCAATACATGTTCATTTGTAGTACTGTGCTGTAAACAAGCAGTACCAGTCTACAGGAAAGGGCCCAGGTAGTGCAGTCAAAGCCCAGTTTATGTTTTTATTGCTAGTGTTAACTAGCTTGTCTTAGACATAGACATGCAGTCAAACCAATATGAGACCTAATACAATAACTTTCAATTCCAGTAGCTACAGTATGCATGGTGATCAGCAGGGGCAAAGACTGAGAATATAAGGAAAAGAACCAAGACATTAGTATAGAAAAAAGGTAACATGCACATCAATGGGTGACCCTGATTGGTTTATCCAACAAACACAGAATCTGACCTACATCAGATACCATTCAGCTTGGATCAGACATATTCAACTATGGTGACATATTTAAATAGATAAGTAAAGGCAGAGAATGCTAGCAATAATAATATCATCAGTTTAGCTTGAAGCTGAGCAAGACTATGTAACAACTCACTCTTAATGAGGTTTGTTGTACTTGCTGAGGTAGTTAATATTCCATGAGAATCTCATGTTAATTATGGGATGGAAGTAATTGTGTTTCCTGAAACAGTCAGACCCTCAGGTAACACCGGGGAAACAGATGTTGCTTGCTTTTAATTCTGCAAAGCTAATAAGCCTAAATCAAGCCAGTTTTTTTTTTCTTCCTAAAATGAGTTTGTTTGTGGGTAAACCCTTGTGTAAGCAAGAAATAGAATGTGTGTCTGGGCATCTTGCCTCCAAGGATTTGCCTCAGGCAATTTATTATGGTGGTATGTAGAATGTGAAAAAAAAAACCCAGTCCCTAAATAATTTCCCCTCATTATTGAAGTTATATTTGCTGAAATATTGTTGGTATTAGGCCTGATTCCACCACAAAATACTTTATAGTACATCTCAGCACTTGTGATCTGGATTAAAAACCGGATATTAATGTTTAAAAGTAAGATTTATTTAATTCACACACACACACACACACACAAACATATATATATATATATAGAGAGAGAGAGAGAGAGAAAGAGAGAGAGAGAGTGTTTGAATGTATGGAATGAAACTTTGAATACATTATTATCATCATGGATGGTCATCAAGGCACTGTTGCCATCTTATGTTTTAGATGTGTAATATTATTACAATGTTGCAACAAGACAGTCGAGTCAAGCTAGAAAGACACATGCCCCACCACACTTTTGATATCTTGTTTTGTCTTTTTTTTTGTGATTTACGTATCTTGCTATTATTTTTTAAGAATATGTAATTATAGTTGTTTTATATTCAGGCCCGGTTCTACGAGGGTGCAAAAACATATCATATCTGACTGATGCTGGTTTAATAATAATTCTAATGGATCTCACCTCGTACATGGTCATATAGTTCAGTAATTAATGTTACACAACAGCTTTTGCATTGCAGTGTGTTTGACAGATAAAACATGAGGCACTACGTTTGCCAAAACAGAAAGCTGGATGAGGCTGTCTCCTTCATAAAAAAGCTGAATATTTAGTTATATCTGACCAGTCTGTAGTGTGTAGAGTTCTGTATGGTTATATTGAAGCAGCCCGGCACTTAAAACAACTTAACATATCTGTCCATGCCTTCAGATGCTGCAGGGACTTTTTATACAAGATCAAGCCGTTGTGGACAGCAGATACTATAAGAATCACCAACATTTATTCATAGATCAATGACTGATTTACTGACTTTCCTGCTGTAACCACATTAAACCTTTTGCTGGTTTTCCATATATTCAAACGTTCATTCCATATATATATATATATATATATATATATCAAAATTACAAGGATACTCAATGCGCAATGTATACTGATAACTTTGTCCTTGTCTTGCTACATCTTTATAAAATGTTCTAGGTCAGGATAGTAAGGGGGTATCTGAGTGAGCTCAGTGGTGAGGGAGGTAGGGCAGATCTGGACATGGTCGCATTGCTTCAAGATAACACTTTATTATTAGTAGGCTTGGTAGCTCGTCCTCTCTCTCTCTCTCTCTCCTGTTTCCTGTCACTCTTCAACTGTTACGATCAATTAAAGGTAATTAAAAAAACAAAATATGAAAAACAAAACAAAAAACAGTACTGTATAGACCATCTTGACATGAAGCGCAAAAGGTGCATGCTCTTTCCGGGGAAAGAATTGCACTTTCACAAAATGCAAGAAACTACTGTGAGTCAAGACAATGCCAAAAAACTGTTAATCATGAGGATCCAGATCATCCTTCCTGGATAGGAAATGATCCAAGAAGGAGAGTTTTAGATGTAGAATAACCTGCACCCATTCAATGATGAAGAATGTATGAGCCTCTACAGTAATTCTTAATTTTGGTCAATTTGTTTTTGATGTCAAGAATGATAAATTATAAATGAACTATAATCATAATATATGTTTCCATCAAACACTTTTTTTGTGAATTATGAAGTATCAAAAAAAAACTGAATGGAAATGGAACATTTCAGAAGAAAGAACATAGCTTCTGTCGTTTCAATTATGCTGAATAAGAAACTAAACAACGTTAAACCATATTAATAACCAAATCTTTTACACTGAGATTTTAAGCACATAAATATTCACTGCCAGTGTGGAAAATAGCTACAGTAAATGATGCAGGTGATGGACTGGTTACTACGGATAACTGGCTTAAGTGGAAGGCTGCCGGAGTATAGCAGCATCTGTAAACATGACGGTGTTCTCCAACTATATATTAGCCTAACACTACCTGGGAATTAGATCAAATATGTATAGATCTCCAGATAAGCAATGTCTGGCCAGTGTGTTGGGTTACTGATCAACTTGGATGGGGGTAGATTGAAAAGGCATGACGACTGACTGATCAACCTCAGTTATCAAGGTATAGCAAATGCTCAGGTTCAGGCAAAGATGCAAAATAATTATTAGACATATCTATAAAACAAAGATTTGTTTAACATGAAAAGAATGCATATGAACTTCAAACGTCAAATTTCACATCTATAGACTCTTTGGTTTTCTATCTCCCCAAAATTGGTGTGGCTCTGACAATTTTGCAAAGTACCCATATCTGCCTGTCTAGTCTATTCTGCAAAATATCCTTATTAATTTTCAGTGACATAGGAAGTAAGAGTAGGGAGGTTTGGGTGGATGATGGGTGGATGATTTGCTTTCACTACTGCTGGGCTTGCGCCATAACCCATTTTATACTTAATTAATTTTTTAAGCTTATCCAAGTTAATTTAGCCTTAGCTTTCACTGGACCAAGACAAACTGTCGACTGACTCATTGACATCTAAAAATGATTAGAACACAGATAAAGCTTGCTTTACCTTGGAAAGCTTAGACGTTTTGACTTGCATTGCTGCTTGTGTATCTGACGTGTTATTCTGTCCTGTGCATCAATACAGCTAGCTAATCTCAGCCCGTACATTGTGACCACCTGTGTGGTCCCTAGTGATCATAGTGTTATGCAGTCCCATACCAACAAACTGTGATGCACTGTGTGCTCTGATACCTTTCTATCAGAACCAGCATTAACGTTTTCATCAGTTTGAGCATCAGTGAGACCTTGTCTCCAGTTAACCACTTTTCCATCCTTGGAGCACTTTTGATAGTTACTGAC
>NW_023339785.1:2000243-2008354 GCF_004916995.1 Morone saxatilis
AAACCCGGTGCAATGCATCTCTCCTTGTTATATACAGGGTTAATGTGTTATTGTGCACTGTCCCTGTTCAAATAAAAGAAAATAATAATAATAATAACAAATCATTCCAATTTCTGCCTGACACATTTAAGCTCCACGTCCAGGCCAGGGAAAGATGGTCAGCCCTAGAAAGCTTTCTTAATCCTTCCCATGCATTCTTTCCAGCAACTTCCCAGAGCTTCCCCCTGTAACTGGATAGTCGAGCAGTAAACCTGCAAAAATACAATCATAATGACATCAACACCCAGACGAGAGAGTGACAGACAAACAAACACAAGGGGAGCAATGGAGGAATCAGTAATGCGGTAGTGCAGTCAGGTGGACTGAGGGTTTTAACAAGGACAGCTTCAGGGTTCACTCCAAAATACTCCCCTCCACCATTATGAAAACCATTAGTACCAAATAAAAAGCTGACTTGGCCTCCTCCGCTGTTTCTTTTTGCCATAAGAGAGCCTCAGGCTTTAATGAAAACATTAACTTCACTTTGCCATGATCTAGAAGAAAACTCTCATCCAGCAGATCGACAGTGGTGGCAGGAATGCAGACGGTGTTTGGCCAAATATGGTGTTGCATCACATTTCAACCGTGGACAGGTGATAATAGGTGTCCAACATGGAGGTGTCGTGGTGGGGATCATGTTTTCCGCACTGCACAGATTTTCAAGTTTCCTTGACACACCCCCAATCCTGGCCTTAACATACACATAGATAAAACTCTAATCATAATCTTACAAACAAGTGTGTCAACAACACCCATAGGTAAAAGTAATGTAAACTACACAAACATAAGTCAACCCTAACCCCTCTCCTTGATTCTCTGGATCTTCTCTTCTGCATCATGGAGGGAAACTGTGGCCTTTTTTTCCTTCTTTTTGACCATCTCTGGGTTCTATACACTTAATCTGCCCCAACCTCACCATTCATCTTCAATGCCTAATCCTAACCATCCTAACCAGTCCTCAAATCTCTGTGATGCATACATACAAGCCTCCCTCCTCCCTGGCCGTTCCTCCCCCCAGCTAGCTGCTGCTGCTGTCACATTGCATTTCCCATCGTGTCATTTTGGCCAGAGCCTCATATCCAGCGGGGACAAAATGAAGTCTCCTTGGAGAGAGCGTCCTGCGAGGTGTGAGTGCCAGCTCCAGCATCTCCTTCTGCCAAAAGCCAGGAAGGGGGAGGGTGTGGAATAACAACCCGCTGACTCTCCTCCATTTTACTTTTACTCTGCGCTCATTTTCTCAAGAGCTCCTCATCTATTTTGCCAGTCGAGCTTGTTCAGAAAGGCCGCCTTGTTAAATAAGGCATGAGTCATCTACGCTGCTCAGCACTGAAATTATTTCAGCGACTGTGGAGGCCTTCCAAAAGAAGAAGAAGAAGAAGTCCAAAACTAAGTAGTAGATGAAATAAAAGACAAAATTAAATACAAATTAAACTCAGAAAAAGTCTTTATAAGATTGACTGAATGAGCTTGAGTTTACAGCTATGCCTTCTTAAAATGACAATAAAGTTGAATCAAATCAAATCAAATTCTACAGCTGCTCTCTAAAACAAAATAGATGCTAATGCGTCTCTACTGTGCTGTAAGTGTAACTCTGAGACTGGAAATTACATTCACTGTTCCTGGTCATGTGTGAAGCTACAAAGCTATTGGTCTAATTTTGAAATTAAAGTTAGACCCAATGTGTCTCTTCCTTGGACTTCCATATGGTCATATTCACTATTTAATTTACTGACTTTTGCTGCAAGGAAGAACATTCTGCTCTTTTGGATCAAGGATGTCACTCCAACAAATTTTATAATGTACTGTATTCCCAATCACTTTATCCCATGTATGTTTAACTTTGTGGATTAAATTTTTTTGTGGCTGTGTCCATTTCTTTATTGTAAGGTGCAATATTTTCAATGTTCAAATAAATCCAAAAATATTCTGATTAGATTATTATTATTATTGTAATGCCATGAATTTAATTAGAAATCTAGTCAGTTATTGAATAAAATGTAATATGTCCTAACACTGATGATGCGCTACAGCACTCTCCACCACCACCATCAAAACACCAAGTGAGGGAATGTCTTTGGAAGAATGCTGTTCATCCCACCAGTGGAGTTCTGGAGCTTTGTGGTGAAAAAAAATACTTTTTTTTTTCCCCTTGTGATTGATAAAACAAAAGAACTGTTAATTAACACTTTCAGCACACACAGCAGAGCCCCCAACTCCACCCACAATCCCCAATATGAAGCTGTTGAGATGGTGGAGTGCTTCAAATACCTTGGACTTAAATAAAGAGCTTTAAACAACACACCACATACATTCACAAACACTGCCAATCAAGACTGTCTGCCATCTGCAATGTCAAAGCTCTTTCTGTTGCCCCCCACCTTCTGCTGCTGCTTTATAAAAGAATAATAAAACCCATTCTTCTTTACTGTTCCCTGTTTCATTAACATGTTAACCGACTTAACCCCAACCCCAACAATAAAACTAAACTTAATTTGCCATTTCTTATGCCTTTTAAAATAGGACATTTTTCAGCTTTATGTTTACATAAAGATGCAGTTGCACAGGTTTGTTCTTTTTTGATTCTGTGAAGACCCACCCCTACTCTGCCTCTGATTGGCTCTGACCCTGACATTTCTTTTCAACCCCATCTCACTCTCATGCCTAAACCTGACCAACTAAACCAACAAAGGCAACGAACACAGTATAAATAAGTATCAGGGTTTTCACAGAATGGTAGTCAGCAAGGGGTGGCAATAAGAAGTCAGGGTACTTGTGGACTCACTGGACCCATTTCAGACACTGGTCCAACTGTAGCAGCACCACACAACTTGTAGGTTTTGCTTTTAATGTTCATTACTCAGAAACACGATTAAAATACTGGTACCTGGCATGTCTAATAAATCACATCACTCAGTAACAAATTGCCCCACTTGGGTTTCATTGTTTATTTTGTTGGAGAATCATCTTTACACAACAGTGAAATTTACATTTTCCCTCCAGTGGTAGCAGCAGACACATAAAGAGGTCATCTATGGGAACTGGAAGGTCATAAAACCTGTGCTTATGAAACCACTGGTTACAATGTGGACTGAAAAGAAACAAAAGTGATGTCAGGGACAAATTGGACAATTTCTGATGATTCATAAACTGCAGTTGTTTTTTTCCCCAATGTCCTTAGGTATGAAATGGGTGGGAAAGTTTTACAGTAGCGTATTGCTGTCTTGAAGCTGTGAAGGAAGTCAATGAGTTAAAACTGATTTAATAAACTCGTCTTTTTCACTTGTTACTCATACACCAAACACTGAGCGCTTCCACAAAGAGTTTGTAGCACGGATTAATACTCACTGAGGCAGCCTGGGAAACAAAAGAAAGAAAAGAAAAAATCCTTTCAAATGATTAAAGTTTTAACCTTCCTACTCCTCCTACTCTGGTGGCTCAAGTTTTATTCCAAATAGGTTACACTCATTTTAAGCTGTGCTAATCCTTTTTTATGTTTTAACAATAGAAGGGATGACAATGTGAAACATGCCACTTATAATGACAAACCTAGACATTTATCTCTTTGTAACTCTTTGTAACTATGTTTTGATCACAAGACAAATATTAAAATAAAATAAATTTTGTACATTTATGAGTATAGATATTGACACATTTTACTCTGATGATAGTGGTAACAGGTACAGTATCTGTACTAGATGCTCATTGCAGCTGAGTACTCGCTCATCCCGAGTATTCTGTATTGTTTCCAGCAGGAGCAGGCAGCTGTTCTCAGAAAAAAAGCTCCTGCTGGAGAAACCAGCATAGATCAACATTATTTACATGCTGGTCTGTGTTAGTTTTTCCAGCAGGGAAACTCACTGTACTCTACCTGTTAAGCACCAAATAGCAGACGCAGTTAGAGACTGGCTGCTGAACACAGTTGAGCATTTAGCAGCTCTCAGGAGATGATAAAAACCAAACCAGAAATTACATTCATCAGGTATACACAAACACAACTCTAAATGGTTGCTAATGTCGTCTGTGACTGCTAGATGCCTGAACACTCCCCCTACAAGAACTTTAGACCTCAGAACAACAATTTAAAGATCCAAGATCGTGGTTAGTGGGTAACAGAGATCATGCCTTTGCATGTTACAGCTCCAAAGATTTCGAATAGCCTTCTACTTTCACTGATACGCTGCCTCTCCATTGACACCTTTAAGAAAAACCTCATGACCTCCATGTTTTCAGTGGCTTTTGCCTGCTCTTAGTCAGTTTTAGTACTTTTTTATAATCTTTTGGTTTTTATATATTACAAGTTTTATTCTCTTTCCGTTTTACATTTGTGCACATATTTGATATTGCCATATATATATTATTTCATTGCCATTTATTTGTATTTAAAGTCAAGTGTGTAGGATTTAGTGGCCTCTAACGGTAAAGTTGCAGATTGCAGACAACTAACTTGTTTCACCCTTCTTTTCCAGCCGCGAGAGAGAAACTACGGCGGCCGCAAAACGTGCAAAAACTCTTGGCCCTATCTAGAGCCAGTATTGGGTTTGTCCATTCTGGGCTACTGTAGAAACATGGCAGTTCAACAAAGCAGACTTCATGGAAGACGACCATCAACGTCTGTTGATAAAACAGCTCATTCTAAGGTAACATAAACATAATTTATTTGCCTTATTTTCAGTCTTTATACACTAATGAAAGCATACCTATGGATTATAGTCCATTTCTTACAATAGATCCTCCTAAATGTTACACACTTGACCTTTAATTTGCCCTTTTCCTTATGTTTTGATGTCATTTACCGTGCTCTTTAAATTGTACACAATTTTAGTGGACTCTGGTTGTTCCAAACATGCTACATTAAAAAAAAAACTTGACTAATAGCTTTATAAGGTGAAAAGTTGCCAGGGTCGTGTTTACAGCTTGTAATGTCCAAAGCATACCTTTACAGTGCATGTTTGTTTGACAGTAACAGTGCAGCGATAAAGCAAGTTTTACAGACACTATTTTATAGAGAGATCTGTCACTGATGAACTTAGGCTAATATTCTTTTTTTAAATGATTAGAAAGTGTTGGACACCCAGAGTTTGACAGTCACTGCCAATGAGGCCTCCAACCAAACAAATGATCACATACTGTAATTTGATCAATTCAGACATCCTCTCATCGATACTAAACATATCATTCAAACCATATGCATACTCTGATTTTAATATAAAGTAACACAGCAGAATTAAAAGGCTCTACGCACTGATCTACTCTGCTTAAATGTAATTTTCCAGAAAATGATAAGAAGCCTTTTTATATAATATGGACACTGTATAAACTGCAATATTACCATTACTGATAGCCACATTGGATTTCTCCAATTATAATGCATCAACATAAACAGGTGTGTTTAATCAGACAGGAGAGGTTTAAAGCTGTGGGTGGGTCGTGGTTGACTAATGGCTCATGAAAGCTCCATTACCTATGTTTAGGTCTCAATATTTACAGTTACTTAATGATGATGGATAGGCTTACTGTACACAGCAACAGACTAGACCAGAACTCTGTGCTGTTGCGCTGACTGCTCTACCCCTTATTTGTGTGTCTGCCTGGCCACTGGCTTCAGGACTGTGTAATAAAAAATGGCCGTAGTCTCTGTGATGTCACTATTAGGTTCCTGAAGAGTCGTTCGGTGTGGTCAGTGTGGTCGGCTCTGGCCGTTGCCATCTTTGGCAGACCTGATGTGCAGTGTGGGTAGAGCTGAGGTGCGCTATATGAAACCTGGTTACTAGAAACTGTGACAGCACCCACATGTCACTCAAAGCCACCATGCCCTTAATTATGCATTAACTTTAACCTTAATATAATTTAAACAGGTTAGTTATATAATTTGGAGAACTTCATACTTCAGTTAGAGACGCATCAAAGAATGGACCAATCATATCAAATGGTTGGTTGGCGGAAAATGTTCTGCTCTGTGAGGGAGCACCCAATGAATCCGGGTAGTAATGAGAATACCGCTGACTGAGCTAATCCTTCTTAATAAACATGGTTTATAAACTTGGTTAAATTAACAATATATGAAAAATACTATGTCAGAGGCTGAGGGGTGGTAATATTGATAATAGAAATTATGGTCAAAACGACACAAATATAACCCATGTTGTAAAAAAGAACAATTTTCAGTGGTTTTCCCCTTATCTGTCAAAAGAGGCAGGCACATATATATACATATATATATACTTTTAGAAATTATCATTATTATAGCAAACATTTTGAATCACCATTTTTATGCAGTAGCCCAGAAGGGACAAAATCACACTAAATCCTATACCAGACCTTTAAGACATATACAAATTTTCAATGAGCACAGAGAAACTTTCCACTTTCAGTAGATGAATGTGAAAACATCATTCTAAAGTCAAACTCTGCACAGACATAATTCAAACATTGCACTATAGTAGCAAGAAGAAACACTGTTTTCTGACTGTATGGGGAACTTTAAAATTGATTTGACAAATTTGACACACTGACATCCACAATAACAGAAAATGCACACTTGGATATGTTTGGTATTTGAGACTGGTTCCACTATTAATCTCTCAACCAAACTAACTACTTAAAATGTTTAAAACCAGGATCTAAAGTATGTCCCCATTCTTAATCTTGCCTCTCATTGACACAGACATACCTGAGTCTGTAAAAATATCTGACATGTGGGCAGTGAGTTCTGGAGTCAGGCTACTCGGATTTCATTATGAAATGAACCTCTTTAAGTGTAAAGATCGGAGTGTAAATCGGAGGTGTGGTTGAGTTCAGTTCATCAGTACGTCAAAAAGCCTTCTCAGACGGTATATGTGATGTACACTACCCACATGCAGAACTCACCCTGCCTCCATATCTATCACTCATTAAAATTCTCTTTACCTCTCTCCCTTATATTGATTTGACTCCAGAAATTAGCTTCCTCTTTTTTTCTCTCCTACCCACACACTCCCTTTCTTGCCTTCCATTATCATGCTGCTAACTCGACACTGCCTCCTTCTCTGTGGTTTTTCTTCCAGCGCTCACCCGCTGTCTCTATGGGTTAATGCGGGAACATTGGTATGCTTGTGCTGAACACAGGACAGAAGATGAGATGTGTAGCAGGTCAAGTCTGCTTCGCTTTCATCCCGGTGCCTTTGAACAGATAAAGAGACTCTAATTGCATTTGCATAATCATACTAAGACAAAGTCACACGCGCACACACCAGACTGCAAGCACATGCACGAAAGCAGTGAGTAGGCACACAGATTCTGATTAAAGACATGAGTTACAATCCACGGGCAAAAACGTTTAACTACACACAGTCCACTGCAGACTGACAGTAACAAGTCACTAATATCTGTAATATTACTTGCTTCTCATTGGTCAGTCCAAACGAACATTGTATGAATTCTGGTTTGTGTTTGTAGTTCGAGTTGTATTGACCATGTTTAAGCAGGCTTTCACTGGAAGAAATGCACAAGAATACAGAAACATCTATGGTTTGTATGTAGACAGATACTGTCTATATGCAGAAGATTACAGACTGGATCCATATAATTATATACACCACAAACTTTAGAAATAATCAACGTTCGGGTATTCACAGATTCTGGAATTTTAATAAAGTAGGATTTTTAGGGATTTTTATGTAGAAATTATACTTTATTTGTAGACACATTATTTGTGTATATGTCCTAATATGGGACTGGAGAGCATCTTAAACTAACATTCCTACCTGATGGTGGTGCTTGCAAACAAAAAATAGAGAGAAAAGTGCGAGGATCTAATACAATCCTGAAGAGGGCATTAATGTGCCAATTTCATGGCAATTCATCCAATAGTTGTTGCTATCCAGCTCTCTTCCTTTCCTCTTGGGGCAACACCTGCCATGGAGCCTGGTCCAGCTGATCTGGCTCGATGGATGGTCACCATGCCGCTAAATGTCACACTGTCACATTGCTAAATCTTTTTTTAATTAATGATTTCCTTTCAAAATTACTAACTATATACACTAAAACAGCCCCATACCAACAAACTGTGATGAACTGTGTGTTCTGACACCTTT
>NW_023339785.1:2008436-2008626 GCF_004916995.1 Morone saxatilis
TCTGTTGGATCAGACCACACAGGCTCCCTACGTGTATCAATGAGCCATGGCCGCCCATGACCGTCTCCACTTCTGTTACTTCCTTGGACCACTTTTGATAGGTACTGAGCGCTGCAGACCAGGAACACCCCACAAGAGCTGCAGGTTTGGAGATGCTCTGACCCACTCCTCCTTCTAACACATCAACTTT
>NW_023339785.1:2008726-2015244 GCF_004916995.1 Morone saxatilis
AGTAAAGGGGGGCAGAGAGAGGGGGGATGACACGCAGCAAAGGGCCGCAGGTCGGATTCGAACCCGTACATGGGTCGTCAGCTCTACCGACTGAGCTAACCAGGCACCCACCTACATTCTTTCTAATGGCCAACAGGGGGCAGCTCTGTTGACTGTAGAAAAGAAATTCAGGTAGAATTAAGTCTTATGGACAAATGACTAATGACAAATTCATTTTTACTTGATTTATTAGTTCAAAAGTAGAAACTAAGTGCAGCCGATGAGCACAACTCAACTGAAAAAAAGTATATGACCACAGCCATAATGCCAAACTCGAGTCTTGAAAACGGTACTCCAGAAACCAATGGGTGATGTCACAATAGTTTCACACTTGGTGAAAGAAGAGGTGGGGGCTGAGGACACAGACCTTGGGGGCTTTGTGATTTAACAGTCGAATTAAGGAGGTGTGATCAATGAACAATCCAAACTTTCTGGGGTTTGTTTGTGAGAAAGTCCAACATCCAGCTGCTGAGTATGGTACAAAGGCCCAGAGTGTTAAGTTTCCCAATCTGTTTGCCAAATAGCATGGTGTTGTTTTTCTTAAGGTGTATGAAGACTGAGTGGGGGCAAGTGGAAATGGCATCATTTGTGGATCTGTTGGTTCTGAATACAAACTGATGTGGGTCAAGAAGAAGCACTTCATCAGAACGGGGCTGAAGGGTGGTAGTATATTCTAGTACACCCAAAAAATGTACTCTATCATTCCAAAATAGTAAAATAGTCAAAGACCAACATTGTGCCAGTGTAATTTAGCTATGAATTAACCAAACATTAGGTTCCTTGGAATAATTTATTCACATTGCTGTGTCTTCTGTGTTTGAAGGTTGAACTAAATTGAATGTGACCATTGCAGAGCTTTTTAGGGATACAACTCACAAAGAATGAATAGAAGCAGAGGCTGACATTAAGAAACTCTACCCAACTCTGTCCGCCCCACACATAAACACACGTTAGAGTGCACACATGCTCGCAGACACACAGAGTCCTTGGTGGATAAAGGGGATAGGAGAGCCTAATGGTGCATTGCAGGCGTGGTTTCAACAATCCATTTGTCAGGAGAGGCATTCAATTATTGCTGGGAGCCACTGGGCCACTATGACCGTCTACATGTGTTTATTCTCATGGACATTTGGTGAGCACAATATGTGTGTGCTGACTTGCCTTTATAGTTACATTTCTGTAACATGTAAAAGTTTTAAAAACGTGAAATTCTGAAATGTGGGCTAAATAAAATGCTAATCAGTGCATGTTTCCATCAACTACCTTGCATGTAGTTACCAGAACGAGCCCCTGGCTCACAGGCTGCAACAAAGGACGGAGATGTGCACTAAACATTTAAATATAATAGTAATGAGATGTGGATGTCAGGATAAGTGGTGTGTGAAAGTGCATGAATGTGATGGTTAATGTATGGTTCATGATGTCAGTGTGAAACAAAGTTGAGGCAACACATAGAAATGATGAACAGAGCTTGGTGGGTGATGAGGCAACTGACACACACTGGCTTACGCAGCTGAGAACACTGGCCAGGTGTTCCCAGTTACCTAGTTGCATGTCAGCTCCACCCAGACAGGGACCTGCAAGACACACAAAACATACATATAGTACACAGAAGCAAGGCTCTGGAGCTCTCACATTATGGTGAGAGAGAGGGTGGTGGAGTGTCCTTATCATCAATTATATTACTGGACAGAACAATTTTGTCCATGAAAAGATAAGGATTCAATTTCTATTGTACTTGTACCTGCATTCGTCCAAGCCAAAATATCTTTAAAAAATACAGCCATACTATTTTGCTTAACATGTAAAATGTTTGGAAGTGTTTTACTTAATCTAGCCTTTCTGGGATATCCTTTGTCTGCCGAACAGTGTTAAAGAAACTGTTATTTTTAAGGTGGTTTTTAGCAGTTTCAATCAGTGGGTACATTTGTTTTGGAGAGGAGGAGACCTCTGTGGATAATTGGGCTCCCGGTAGAAACCTCCTGAACCATGAACACTGAAGGAATCCTAAACGTGAGAAGCTGACTGCAATGGCGACAATGATCCCTTGCTACTTCATAAAGTCATCAAATTTTCAATCAAACAGAAATGACATATTGTATATTTAAATAAAGGTTAAATGTAGTCTAAATGTACTCTTATTCATAGGGCCTTTGTTGGGTCCTAATTTGTTAGCATAATTACCCCCTTTCTTTCTTATTATATTTCTATACTGTAACAAATGCAAACCAATAAAACTACCTATCAGCGCATAAAAACAGATGCATGTACCTTATGTACTCCTGGCTTACCTTATAATAATGATAATAACATGCTCTTTTTCTGTGCATCCTCCGTCCAAGTCCGGTTCGGTAAACAACTTTTATTGGCATGGGTATTTCCACCGTAAACAACCTTACCAGAAGCACTTGAAATTGAAATAGTAGATTGGAGAAAACACACATTCACCCATTTTCAGGCTCCTTTTTTTTGGCAGAGAGAAACAGTGAGCGAGGAAAGAGGGAGGCAAAGTCTGCCGTGTGTCCCCCTGTTCGATTCAGCTGAGAGGATTTTAATGAGCATCCAGTGAAGGCCTCCTTAACAAGAGGAGGGGGCGAGACAATGAGAGCAGGATGGAGGCTTTAATAGTTTGGGAGGAATGCCAATTGAAATGCTGATGATGAGAGGGATTGGTCAAGCAGAGATGACAGTCCCTGACTTCTCCCATTGGCCTTCACCGCTCTCTTTTTATAGATACACACACACACAACACACTCAGAGGGATAGAAAGATCATCAATACATCCTACTGAAGTAAAAGTGTAGCCTATTGTATGATTACTCTGTGTTAATGACTCGCTTAGCTAAAGCAAGAAACAAGATTTAGGTTCTATTGTTGTTCATGAATGCTGGGTGAAGTGGAATGTGATCATTAATAAATATATAAGCGACCAGTCTGATGTATGTAGAAATGTGTGTGTACTGACTCTAGCAGCTTGTATTCATTTTCATGTGATTTAATAAAGATAAACACAGAGGACAGTCGAGTGTAACAGCACTGCAGCCTCTGATTTGATCGTCAAATCAGAGGATACATTTTTATCAACATACAGTATGTGTCCTGCTGCCTTTTGATGGTTGCAGGGGTTTAATGAACTGAAGATGTAGCTTTACATATAATATTACCATTGACAGTGTATAATCAGTGGACAGAGCTTCCGGATCTGTGACATAAAGACAAAGCGAAAGTGTGCTAAACCTGCATTCTATCTAATTGCCAGCAGGGAGCAGCTCCATGGGCTGCTAAAAAAAGAAGTGAGATACACGAGAAAGTGTGTGACCAGGTGAGCCCACATTGTTTCCTGCTACAGATGGGTCCAAACCAGCCAATGAGAGCAGCTCAATTCGCTGTACGTCACCACTCCTGGCACTGAAAAACCAACATGGCAATTACCATAATGCCTCGAGGCTTCAAAGCGGTACTCCACAAACTGATGGATGACGTAGCGAACAGTTCGAGTAGTACGCGGCTATGCGACACATATACTGAAAGAATCGCCCATATTCAGTTACACTGTACACACTGGCCAGTTTATTTGGTACACCTAGCTAATACTAATGCAGTCTAACTCTTGCTGCTAGAGAGGTGTTGATTCAACTGTATTTGGAGGATGTAGTTTGTGGTATTGCTGAGACGTATAGCATTATACAGAGGAGTGTTTCTGGTATTTATCCAACTCTCATATAAATATGGTAGACCAAATAATAGTATAACACAATTTAACTGCACCACGAACTAGCCTCCAGCATCATAAAGTTAAATCTTGCTAAAGCAAAGTAAGGCTTATGAGCATTCAGCCATGCCAGTGG
Organism: Morone saxatilis; assembly: GCF_004916995.1. Taxonomy (NCBI): domain Eukaryota; kingdom Metazoa; phylum Chordata; class Actinopteri; family Moronidae; genus Morone; species Morone saxatilis. The sequence goes on from NW_023339785.1 coordinate 2,012,614, forward strand.
AACTTGAGCTAAATGCTTACTAAGCTTGCAACACATGCTCACAATGACTGTGCTGATATTAATCAGGTGATGTTTGCAATTTTCACATTTCAGTTTAGCATGTTAGCATGCTAAAATTTGCTTACTAGCACTAAACACAAAGTACAGCTGAGGTGGCTGAGGTTTTGCATATATTTGACATACCCCCCTAGGTCCTTCCAGTGGACAGTGCCTTCCACTCTAGTGCTCTATGCTGGTGCCCTCTTTATCTAGAAAAAGGATATCAATAAAGTCACTAAAATTCATCCTCAGAAGACAATGAATGTCTGCACAAAATTCAATGCAGACATGACTGTCAGCGACCCAACAGTGGTTTAAGTTGGGAACAATTGCACCCCTAGAACCTTGCCACTATCATGGCCACAAATGAACTTTAAAAAAATCTGACTGACGATAAAATAAGCCAGTCGCTTATGTAAAATATAATCCAAATGAAAATGTACTATGGAGAAATTTAGAAGCAAATCTCCTGTATCACAGAACTAATTGTAATGTTTTATTTCTACTATTCCATTCACCGCTTGTGTATCTTCTCCCTCTCCTCCACACTCCTAGAGAAAACATAGTTTTGGAAGTTTGACTTTTGCTAAATTGTTCTGAATATGTACAGCTGTGTGCCGCTCGCATGATTTCCGCCTGCCTGCACGCCTCACGCTGCCTTCACCCGCCAGTTTCTTTATTGCCTTCTATTCAGGGATGAGCCACACTGTCCCGCCCCGTCACCGGCTCTCGTCTTTCGGTGTGTCCTGTTCTCCTCCCCTTCCTCCCTCTCCTGTTCCCCCCTACTCCTCCGGCGTTCAGATGTACAGCCGGTGTATAACTCGTGTCTCGCGGATGACTAAACCCGCAGCAATCTTGACACCACACTCTTGCTGAATGAATAGGGAAATATAGGGCAGTGGAGGAGTGGAGCATTCATCCAAGTGCTTTCACCCTGTCGCAGTGTGCATACTCGCAGAGAGACGACTTTTTCTTTCGCCAAAAGTGCACTCTGCACTTGGAAAAAGAACGCTCATCAACTTTAGATGAATAACCACCGGTGAATGCGGTGGGGCTCGCAGCAGGGGTAGAAGTGGGGTAAAGGAAGAAACAAAAAGGCAGGGGGTGGAAACACAACAAGGTGGTAGCAGGCAAAGCACTGGGGAGGCATATCTAGATGAAGTAAGAAAATTGGTGTTATGGAGCTGCTTTGCTTGCGATCCGACTCCCTGCCTGGAGCTCGGCTAAGCTCTGAAGTGCTCGTTTGTTTCTCAACCTTATCACGCCTCGGTTTCCCACCTGGGTGAACACACACAGACACGAAGCAAACGTACACATGACAGATCCATAAAAAAGCTGTGAAAAAATAAATGTTTCCCTAAGAAAACAAATACAGATCTCAGAGTTTTCTCAGACTACAGCAAGTCCAACGATAAGACCAGAACTCTGTCTGAGTTTTCCTGAGACCACTGTGCTTTCAATTTATCTTTTCCAACACACACACAACAACCCAATGACCCCTCAACCTTAATCATAATGCACAATCCCAACACAGCCCAGTCAATCCCCACATTTAACGCTCATACACAGCCTCAGGGGCCTCAAACCCAATTAGCCAGGAATGTTAGCTACATATGCGGTAATGGTGGCACTGTGTCACTGTCAGCTGTAATAGCGCTGGCCAAACACACCAAACATGCCAGAAGACCCGCAGTTTGAGAAAACACTCCAGACTACAGAGAAGAGAAGTTGGGTTTTTGGAAGCCAAACTGAAAACAGAGGAGGAAGTAGGGCAGTTAGTGGAGCTTGAATTTACTTCACTCTATTTCTACTGTGGTTGACCTTATACACATGGTGGTAGCTTGTGGTTATCATAGAGATCCCCCTCATTAGGACTCAGTGAAGAACATGGCAGACACTGCCGCCAGTTCCATTGAATGGCTGTGGCTTAGAAAGTGAGTGACTGGTTGGTAATGTGGTGGCTTAAGCAATATGTTAATTAGCTAAGCACCACTTTAGCATGCTAGTAAGTTGGACATATTATTGGCCTAATGCAATGCTCTAGATAGGAGTGTATGTTTGTTGCTTGCTAATATGAAGTAGCTGAGGTTGCTATTTAGCTTATTACATTGTTAGCATGCTAGTTGCCTGATATATTGTTGGCCTAACATGATGTGGTAGATAGGAGTGTATACTTGGAGACAGAAGTTTGTAAACAGCCTTTGCAGGATTTATTCAAATCGATACAATATAGTTCCAAGAACTCTTCAGAAAACCAAGTACAATCACAGAACAACCACAGAATCCTGAAACCTCTATCGAGGCTTTTAGTCTTATACCTCTCATTGACGTCTTACAATGGTTGGCTAGTTATCAATTTTCCTTCTATTTCAACATGTTATCTAATTTTAACAGAAGCGGATGGGTAATTTGGGAGTCCCGATGTTCTTTTGGGTTTGTCCATAGGGGACAAACTCAAGTGTTTTCAGAACAGGAAACTGTTCTCAATGTTTCAACTATAATCTATTAATAATGCACTAATATTTTCCACCACATTGCTTTCTAAGATGAAGTAATGCCAGAGCAGCATATTATTCAACACTAATAGAAGAA
>NW_023339785.1:2015293-2015520 GCF_004916995.1 Morone saxatilis
ATTGAGCCACGTATCCCCATAACCCTCAGTAGCAACGACTTTATGATTAATCACCAAATGCCCTCAACAGGTTTCGCTTTCTCTCCAAATACAGGACTTTTAACAAATATAAAATCAGATATAGACTGTTAGACTGTTTTTCTGCTATTGATCTGCATCAATTAACTTCAATAATTATTTCATCGAAGCCATCAACCTGTCTCTTAAACCCAATCCCAACTAGGCTG
>NW_023339785.1:2015620-2017628 GCF_004916995.1 Morone saxatilis
TCTGGCAACACCTATCTTACAAATGTTTTTTTTGTTTTGTTTTGTTTAGTTTTTTTGTTATCTGAGAATGAGCTGTTTGTATCTACAAACACTGTAGAGCGCTGTTCAGTTAGTTGTAATCTGCAACTTCACTGCTAATTCCTGCAAGAAAAATTCAAGTGCTCCTTAATGACTCCAAGTACTCAAAACTAGATCCAAAATGGAACTGGCTATTGCAAGTCATTTTTGAGTTACACTCATTTGAGCCATTGGTAAAAATACTTACGAACAGCTTTAAAAAGTGCTGCTTATGGACTCCCCCCTTCTCCCTCCCAACACCCACCTTATTTAACAGGCATCTTCATCAAGGTCTGGGCCCATTAAATACATCATTGGAGCGGTGATTAAAAATGAAACAGACTTAAATGCGGTAATCAATCATTTAATAGGTTAACAGGCTTAAAATATCAGAGCTCTTTCTCAGCCTGAGCTCACAGGGAGAGAAGAGAAGGAAAGAGGGGGAGAGGAGTAAAGAGAGATACCTGGAAATCATCTGTGACATTTTTTATGCCAATAAAAAGTGTACTATTATTCTTATGAAGCAGTCTTACAGAGTGATGTAGCCTTCAGTAAGGTGTGACTACCATATTGTTTATCATGAAAACTGAAAAGTGCCTGGGTTTAGTTGTGAAATGCAAAGATACATTCAACTAATTGCACATAACTGGAGCAATTACCATGCAGCATTTGAGCTATATAATGCTCAGTGTGGAGCTTCCTTTGAATCTGTGCATGAATGCATCTTATTGAGAAGAAGCTGTGCTCTGGATTCACACAGCGGTTAAGTGTGTGAATGCTTTTTCTTCGTAAGAATGGCCTCCCACTGGTGTCGCTCCACGCTTTCTTTACTCACTATGATATGAGATTACCGGCTAATACTCTCTCTCTCTCTTTTTTTTTTTTAGTTTGAATCACAAGATGAATTTGACAAAAAAAATCCAAACTGCCACCTTTTACCATCTGTGCTAAGTGCTACAGATGGGTGCTACAGACTTGTATTGCACAAGTGTGATGTAACTTTGAATGTATGCTGGGGAAAGCAGTGAGAAAAACAAACTTGTTCCCAACTACATAAGTTTCTAGAATTTTCAAAATGAAAACAGCGTGCACAAAAAGGCAGAATACACATGCAAACTCTGTGCATCATATTTATAGTATTTTATCTGAAACTGGCCTGTCTCATCCAGGACTCTCTTGTAAAAGAGATTTTGAATCTCAATGGGACTATTCCAGGTGAAATAAAAGTCCTGGTTCTGCATAGGCCTAAATCTGAGACCTGTACCTAGCACGAGGTTGTCCTTAAGACCTGACCTGGCTGAATCCAACTTCTACAACCAAATTTGAGACCTAAACTGTCAAAACCGTCACTAAATGTACTGCTGAAGGATTGAATGATTTGGGTCACATGCTTGCCAGATGGTGCATTAAAGGACTACTGTGTAGGATTAAGTGGCATCTAGCTGTGTAGTTGCAGATTACAAAACCCTCACCACACCCTCCCTAGAAAACTATATCAACAACCTTTGGGCAACTTCTCAACTTCTGATAAGCTCTGTCAAATGATGATGTCCAGAAGATTTGGTAGGAATCAGAGCTATGTTTTAGGAGGAAATGTCCAAAATGTGTTTTTCAAAAAAATAAAATGCGGAAAATCTAGCCAGGTTGACTTCAGTGGACTTTTTTATAGAACACATTAAGCTGGACAAGTCAGTCGGACCTATGGTATGAGGGGTGTGGCCTTTCAAAAATAAAATTTTTGGGCCTTAATTACACCGCCACCATATTCATGTTTCTAGCTAATTCCAGCTTGTAGCAATTTGAGCTTTTGCGGCAGACAAATAATATTAATATACCAACACAAAAACAATTTGTTGCCTACACCCCTGCAATTACTATACTTATATCATTATAATAAATTATCTGCCTAACCAAAAGGTGAAACTGTAAAACTCTATGTATGACTGGAAAA
>NW_023339785.1:2017728-2017940 GCF_004916995.1 Morone saxatilis
AAAAAAAAAAATGTTCTCCTCATGTGCAAAGTATCCAAAATCTTCCACTTCCACTGTTCAATTTCAGTATCAATGGAAATGTATTCTCAAGAAGCCCTTTCCAGTGTGTGCTTCTTATAATGAGCTCCTTGTGTAAATATAACAGCCTATATGCTCCACATCGGTGGGTTCTTAACTATACTAATTATTTGCCCCCTGAGTACCTATTGATT
>NW_023339785.1:2017984-2018474 GCF_004916995.1 Morone saxatilis
TTAATGTTCAATAATACCCTTTAATAACACCATGTGTGAAATGTATTGATCACTTTGGCATTTTCCATATTGATTAGCCTTTGTGTAGATAATGATTACCTGCTATATTTATAATTTAGTTATTCTAAAAAATACACTGTATTCTTGATGCTCTCAATTATTTATATTCAATTCAATTCAATATCCCCAATTTTATTTGTATATGCGCCAATCTCATAACAGGAAGTTACACTCCAGGACACTTTCAAAATAGAGGGCAGGTCTAGACCGAACTCCTTTAACATTTACAGAGACTCCAACAGTACCCCCAATGAGCAAGCACCTTGGTGACAGGGCCAAGGAAAAACTGCCTGTTAAGAGGCAGAAACCTCAGAGAGAGAGAGAGAGAGAGAGACAGAGAGACGGATAGAGAGACAGAAAGAGAGAGAGAGAGAACAGAGGTAATGACAGAAGGACAGACAGACAAAGATGCACAGCAACAACAGTAGCA
>NW_023339785.1:2018499-2024368 GCF_004916995.1 Morone saxatilis
AGACGACTCAACCTCTAGTAAAAAAATACAGGTCTGAAACACATAAATTACGCTCTGTACTCTAAAGCATGTTCACAACAACTCAACCGTGAAAGACACAGACTTGAGTGAACATTCCATAAGTGGACAAAGCTCATTTCCACCAATATTGGACAGAACTAAATACTAGCTTATTGGAACATATATATATAAATTACCGCTTTTTCTAAATATTGCAACTCAATTCTTGTCTTAGTATCTCAAAACAAATGAGAAACCTTCTCTTACACTCCAACTCAATATTTTAAGAAAAATACTTTGCCACTTCTAATAACTTCACAGGATCCCTTCCCCGGTTTCCTTAATCACATCTAGTGGAAATGCGCTTTCCATAGAATCCAGCTTTCAACCTGAGCCCATGCAACACAAACGTTTAGGAGGAAGTACGGGCTACACAAGTATCATTACTCTTTGGTCCTAACCTATTCACAGATAACCCTGTTTGGTTGGTCTGACAATACACAACTCCTAGTGAGGCTGCTTGCGATTTGGTTTCAAGTAGACACTGAGTGTGGAAGTTGGCCAAGCTCGCCTACACCAATGAGCTACTGCCGCCCCTAAAGCTGCTGGTTATATCGGAAAAATGCCGTTACAGTTACCCAGAGCCCCCAAAGTAACACTTTGTGCAACACCAACATCTCTAAATCTCAAAAATATAAAAATTTAAAAGCAAATACATTATTACACAATTCTAATAATAATTTAAGAAGGTGGAAGCATTAAATGTTTTTAAATAAAAAAAAAAAAATGTTCTCCTCATCGTGCAACAGGTATTCCAAAATCTTCCACTTCCACTGTTCAATTTCAGTATCAAAATGGAAATGTATTTCTCAAAAGAACCCCTTTCCAGTGTGGTGCTTCTTAATAATCGAGCTCCTTGTGTAAATATAACAGCCTATAGCTCCACATCTCCGGTGGGTTCTTAACCTATACTAATTCATTTGCCACCCAAAATGAGTAACCTATTGCTTAATGGTCTCAATAATATCTTCACCTAACACCACTCCGTTGGAAATCGCGTATTGATCACTTTGGCATTTTCCATATTGATGTAGCTTTGTGTAGATAATGATTTACTGCTAATATTAATAAATACACATATTATTATTCTAAAAAATACACCTGTATTCCTTGATGGCTCTCCCAATTATTTATATTCAATTCAAATCAATATCCCCAATTTTATTTGTATATGCGCCAATCTCATAACAGGAAGTTACACTCCAGGACACTTTCAAAATAGAGGGCAGGTCTAGACCGAACTCCTTTAACATTTACAGAGACTCCAACAGTACCCCCAATGAGCAAGCACCTTGGTGACAGGGCCAAGGAAAAACTGCCTGTTTAAGAGGCCCAGAAACCTCAAGAGAGAGAGGGGAGAGAGAGACAGAGAGACCGGATAGAGAGACAGAAAGAGAGAGCGAGAGAGAACAGCCAGGTAATGACAGAAGGACAGACAGACAAAGATGCACAGCAAAACAACATAGCAACAAACTTACACTAATAGTAGTGATGATGATGATGATGATGAATCATGAAGAAAGAATGATGACGAAAACCAACAACGATGGGGGACAATGAGCAGTGAATATATAAACTCAAAGTAAAAGTTAACAGTAACATACTGCTGCTTAAAAATATTGCAGCTTACAGCAAAAAAAAGAGCCAGTTATTGGAACTGGAAATGGAAATGGGACTATTAGTTGTTACCATGACAAGAGCTTGTTGTTAATTTAGCCAATTAAATATTTCCAGTGGTGTAAATTAAATTTTTTACATTTAGAGTCTTGTCCAAGGTTGCATACAGTATATTGATACTGAAATATTTTGTCAAAAGATTAGTATAATTTGATTCTATTTTACTTTGTCAGGAGGATATCAGGCCCTTCCTTTCATCATATAGTGCTGCTGGGGACTGTGGGTTCTGCTGTTCTCCTCCTCTTCTATTCACCGTGGATTAGGAGAGAGAAAGCTCCGTGACACAAACTAGGAAGGATATAATGCACAAGACAGTCAGCTAGGCACATTGTGTCTGTGTGTGTGTGTATTTCATAAGGGTATTGTGTGTGAGATCCTCTGCACTATACAATGGAGGGTTTGCACTAAGGACCCTCAGTGTGATGAATAAAGAGAGAGATGGGGAAAGAGAGAGAACAATTACAAAAAGAGAAAGAAAAGAATATGAGATAATGACTGAAAGTAGGAAGAGATTTAACAGAGAGCACAAGAACTGGTCATCGTTCATAGAGTTAAAACATTTCTATTCTCTAGAACTTGGCACAGTCGTTTATTGAATGTGTTACTGCAGACATTTTCAGTTTCAGCTTGGTTGCTTAAAAGCATAATCTTGCCAGATTTTAAGTATTTGTATGAACAAGATCGTACTTGATTAAACTTATCTGGTTCTTCTTGTTTTCATTAGTTGCTCATCTTTTGTACTGATGAATTAACCAAGAGAGTCCAAGATGTCTATAAAAGACAAAGGGACTGAATCCAGATTTATTTTTAAATGGCACATACAAGTGATTGAAGATCATTTGTCAGATTTCACTTGCTATGTTTCACGCTTAGAATTATTTCTTAGTTACAAATAAATTCCCAAGTTGTCTTGACCTGTCATACGTCATGCACACACAGTCTTCCTGTCCCCACAGCAGAAAAAAAAACACAAGAAATTTCGATTCAGATTAAGGCAAATCAGCTAAAATAAAACATACAACGAAAATAAACTTGCAAAAATTAATATTCTGTTCACCATATCACCATCATCATCATGGTATGCCCATTAACTAAGAGGTCTTTAAGAATTTATTGGTGTATTTTGGTACAGCATCTTGTGGGCTGCAGTTCACTGTTGTTGAGGAGAATTCTCTCTCTGACAGTTGCCTCAGGGTCTTTTACCAGGTTGCTATCTGGGGGTACAGATCACTTATAACAAATGACAGTGTAACATCACCTGCTGTGTATATTATCGAATCCATTTCCATGACTTCCTTTTCACCTCTTACCATGTAAGTCTTAAGTAGTTTTTTAGCATCTGCAACTTCATGTCAAACTACTCTGTCCTTATCTCCGTCAAAACAGGACTTCTTGTTTTCACTGTTTGATAATATTTTTGTGAATGAAACTCAATGAATAATTAGCCTTCTATGACAGTTTTAGCGGCGCTGATTATGCTAATCAAATCTAATGAACATGCAACTCCTCATAAAGAAGTGGCATTAATCAGGTTGATAAGAGCAATTTACCACAAGTATGTGCAGTAAAGAGTGTTAGTTGAATCAAACTTCGAGCATTGAGTAGATCATTCGTACGAGCATAAGTATATTGAAGAATGTGAAAATGTGTTTTGCCCAATGTCTATGAAGAAAATGAATGGGACTTTATAGAACCCTGAATATCCACTTTGTAACCGTTAGTTTTCATCATTTCTGGAGTCCATGTTTCCTGCATGGGTTTGTACCAATGCACAGCGGAGTCACATTCACCAACATTGAGAATATAAAGATGCTGATGTCAGAGTGCTGATGTGAAATAGCACTGTCCCAAAATAACCTCAGTATCAGACTCAGTGGATGTTTGCTTTGTGTTGCCCTATAATAGAAAGCATGTCATCATAGACAGGAACCATGACAACAAAACCCCTGACTCTGGTCACTGTCTGATGCATTGAAATGAATGAGGAGACTGCAACTCTTGATGCAGTACTATTGTCAGTGTGTCCTAGTCATATGTAACTATGCAACTTGACATTTGTTAGGTAGCCGGATTGGTATCATGAATGATAAAGAAGTCTTGCCTTAATATTCAGTACCAAAGAAATAATACACATATGATCTCTGTTTTGAGCCCCACATCCGTAAACAAATCCATGCCTGTATATTTTACCCATTATTAACTATTGCCACTGATCTGTGATTGATTAGAAATGGAACTGTAGACCTTTACATTTAGTCAGGGTAAGTGATTTCTAAGCTGTATTTGCACTATACAGAAGGACCGGGAGATTCCAGCACTTGTCTCAGAGCTGACCCATTTTTCCACCACAACATTAAGTACATTGGTCCATAGAGAGAGCAATACTTGGCCCTGCTCTTACAGAGAGTCCTGAATGTAATCTGTTGATGCCCCTCACCCCCCATATATTAGTAACAACCTTATTTAATTCAACATATTGTTCAGAGATAGGACCAAGCAAACAATGAGGCCCTATGAAGATAGCTGTGGCACTTGGAGTAGCCCTGCCTACAAGCATATTCCCTGAATATGTGGTGTTTAAGGAAAACAACATCAACTGTACAGCAAAAAACAACTGTTCTTCAAAAATACAAGACATAAAAGAACATGGCGAAAAGGAGGGTATTTTTAGTGCTATATTTATCTACTATGATGTATGCTTTCAGCTTCCACAGTGTGAGGATTCCCTCCTTTTCACCCACTTTATATAGCTTTAAATCAAGTACATTTGTTTAGTTTTTTTCTTCAACTGTTGTTTAGAGTAAATAAGCAATCTGAAAACATCATTTTGGGCTCTGAGAACTCATGATGGACTTGTACACTGTACAGAATAAGCCTCGAAGTACCTGTCTGCAGCTACAGGGGGTTCCCTTAATCCTAACCTAGCCCAAGAAGTCTCCTTCTTCATCTTGATAACCTCCTTTAATGGTTCCCAGCAGGTTCTTAGGCTTAGATGGAGGCCTTAAACATGACCCACTCAGATTCCATGTCCCCATACTCCCCAGGGATGCACAAGAAATTCTTCCAAAGTGGGAGCTGAATACCTCATTGACAGGTCCCTCTGCTAGATATGCACACTTCACTTTCACTACATGTTTGGGCTTACCAGGTTTGTCCCTTACCCTTCCCTGCCATCTGATCCAACTCTGTTCCTCTCTTCACCCGAGTGTCCAAGGAAAAAGGCAGCTGATAATATGACCTTGAAGTCAATCATCAGTCTTTGGCCTAAGGTGTTCTGGTACCAAGTACATTTATGAACCACACTGTGCTCAAACAGGGTGTTTGTTATTGCCAGTCCATAACTAGCACAGTAGTCCATAACAAAGGTTCAGATCAGGTAGAACGTTCCTCCCAATCACCTGCCTCCAGCTTTCTCAATCACTGCCCATGTGAGTCCCCCAGCAGGACGGTAGAGTTTCCAGAATGCAACCCAACAACTCTAAGGCCTTCCTCTCCCCATAGTGGGTGTAGGTCTTTTAGGCTGTTATTGGCCGATACCCATTGGTCAAGGCCCTGCCACCAGACACTCGCCGGTGGTAATTCTTGGAGATGTATTATTTAGAAAAATAAGAGTAATACCATTTATTTTTGCATGTTTTAAGAAGATAAAACAAGTTTTTTTGACAGTGGTGTGAAAGAGCCGGAGGATAAAGCTTAATTGAGGCCGCAGAACAAAGACAGGAAGAAACAAAGACAGAAAGAAAGAAAGAGACGGAAGATGCAAATAGAAAGGTAGAGGAGCTGGGGAATGAGTGCAGAACAGATCAGGGAACCCCAGCAGTGAATAAGCGCCTATCTCTTTGATTTCTGCCCTCCTTTTCTTTCCTAATAATGAGCACTTTTAATGGTTTCTCAGAATGTCAACTCCCAGTCTGCAACTAGCCGAGCTTGGCTGTGTGTGGGTGGCAGAGAGACCGGAGGGATAGAGGAAGGGAGAGAGGCTGGGAAAGGAGAGAGGGAGCATGGAGAGAGAAAAGCAGAGGAGGAGAGTCTATGAACTGTCCCGGCACAGTTTTCTAATGGAAGTAATTATGTTTAATGCTGCTTTGCACTAACTAATCATCTTTAGCCAGGCTGAGCCAAGGGGGTCAGT
>NW_023339785.1:2024393-2034917 GCF_004916995.1 Morone saxatilis
ATTACCAGCAGTCAGTCTAGACAGACTACTGGTTAGTGTGCCCCACCTGTCCTCAATCATCTACCCAACTGTCACTGGTTTCTGGCCTTCCCCCTGAGAGTTTCATCTCATATGCTAAGTAAGATACCCCCTTTATTACCCGCATCGCCTCGCATGTCCTTCTTTTTTTCGCCAGGGTAGAAAACCCAACTTTTTGTCTTTCTTTGTGGAGCTAACCCTAATTCGTCTCACCAATCCGGAAGCGTACATCCATTGATTAAACACGTAACCGTTTATTGAGCGCGACGGCGAATGCGTTTATGCGCTGGAATTGCCGTGTAGAGTCATAGCCGTTTCGTGTTTCTCGCTTTCTCGCTTTTAGCGATATCTTTATCCCTATTTACCAATTTATTGGGACGGTATCCGCAAAAAAGTTGCAAAGGTTGGTTTAGTTCCCGCTGGGGTCGCACTGAGGGAGGGTGGGGGGGTGGGGGGGGTTGGGGGAAATTTTCACCGGAACAGGCCATTTTAACCTCCAAATGTATTTCATAAACGGGATATTTATTAATTTGCCTGAAAAGTGCCAAGGTTCCCCTTTAAACGTAGCTCAGTCAGTAAATATGGATATTGTGATGTCTCAATAAGCTATGGATGAATACAAGCTGTATGAACAGAAGAACATGACACGGTACCTATGCCGTGTGATTTTGTTGGTAAGATTGTAGCTTGGATTGACAACACCTGTGGATTTTCACTGTTACATAGTTACTAATAATAGAGTAATGTCGGGAACTTTATGTTGATATGACGTTAATGATGAAGGGACCATGTGATCGTGAACACACCTCGTTAAGGATACCAAAAATCACCAGGAGAGTGGAAGTTTATAGAGGATGATTTTTTTTTTTTATGAATCGCCTTATTTGTAACTTGATATACGTGCTATCCAGCTGGCTAGCTCCTTGTTTTTCCCAGAGCCGTAACTGTCCGGCGTACTCGCTCTGGTGTGTGTACGGTGTGTGTGGTTGTTGTGTGTACGTGTGTAGTGTTACGGTTGATGGTGTATGTGCTTCCTGTATAATATGAACTTGATCTACGTGCACCGAGTAAACGGATAAGATGCTACTGTGAGAGAGATCACCGCAAACGAAGCCAGAGAAATATGCATTTAGATATTAGCTTAGAGCTTATAAAGAGAACGGAGCTAAACCGATGCACCTTACAAAAGAGGTCCTGAAATAGAGGTGCTTCAACTATAGCCAGTATCGAAGCAAAATAAATAAATCAGAACCCGACGTATTGTGATCAAAGCCACAAATACAAATAGAAAAAACCATGAAAAAGGAGGAAAAAGTAATAAAACTATATTAATGTCTGACTATGGCAACCCATGGGATATAACAGGTGTTTATGTTAACGACCAACACCTCTTCTGTAATGAGATGCGTAAAACTATCATGGCAGAATCTTGCATGAATCAGATGCTTAGCATAACAGGAGAACAGAAGAAAACCAATGCATCACTTAAGTTTCCTTATCAGAAATGGGATTTAGCAACGGACTATCAACCATAAAGAAAGCAGGTAATATAGTCAAATTAAAAATCATATCTGGAACTCTTAGGAGAACAGATATGATGATTCATAAGCACATATTACATATTAAATTAATAAAAGCTTTTCAGCTGTTTGGAATCATCTCGTGCTTTTTGAGGGGGTTATTAGCAGTCAAAAATAGCTGGAGAAAACCCTTTTAAAGATAACCAGTGAAGCTTGCTGTACCCCCATCAAGATTTGTATTCCCTATTGGCTAGTTCATTAAAAAGAAATGTTGCTTGTATTCATTGCATGTAAAATTCTACACTTTGGATGTTTTATGATCTAATTTGACCAATAGTCTCTCCTGGAAAATTGTTAGGGGAGGTCTGTGCATCTGCAATTAGGGGTGATTAATGTGTAGGTTGGACTGTTGAGTTAGTTTTGGGAATAGAATAGTTATATGAGAAACATAAATCCAGGAGCAACGATTTATTTGAATTGTCCTTCTGTTTTACATTGAAAGCAGCACAAGGTGAAACCCTTCACTTTATAATCATAGTGTGATATTATCATTGAAGTGAATATAGTTATGATTAAGTGAAATCAACCCATTGAAATAGGGTTTCTACTATGAAAGCAGAAGCTAAGTGTAGGACTAGAATAAATACTAATCGGTGCTGTGACTGTTCTCAACAGGAAAGGTTGTCATTAGAACCATCTGCTTTCTCCTTTCTGAACAGACCTCCTCTTGATCATCTCTACCTTAGTAACAAGTAGAGACAAAACACTGCAATTTTCTCTGATTGGTTTTATTCAGTTATTTCTTACCAATGCAAGTTGCCTGCATAATCAAAAGCTATATCGCTGCATCTGAATAGTCGATGTGTCCTATTAGTATAAATTAAGTTTAAAGCATTTCTATTAGTATTTCCATCTGAAATGAAAGAAGTGGAACCCAATGTGTTTACATATAGGCATGGACACTAAGGGGGAACATCGACCTATCACCAATACTTTGGCTACTACCTCACCCCCCCCTCCCACCTGACCTTTATTTTCCAACATTCCCCACGGCAGTCACCCAGCCTACGCGCACACAGTTACCCTTTGCTATCTCTCCTCGAAAATTCTCAGGCTCTCATGAAATCTCTCCCTGTATCTCACTAATTCAACCCTCAACACAATTCATTTTATTTGTATCGCTGCCCATTCATAACAGAATTAGTCTCCAGTGACAGCTTTCAATAGAGCCAGGTCTAGACCCGTTATCTTCCTTATTAGAGCGAGGGTGAGAGAGAGACCCAACAGTACCCACCATCTTGACAAAGCACCTTGCGACGGGGGCAGGGAAAAAAAATCCTTTAGAGTCAGAAACCTCGGACAGACCCTTCAGCGTCTAGGGTGGGTGGTGGTGAATCCTGCCTCGACCAGGTAATTGGGATGAGAAGAGAGAGGAAGAAGAGAGGGAGAGAGAATAGGAGACAGTGAGGAGACATAACAAGAGTAGAGAGAACAGAGGTAAACGACAGAAGGACAGAGCAGAGACAGAGAGCACACCAACAGTCTACAACACTAATAGTAATGACTGATGATAAGTAGAACCTGAAAGAAGATGAATGATGACAACGACAACCAACAAGGGGCGGACAATGAGCAGTACGCTATATATTTTCATCTGTAGTAATATAATAATAATAACAAAAACATTATCAGTGATAAATTAGCAATGGCAGTCAAGCATAGAGCCAATAGGCAAGAGGCTCCAACAGGGATACCATACAACATGCAATGAAAGAAACTATGGCTATAGCACATAAAACTAAGAGATGGTTCAGGACTCTCCTGGATCGCATCCTAACTACAAGCTTAATCAAAGAAAGAATGTCTTAAGCCTCCTCTTAAATGTTGGAGAGGGCTGTTGCCTCCCGAACTCACAACTGGAAGCTTGTTCCACAGGAGGCACGTTGTGTAAGGCTGGAGGCGGGCGGGCTCCTGTTCTAACTTTTAAGACTATAGTTCAACCACCAGAAACGCTGGTAGCAGCCATTCTTAGTTTAAAAATGGGCATGCATGTTACAGTGTGTAGAAAAACCAATTATCTGTGAAAGTCATTATCTGTGGAGAAGTTATACCAAGTAGGTCGTTGAGTCTTAATGTAAGCGTGAGGGGGATGTCATCCATCTCACAAAGAATTATGCATGCAAGAGAAACCCAGTTTCTAGATGGGTAAATTGGTACAAATGAGCCTCTTCAAGATATGAATGGGCATGACCATGGGCTTAGAAGAGCTTTGTAGGAATGAGAGCCATTACTGTATTTCTGAATTTGACAGGGAGCACGCAGTGCAGAAGAGCTAAACGGCAGAGATGGTCGTGACTCTCGTTATTTCCTAGTTGCTCTCTCAAGTACTTTGTGCTGCATTGCGTTTTGATATTAATTGGAGTGTCTTAATGGTACCTTAAGGTCCACCTGATAATAAAGAGGTTGCCAGTAATCCAGCCCTAGTAGTAATTTGAAGATTCCTAAAAACAGGTGGTGCTAAGGAGAGAGCGAAGTAAACTATATCTTTTAGACGTGAAAGTTAATGGAGTGAGAGTAGGCCTGAGAGGGTAATATTATGTTTAAGGGAGCATTGTATATATAAAACGGTGATATGAACTCCAAGAGGGACTTGTGGAACTCCAAAGTGTATTCAGGTTCATTTATGGGAGGATACCCATCGTTATCTGTGGGTACAAACGAGTCTGATAAGTATGACTTAATTAACAGCTTAGAACGCGCTTTGAACCGCCCAATTTGGATGCTCAAGGTCTCTGTAATAGAATCACTTCACTGGATCACGGCCCGCTCAACAAGTCGCCTCGGCATAAGATCTATAACTGTAAATATGATGTAATGAACCTAGTATATAAAATGAACCGTTGTGCTGAATAATTCATTTTACTATGTTTTCATTGAGTAGTTCATCAATCTTCATTTTTTCCTTGACCTTGAAAGTAATTATTGTAGGTGATTTTAAAATTTCATGGAATGTTGACAAGTGACAGCCTCAGTAATGCATTTATCACTCATTACATACGACTCAATTGGACTTCTGTCAGAGTTAAATAAACCAACTCATTGTTTTAATCACACTCTGACCTCGTTTCTATCTCATGATGGCATTGTATTGACAGTTTAATAAGTTCTTTCCATCATAATCCTTTCCTATCTGACCATTTTACTTTAATAACTTTTTGAATTCTATTCACCTTAGATATAAGCCCATTTGAGGCAAAACTCCTAAAAACAGCAGTTATGCTATCTGAGGGTGCTGTAGCAAATTTAAGAGGAGATTCCCTTCCAGTGTTCAATCAATGCCATGTCTGAAATATACACAGACCGTCTATCTTAACTTTAGTCACTCCCAAAATTGATAATCTTCGTTAATAGTGCTGACAGCTCTCTGCGATCACGTTAGACTTTCTATCGCTCCTTCAGAAAACAGAAAAGTTAGTAAAAACATAGGAAACTAGCCGTGGTACAACATCAACATCGCCAATGCTAAAGCAAAAACAACGAAATCAGAAGGAAATTGCGCGCTTCGAAATTACTAGGGATGCGGCATTGATTTGGCAAATGATATTAAGAATTATCAGACACAGGCCCTCCGTAATGCCAGAAGGAGCACTAATTACTCAGCCACTAAAGAAGAAAATAAGAACACCTTAGGATTCCTCTCAGCACTGTAGCCAGGCTGACAGCGATCTATCTTAGTTCTATTGAGCATATTACAGCCCATAAATTTTAAGTAGCCAAATGACTTTATGAAAATTCTTTTTATATAAATTGTTACTATCTAGAAGAAAATTGTCACCAAATACCCCTTAAGTAACTATTGCAGGCCTTCCAATGATCAGAAATTGTACTAATGCGTCACCTCAGATATATAGCTTAGAATGTTTAGGCTATCGATCTTCATCAGTTAACTTCAATAATTTCTTCATCGAGCCATCAACCTGTCGTTATGATCCAATCCAACAGCGCTTAAAGAAGTTTACCCTTAATTGGCACTTCTTTACTGGATAACTGATAATCCTTTCTTTATTGTCAGGATATGTACCACAGTCCTTTTAAAGCTAGCTGTTCAAATTAAACCCCTTCTTAAAATGGCCCACTCTCGACCCCCAGGGGGTTTTAAGACCAACCCCCCTATAAAAAAAGACCGCGATTTCTAACTCCCTTTCCTCTCTAAGATTCTGAGAAAGTAGTCGCCAAACAGTTGTGGTCGGGGGTGACTTTTTACATAGCAATAATCTTATTTGGAGGATTTTCAGTCAGGATTTTAGAGTTCATCCAGCACAGAGACAGCTCGGTTAAAGTTAGTAATTGACCTTTGATTGCCTCTGACAAGGTATTGTCTCTGTAACTTTATTATTAGATCTTAGTAGCTGCATTTTGACACCATTTGACCATAATATTCTTTACAGAGACTGAGCAACAAATTGGCATTTAAAGGAACGCACTAAACTGAGTGAGGTCCTATTTATCAATCGTTCACTAGTTTGTTCATGGTTAACGATGGAACTCTTCATATAAAATTACTACAGTTAATCATGGGAGTTCCAAAGGTTCTGGTATCTTGGGACCAATGCTATCTTACTTATAATCATGCTCCCCTTTTAGGCAAATTTATTGGAGGAATCACTCCAATTTAAGCTTCCATTGCTCACTGCAGATGATACTGCAGTTATATCTATCAATCAAGCCTGCCATGAAATTAATCAACTTATCTAGATGTACAAACATGATCGTCTTAAGCACATAAACCTGGAGAGCCTGCAATTTTCTGAAATGTAAACCTCAGCAAAAAACCGAAATTTTAATACTTGGCCCCAAAAACCTCAGAGACTCCTTTCTAAAGATACTATGCCTAC
Source organism: Morone saxatilis (assembly GCF_004916995.1). Classification (NCBI taxonomy): domain Eukaryota; kingdom Metazoa; phylum Chordata; class Actinopteri; family Moronidae; genus Morone; species Morone saxatilis. Next base: position 2,030,827 of record NW_023339785.1, read on the forward strand.
TCTAGATGCATTACCTGGCCTCTAGTGGGCCACTGATCAGGGTGATCTTGGAGTTATCTTGATCAGACTTTCATCTTAACTTCCCACATAAAGCAGATCTCCAGGCTGCCTCTTTTCATTTACGTAATATTACTAAAATCTAGACACATCTTATCACAGTTACCAGATGCCAAAAAAACTAAATCCATGCATTTGTTACTCCAAGGCTGGATTACTGCAACTCTTTTGTTATCAGGTTGCCCTAATAAGTCCTTAAAACGCATCCAATTAATCAAACGCTGCAGCACGAGTACTGAAGGAATAGGAACAAGAGATCACATCTCTCCTGTTCTAGCTTCTCTGCATTGGCTCCCTGTTAACCATTCAGAATAGAATTTTAAAATTCTCAATCCTCACCTATAAAGCTATTCATTGTCAGGCCCCCTTCATATCGTTGAAGAGCTCATAGTACCATAATACCCCCTCTAGAAACTCTAAGCGCTTCTCTGAATGCCTGGGTACTTGTTGGTTCTATAGTCTCTTAAAAAGTAGAACAGAGCCAGAGCCTTCAGTTACCAAGCTCCTCTCATGTGGAGGACCAGCTTCCAGTCATGGTTTCGGGAGGCAACACCCTCCCTCCACATTTATAGAGTAGGCTTAAGACATTTCTCTTCGATAAGTTATAGTTAGGCTGGATCCAGGGTGAGTTCCTGAACCATAATCTTAGTTTGCTGCTATAGGCTAGACATATCGTGGATTTCCATGGGCACTTGGCTTCCTCTCTCCTCTCTTCTCTTTCTGCACACATTCATTCCCATTAATGCATGTTACTAACTTCACTTCTTCCGGGTTCTTGTGCTTTATTCCTGCAGGTTCTCATGGATCCTGGTGGAGCCTCCTCGGCCATGGTCCTGCTAGACTGCCAATTGCTAATATACTGATATTAATCGTTATTATTTATTAGTTGTTGTTGACTACTGTTGGTGCTGCCGGTTTCTGTTGTCGTCTGCATCGCTGTCCCCCTGTCGTTGCTGCTGCTCCGCCCGTCGTCACCGTCTTTTTCATGATCGTCATCGATCATTACTGGTCTAATGGCAAGTTGTTTAGCTTCTGATTTTCTGTACATCTGTTCTGTCTCTCCTCTATCTGTCTCTCTCTGTCTCTCTTCTCGTCTCTCTCTTTCCCCCAACCGGTGGTCAAGGCAGATGACCTACCCACCTTACGAGCGAACGGATCTGTCCGAGGTTTTGCCCGTATAAAAGGCACGCTTTTTCCTTTGCCCCCGTCGCACCAAGGTGCTGCTCATGGTGTACTCGTTGGGTCTCCTGTAAATGTTTAAGGAGTTCGGTCCTAGACCTGCTCAATTGCAAAGTGCCTGAGATAACTCTGTTATCGAATTGGGCGCTATACATAAAAATGAAAGTGGAATTGAAGGAATTGACATTAAAGCGCGATTGATGTAAAGACATACATGTTTTAACTTCTGCTTCTTTTCAAATTCTTCAGTGGTAATTTAGATGAATTGAGCCTGGTCATTACTCTATTTGACACCAGATTTTTCAGCATATAGCATGCTGTTTGTTATTTTATCTTCTCATGGTTTAAAGTGGACAGGGCTTTCCTTGCACAAATCTGGCAAATAGCAACATTTGTATCATAATACAATGACAGTGTTGGCGGTTGTTTGCTCATGCTTTAGCATCAATTTGATCAAAACAGACACGTAAGTCCACAGAGTAAATGCACATTAGCCTTGGTTTTCAAGTCTCATCCAATCCGTATCGCTCTTCTATATTTAACTTCTTAAATTCAACTTTTATTGTTGCTGCTATTAAGTCAAGGACATTTAATAGAAGAAGTTGGCTACTTAACGATTTGAAACCTAAGTTTTTTGAGGCCATTTTTCTTTCTTTTTTTTTTTCTTTTTTTTTTTTTTTTTTTTCACTTCTTTTCTTTTAGGGCATCTGAAACTGTACACTGGCACCGGCACCACACAACCACACAACCTTGGAATTACCAACGAGGAGTATGCCACCACACGCACGGACCTGTGATTCTGCCACTGACGTACGCTTACCGTAGCACGTCCACTCAGACAGATGGGATGCTGGTAGAGCAGCTGAGGAAGACTTTGATGTTAATTTGGTTGATGATTTCTGAGCTCCTCTTCACTTGTACAAATCAAAGCCCTAATCTTTATTACTGATTCATATCTCCACGCAACTCATATTCTTGCTTTTTTCAAGTCCCATAAAAGCACATCAGCCCGCCATTACCGGGGAGTCTGGCAAAAGTTAAAACTATGTGTGTATGACAAAGTTACAGTATGAGGGATGAGTGTGAGCTTATCTGTCGTTCTTGTAACATAAACTCCTACACAAGACTCTGGCAGAGTAGCCCTTTCCCTTCCCCTTCTGATTTATGGATACAGGTATAATACATTTGCAGGTTTCTATGTCTTTCTTCTATCAACACAAGTCAAATGACAGCTTTGTAGAAAAATACAAAAAAAAACTTTATAACTGCCTTATACTTCAATTAGGAATGTCAGATTCAATATGATGTATGTGGAAATTCTGTCATTGCCAATTTGTACAGGGCTGCAGAAACTGAGCACATGTTTCATTACACAAGAATTTGAAACACTTGTTAGTCTTTCCAACAATCACCAACTCTGGCTGGTCTCTTTGATTCACAGAGTTAGAAATTTGAATATTCAGCGATAGACTCTGACAACAACCATGGGCGTTTCCAGAAAGGGGGGCCCACCCCAAGTGCCACCCCATTATCCCTATCTCTGCCACTCCACACTGTTTTTTACAGGCTGTAGCAGGCTCCATTTTAAAGCTAGTGAAGATACTGGTATCATATGAAACTAGATGCATCCATTGGTACCAATGTTGGTGTCATGCTAGAACATCGGAAATAACACTCCAAAGTCTTTCAAAGAGATCCCTTGACCTCTTGACCTGATATCTAAATGAAAAAGGGTTCTATGGTTACCCATGAGTCTCCCCTCTGCAGATATACCCACTTTAAGCTCATCCCATGAGTCTGATGAGTCTTTAAACACATCTCTAACTCCAACTTCCTGGATCATATTTCATTGTCTCACCAGTATCTTCAACCAGTGGTTCTGAAACTTTTTTCATTAAAGTTAATGTAAATATTGTTTTAAGCCAAGTCCTTACCAGCGCAAAATGGTTTTAGTACAGAATCCCATATAAAGTGATACAATACAGCATTGCGTCATCAGTGTCTGATTTATTAAGAAAAAACAGTTTAATTTTGTAATTGGAATTGTAATTGGATTTAACTGCGTCTTTTAGATGTTTTATTGCAGTTGACAATTTACGGCAGACTGCAGTGAATAGGAATATTGAATATAAAATGTGTTTTACTGAACTTACGTTTACCTTTTGTATTAAACTTGTAGTATAATTATAAGGAATTATGCATGAGTGATATTTTTTAAATTAACATTTAAAAAAGGCAAGTACCCCCTGCAGTACTCTAAAGTATCCCTAGGCCTATGGGTACATGTACCCCCATTTTGAGAAACACTTTCATAAACAATATGCCCCCACCAACACAGCTGTATGAGAAATGTCGGACCTAGCGTTACAAATCTCTCCTCTCTGTCATTCATTCACTCTGGCTGACTCTGACTCTCCTGTCATCGCAGACATTCTCACCATCCTGCCCTCCCTTAACCCATTCCCACCAGCTTTATTGCCTTACCTACTCCACCCACTCACTCACCTCCCCATTCCCTCTGATTACCTCAGTCTATACCGGCCAACTTCCTCTAGTCCTCTGCCGGACTGGCTTTGGCATTTTGCTAAGTGTTTATTGCTTCCTGTTTTCCTGATCCTACTTGTTTTGATTCTTCAGAATTCTTCTGGTTAAATTTGCCTCCATCTTTGCCTACCTCTGTTTGTTAAAGATTAAATATTTTTGGACTGTGACTGTGAGTTTCTGCCTGTTCTCAACAAGCACCGTTACTGTTAAAGGAGACATATTATGCCCCTTTTCAGGTTCATAATTGTATTTTTGGCTCTACTACAATAGGTTTAGGTTATTATTTTTCTCATACTGCCTATAGCTGAAGC
>NW_023339785.1:2035017-2036417 GCF_004916995.1 Morone saxatilis
CAACTAATAAAAGTTTGATGATATGTGTTGGTTCATGGGAGTTGTTGTCTTCACCGCCATTGCCGTCATTGCAGTCAGTTTTCCCGGTTAGGATTCTTCAGTGTTCAGGTCAGGTTTTACCGGAGCCCAATTACCCAGAGGTCCTCCTCTACAAAACTAACAGACCTGCTGATTAAAGCGCTTAAACAATGAATAAAGGAGGTGCTTGAGAGTCCAGTTTCCCTCCTGTGCACTGCCGAGTGCTTGAGCAAAGGCAATCTAACCCCAGAATGCTCATGGGCGCCGCTAACGTGGCGAGCCCATCACTCCACCATCTCTCTCCCTGTTGCATGTCCACAAGTGCATGAAGTGTGTATTTCAGCCTGTGTGTGTGTGTAAGAATAAAAAAGAGTGAAAAGAAGAATTTCCCCAATAGGGGATTAATAAAGTATATATTTTCTTCTACTTCTTCTGTGCACAAATGCATCATTACCTGAATATGTGTAATGTAAGTACACAAGTCAATCTATATAGAACATAGCTCTAGTGTTTATCGACATTTTAATGTGAGAATGTTACATATTAGAGCTTTAAAAAACCACAAACCATGGGAACACATGGAAATCTCTTCAAAATAACTAAATGAAGCACAATGGCCATCATGCAGTAAGGAGTGTGGTTGAATCAGTAGGCAGTACAGGACCAGTTGTTTTGTTTGCTCTCAGCAGTGTGAGCCTCTACATTGATTCCTCCAGCTCTCTCTGTGATCACTTTTGTAGTGTAGTGGTTGAAAACAGAAGCTTGGTGTGGCTGGACAGCCAAAACAAAAAGAGATATCGATTTTCAATGATACGTGTCAGTGTGGACACTGTTTACCCCTAAACACAGATCCAGTGATATATGCAGGAGAGTGATGGAGTGTAGGTTTGTTTTAACAGCATATGGAAAACAAAATTACATACCAAATGACTGCAACAGGAGCAAATGGTATTGTTTTGACTGCCCCTCCATCCCTTTATCACACTACCAACACACACTCACACATGCACACCACCACCTCTGGTGTCTTTGTTTATGGATCACCTCCACACACAGAGAGTGTGAGAGGCCAGCAGATGGCTTTCATACACTGTTTGCTTGTTTGTTTAGGGTTGTTCTGTTGTGCATGTGTGTTTATTACTGGTCCTACAGATGGCCATGTGCTCACTTGAGTCCCACTTTAACCATTTGACTGTTGGAATCCTCTAGGATCACCAAGTGTGACGTCACCCATTGGTTTGGTAAATGGTAAACGGACCTGTACTTGTATAGCGCCTTTCTTGTCTTCCGACCACATTCACCCTTTCTGACTCATTCATACACATTCACACACCGATGCACAGCACATCGGGAACAATTTGTATCTTGCTCAAGGATACTTC
>NW_023339785.1:2036440-2040722 GCF_004916995.1 Morone saxatilis
CCTCTGAGCCACAGCCGCCCGTGGAGTACTGTTGTGAAGCCTCGAGTTTGGGGTTTTGGCCATTGCCATGACAGTTATACGGAGCCAATGGAGGTGACGTACTGCAAGTTGAGCTGCTCTCATTGGCTGTGCAGTTTTGAATTGTCGAGGGCAGGAAACAATGGTGGCTCGCCTGGTCACACACAATCTCGTATTCCAGAGAAACAGTTCACTAAAATATGTTTCTGAACCGATTTTAGGAGCGACATACTCAGAATCTGGATTCATATTTGATCAGCACTGCATAGTTTGACAGTTTCATCTGAGTTTGGTGCGTTGAGCTGGACGGACTGACTGAGAATGATGGTTTACTGACCTAATAAATCAAATGAGCAGTCAGGTCATTTTCCATTAGAGTTCATGGAGTTGTTTTTTAATTGCAGCCAATTGACTGCCCCATGCAGGTCTTTACATGGAATGCAGCTTTAAGACACTTCCGTGTTGGCTTCACTTTTCAGAACCGGAAGTTATGTCAATGGGGAAGACATTAAGAGAGAAAAAGAGCAAAGTGTTGCTGTCCAATTTAACAAGGGCATTGTCAGTGCTGCTTTATTAGCATTAAGCTAGCTCTGTGTTTACACAGAGATGGAGTTACGTAGTTTTTTATGGGAACCCCACCAGTATTGCTGTACACAGGCTTTCAGAAATGCAGAGGTCCAAAAACCGAACTTGCTTGTGGGGGTTGGGACATGCATCAGAGCATCAAAGTAGCTATTATACAATTATGTAAAAATACTGGTGACCTGGTGGTCGGTACAGCCATGCTCACCTAAGGTGGTGGTACTCGATAAAAAGTAAGGGTATACATGTGGACAAAAATCAGAAGTGCTGGTACTGGTGAGCACGCTGGCCTGTTCTAGGCTCTGCTTTTGCCAGCTCTGACCATAACTAATAAAAACCTAAATACCTGTGGAAGAACAGACGGTCAGCTGGACTAAAGAACATGTGCATTGATAAACTGATAAACAGCCATAGTCGACCTGTATTATATGAGCTTACTGATGAGTGGGACAATTTGGCAATGTGTGAACTTGGACTGGATTTTATAGGTTCACTATATATGACACATCTGTTATGATGCAGAATATGCAGAAAGTGAACTCTCACTTCTCACAGTCCTACTGACTGTGCTTGATACTTTCAGCTGAACTTCATTAGAGGCAGATCTAGAAGCATGCCCTCCCCAGTTGTTGAATTTGTCAAATTCAACACGTTAAATAAAAAAAATAAAAAAACAAAAAGGAAACATTTTAAATATTTGTTATGATGAAATAAGATGTTTCTTTATTGATCCCCCATAGGGGAAATTCAATTTGGCAGAGCAGCACAGGGGAATGTAGTACAAACAGTAAAGAAAGAATAAAATACAGTAAAATCTAAGCAAAACAAAGTTTATAAAATGAAATGGAATACAGTCAGCACTTGTTTTCATATTTATTTTGATTTCCATACTATGTGTGTTATGTCCACATATACTTGGCATTAAACCCCAACTCTAATTCTGAAAGAATGTGGTTTTCAAACTGAATGTGAGTGAGGAATACACTGTCAGTTTTTTCTGCATTAATGACGTTTAATTTGCCAAGTCAGAGCTGCTCTGTCTGTAATCTAAACTGGTAGCTTTTGTTCAGATTTTAAGCCAAAACAACCTGCTTTAAAAGCTGTCACTGAATATATTCAGTGTTGCAGACATGTGAAGTGTGAAATACCTGATTTTCAGTTCTTTACAAACTGTGAGAATTAATCAACATAATCATATCAAGAGAAACTAACATCATCCATGCAAGTTATTTATTTTCTCCTTCACTATAATACATCTTATTATGTTAAACTCAATCAGCAACCAACAACTGCAGAAAAAGGCAAATTATTACATTACACTGTAAATGTACAACCATGACAGTAAAAGACCATAAACTCTGTATGAATATAAAAAATATATACAGTTTCTGTAACAGTGAAATACTCATGACTCAAAGTTATATCTCGAGGCAAAGTCTTTATTTATACGGCATTTTAAAGGAATCTATATGGAATAAAGTAGTTCTTTATATTACGGACTGTAAACTGCACGGAACACCACCATCATATTTCATGGCATAAATTTATTTTATACAACATTTATATGGTATTTAACTTTATCCGTAAAATCAACAGTACTAATATGATTTTACTGTAATAGTAGAAAGGTGATACCGTATTTATTTTTTTTACAGTGTGGGGAACCAATGATACTGTGTACTTCCTGGAAGGTATTGGTAGTCCGGTAATTAGGAATTGTGGACAGGGGGAAGACATTTTTCCAAATTGGACCACTCATCCACACTGACTATAGAACCCACCCACTTTCAACTCTAAAACACTGACAATTTCAAAAAAGCTCTTGGTCAATAGACTCCAGCAGGCTGCAATTTAATAGCATTAGGAGGGCAGTACAGCAGTGTTTATTTAAATCTAGTTAAGTGAACAAGCTAATGTTACTAAGAGGTTAAAGCTTAATTTGCTAGTCCTCCAACTTCCTCACTTCTGTTATGTTCAGCTTTGCTGGCCAAGTGTTTCAACTGCACCATCTTCGCAAAACAGCGTCAGGTAGGGTATTAGCTGAAATATGTTTTAATGATGGCAATACATGTATTTATTGTGTATTATTGGTTAAAGTATGGTCATTATTAGTGATATAAGCCAACCATTATAGACCTTTTTATGGGCACCCAATAGGCCTTAGGCTGGGGTCATCTGTGCCCTTCGACCCCCTGACAGTGGGAACTGTATGGGAGGTAGGGTAAACTGTGTGTACTAAAATATTTTTATTTTCTAATGAAAATATGGTACATTTTAAGGAAACCATACAGCTAGTATCAGTATTCTGACGTGACAGCGTGCCTTCGCCTTAGATGAAGTTTAGAGGAGCTGCCGAACCACAAACAGTGTTCTGAAAGCGTCCAGCAGTGAGAGTGAGGTTGCATGTCATCCTAAGGCACATGTATTCAGAATTTACACCACTTTTTATGCTGCCTGGAGGCTTTTTCCTGTGTATCCAGTGTTTTCTTATTTTGTTGACATGGAATGTCTGTGTCCTCTTGTGCACACCGAGCAACAGCTAACCCACTACCAAGCTGAGGTGGTGAGGAGATGAAAAGCAAATGCTCTGCAGAGAAAGCACTAACCGCTGCTGATTCTGAGGACAGACAGGGTGGATGTCTACAGTGTCTGAAACATGATGCATCATTAATGTCATGATGAATAAAACACTTCAAAACATGTCCAGCCTGTGTGCTTAAGGTTTATTTTTATTTTTCAGTTTTATAATTTGAGTCAGCAGCAGCGGAGCTTGTTTTAGGTCCTACCAACATATGTAATGATTGTTACTACAATCAGAGCAAAATGTTTGTTTGTTAAAAGGTAAATGGACTCTATTTGTGAAGCGCCTTAAAAAATATTCACCAATTAATTTCTGGGTTTCTGGGTTTAATTCACGAGAATGAGTTATTCTAATGTTAACTTACTCCTTTTACTTTAGTTTATTTTATTTTATTAAGATAAGCTGTTGTGTACTGTAATTCGCATGGCTGTACATTGTACACTGTTGCATTCGACTTCCATTAGAAAACCAAATAAAGAAGTGCTATAAAGTTAGTGAACAGTGGAGCAGGAATTAACCTGACTGCAGTCTGGTATGAGTGGATCAAACACAAGTTCAGTGTGGAGTGTGTTGTGGTTATTTATTATGACGCGACTTTTTTTACTTGCGATCAGGCCTGCCAATCTATTGTGTCGGTGGAACTCCAACAAGAAAAAGAGAGTTGATTGTGCGGTGAAAACATGCTGAATACAAACGAAGCCTGAGCTCTGTATAGCGCCTTTCTGATTTCTTCCGACCACTCAAAGCCGCTTTCACAGCTACGTACCACATTCACCCTTTCAGCGACACAGTTCCACACATGATGGCAAAGTCCATCGCAACGAGACATAACTCAGTACATACCGGTTCACAGCACGACTGCACGGCATCAGGGACAACTTCTTGTGGGCTTCATATCTTGCTGCAAGATACCTTCGAATGTGGCAGAGGAGCCGGAATCGAACCAATTAGACGACCCGCTCTGCCTCTGCGACCGACAGGCCGCCTTTAATCAAGTTCAATTCCCGAACTTCAATTTTATTCTGTAGTAGCGCCAAATTCAGGTAACCAGGAAATTATCTCAGGACTTTCAAATACAGGCAGGTCTAAGCGAACTGCGGT
>NW_023339785.1:2040822-2045040 GCF_004916995.1 Morone saxatilis
GACCTGCTCTATTTGAAGTGTCCTGAGATAACTTCTGTTATGAATTGGCGCTATACAAATAAAAATTGAATCCCTGTTTCATCTAGTTCACGTAAAATGCCCCACTTGTACCACACTGCCACTGGGCCCGTGCCCAGACCATTTTGGGCCAATTCAGACCAAATCAGGCACTGTGGCGATGAACCCCTTCCTCATAATGTTATTTTCTGATTGCTTCACAAGCGTTGACATTCTAAAGCATAAATCAACACACCCACACACTGCCAATTTACTTATCATGTAGACCCTCAAAGAAACATGGATGCAAAAAGCACAATTTGGTCTTAGAGCCCGGTGGCACCAGATAGGCCCACTGTACATCCACGTCCCTTTAAAAGAAGTAAATCTGGCTTGGTGACATAGGTGTGTAAGGTCAAGCTGTTTTGGTCAGCATCTCTCTCAGTTCCAAAGTCTAGATTAACAATCAAAGCTGCCTGTGTGTTTACCACCAGGGCTTCTAAACCATGGGTTCCCAAACTTTTTTTATATTCAATGTTAAAACAATAACAGGAGAGAACAATGAATCCAAACATTGAACACAACAACTGCAAAGACGTTTGTGTAAAATAAGCGATTTGGATGAATTTTGAGCAGATTATTTTCTGTGAATATTGATCAGAGAAGAGTTTTCCTAATTTGTTCTTTCTCATATGTCTTTTATAATTATGTCTGCAACAGTAACTTTTGGAATTATTAACAATGACTTAATAGATTTATTTTTGGCAGTTCTATTGTTGTCTATTTGTTGTTAATAAACAATAGAGCCTTCTAGAAATGGGATCATTCAGCCTGTGCAAACCCTGATTTCTTTAAGACTTTCACAGAAGAGACCAGACTTGGCGTACCATTACCGACCTAAAATATATCCCTTTTTATTAACCATAACCACAATATTTTTGCAGAATCGTCCAGTACGAATTGAGCAGGAATTTACAAAAATGACGTCCCCATTTATCCTGTCTACAAAGCTCTTATGATTATGTAATCATGTTTTGTAACTCTATTAACCAAATGCGTTTACTGACATTAATACCACTCTAGGCTGTGAATGAATGATCTATTTTCATGCTCTGTTTGGAATATGATGTCTTGATATTTACTGTTTTTTTTTTTTGTTGTTGTTGTTAATTTTATCCTTTTCATTTTGTTTTAGTTTTTCTCCTTTTTGTTTCATTGTTTTTGATCTGTCTCTGTATGTTTAGTTTGTTTTTGTCGTATTTGGTTTAATTGTATGCTATTATCTTCGCCAATTTTTTTATTAAATTCTTTTGTTTGTTTAATTGTGTACTTTCTGCCGTTGAAGAACCCCTTGAAAACAAGATTGTGCATCTCAAGGGGTTTCCTAATAAAGAATTTCTAACAAAGATAAGATTAATCAACTGATAGCTTACAACACCAGACCTATTCACTGAACAAGTCATTCATGTGGGCAGCAGTTCAGAGGTCTGGAACCAGGCTACAGAACTTTGCTGTGTTAAGAATGTCAATTAAATACTTATATATATATATATACACCTAAATACACATTCAGAGAGTGTTTTAGCTGTTAGTATCATCCTTGAGCCAAAACCACCACTGTCCACTGTCAAAAAATGTTGTTATGTTAATTTCAATCAAACACTTAAATATTGCAGGTGCTTCTGTTTCTGCCAGTGGGAAAGTAATTGGGCAGGAGCAGCTTAGGTAGAGTCTCGTAGAATGTGTCTTAGTTATCATATCATTAGAGTTTTGAGATGAGCCAGCAAACTAGGGCTGCACGATATGGTTAAAAAAATCATATAGAGATTATTCTTTAGATTAGTGCGAATTATCATTTTTGCATCAGTATTTTCATTTTCACTGAAAAAAAACAAAATTAAAATTATGATGATGTGAAATGTGAACCAAACACATTTTCTTACATCTGAAGAGCAACATTTTTAGGCCAAGCCATCATTAATCGTTTGATTAATTTGGTACCCCTGTTTGGTTTTGGATTTCCTAAGAAGAAACTGAAGCAGCGATGGACGATCCAAATTGCTGCTTTACACTACAGAAAAAAGGTCTTTATGCCTTCATTTCAACTGCTGTACAAATGGAGAGTAGTAATTACTAAGCTGAAAGGTATGTATTAATTATAAGAAAATAAAAAAATAATGAAGCTTTATGAGTTTACTGCATTATTGCAGGGACTTACAGAACAAGACGAACTGACAAAGACATGAAATAAGTCTTAAAGGTCCAGTGTGTAAGATTTAGGAGAACCTCTTGTCAAAAATGTAATATAATTTCCATAGGTATGTTTTGTTCTGAAAATTAGAATTGTTGGAAAACCTTGGAAATTTGCCCTTTATATCTACTGGCACCACAGGTCCTCTTCTACGGAGTCCGGCATGTTTCTACAGAAACAGACAAACAGAACAGACAAACCTGGCTGCAGATATGGTCTACAATTTTTGCGAGTTTTGCAAGGGACATAGTTCCTCCTACACAATCACAGCTTGTTCTCATTCCCAGGTCATCAAATACAGATGCGAGTGGTGTTCAGTTAGTTCCAATTTGCAACTTCACCACTAGATGCCACTAAATCCTACACAATGGACCTTTAACGCAAAGCTCCATTTTAATATATATTAAACACATCATTTAGACTCAAATGACTCAAACATTCGTAACTTCAGCTTCATAAAGATACAGCATAAGGAAATCCTTAAAGCTGCAGTAGGTCATTTATATTAAAAAAAAATGTTGGCATTTGCATGAATCCAAAGGGCCTGAACAATAACAACTGATCCAATAGGATTAGGAGCACTACGAGGAGCCAGAGGAACCAGATTTTTTCACAGATTATCTGTCTCATGTACTACTGCCAGGATATAGTGAAAGTTTCAGCAAATATGATAAAAAGTTATTTTTATAAAAGTTCTCCATGAGCAGTGCCATAAAAATTCTATCAACCAGAGAGTTAGGGCCTGTATTGTAGTTTTTCAGTGCCAAGTCATGAGCTAGCGCAACCATTTGTAAATGCTTGTCCACAGGACAGCACAGCCAGGTAAATGGTGTTGTTAATCTCAGTGAGTGCAACTTAGATTTGTAGCAGATTTTTTGTAAAATAAAACTCTGCTCTGGTGGGTTAGCCAGACAGTAAGAAGACACTGTTAAAAGTGACTCTTGAACTCCAAGCGCAAATTGTAAAACGGGTTTCAAAAAGTGGAGAGGACATGTCCCCACATTCTCATGGGAAATTAACCCCTCGCTTCACCGAAGAAAAGAAGATTCCTCACTATAAGCATATGACAATGACCTATTTGTCCTGTGCTCTATATAGGATAGGTCAGCTACATCATATTCAGATTCAATTAACATCTGCTCTGGAATCAGTTGTCTATGTAAAACATTCAGCTTTGCCCTTGTATGGCTATAATGAAACTGTTAAAATGCGTGTATGATCAGTCAGTTGAATCACCTGTGGAAAAAGATTTTATTCCCCTGTCATCCTTTCCCCTGATCACTCTCATTGGCTGGAACCTCTCCCTTAGACATGATTGGATGAAATAAAGAAGAGATGGCTGTTGGCTTGGTTCCGTGTGAACCATCTCTGGTAGGCCTTTTCCACCAACAGAGAACCAGCTGTGTTCTCCTTCAAGCACCTGGTTTTGCTCATAAAGCTCATATCCATTGTCTCCGCTGCCTATCTGCTGTTGCTCCAGTGACTCCAGGAACCCTAACCCTCTGAGTTTGGAGTGAAAATGTAACCTTTCAGGTCCTCTGTTTCCTGATCATATGGATAGTGTTCTCTTAAGCCAACACATCCCTATGCAGTGTAGGTGCTACTGTTATATAAAGTCATCTCAATTATAGTCTGTGTCAGCAGTCTAACGTCAGACCTCAGTACACAATAAGTATTGAGTAACACTTGACAATGACAGGCCTGACAGCTAAATAAAGTGCTTCTGATTACAAAATTTAGATTACAAGCTATGTTGTGTTATCCTTTATTAATCCCATAAGGAAAACCTTTCTCTGCAATTGACCCACCCTAGGTGGAGCAATTCAATTCAATTCAATTCAATTCAATTCAATTTGTATAGCGCCAAATCATAACAAAAGTTATCTCAGGACACTGTTCAGATAGAGCAGGTCTACACTGAACTCTAGTCTAGACCGAAGGAAAAACTTTCTTTTAACAGGCAGAAACCT
>NW_023339785.1:2045140-2050365 GCF_004916995.1 Morone saxatilis
GAACCTGCGAGACGAGATAGCACAAGAACTCCGGGAAAGAAGTGAAGTTAGTAACATGCATTAATGGGACATGAATGAGTGCAGAAAGATGGTACATATCCTATAAAAATAAGGATAAATGTAACAGCTAAACAGCAGTGAAAATCTAGCACAAGTTCATCGTTTTTAGGTTTAGAGAAACCTGTGATTCAAAAAACAAAAAAAAAACTTTTTTTAAATTGAAACTTTAAAATCCCTGTTTGTTCAACTCAAAAATGTTAGTCATCAAGCTTAAGACCATCAAAATCTGGGTTTGTTAGTTTGAGAGATTCCCAAATTGTATTTCTACAAACATACACTTCTGTGGATCTACACAGAGGAGGGTGATTCAGGCAGCCACAGGTTGCAAATTCCTAACTTTGGCCATGAGTGTGAATTCTCAACGGGACTTTGGATTAACCAGCTGATTGGGTGGGTGGGTTTAAACTGGAACTCTCACTGCAAAAAGAAGTAGCTGAGCAAACTCACAATTTCAAGGCAAAAAGGTTTTATATAAATCTTGAAATTTTAAGATTGGAAATAAACTAAAGTTTTCATTTTTCTTTATTTGAAAAACTTAAATCTCTGAGTTTTAGAAACTAAAAATTCTATTTGAGAAATTCACAGTGAGTTGTTAACCCAGTTTTTCATTATTCGGGTGCTTAAAAATGAAATATTTGCCATTAACAATGTTATATTATTTAGTTTTTCACTATGTTGAGTTTTTAAAATGCATTTTTCTGAAAATTAAGTTATCATTATTATTTTATAATAAACTTAAGAATTTGACATAAAACAAATTATGAGTTTTCTCAACTTTTTTCTTTTCTTTTACAATGTTGGAACTGAACTGGACATGTTAACGTCATACACAAATCCAGGCAATGAAACCCCCTAACACAACCAGTCTCCAAATAACTGGTGAACAGGGTTTTTCAGTGTCCATGGTCTTTGAGGGCCCTTTTCACTGGAGGACTAACATGAGCCAGACAGAGTCCTCTTGCACCATGAAAGAAAAGTAACATGAGAATAATTCTAGTAAGAATCTTGAAAAAACTCTAAACAATGACCCAGTGTACAAATAAGGATACAGTCATATTAAAAAAGAAAGAAAGAGATCCATTGTATATCCAAAGTGGCAATTCTTTTTGGTTAATGTCTTTTTTTGCTGACTGCACATCATCTATGAATACACATCCTCTGAAACTCTTATCTGAATGAAAGCAAATATCCAAATATAGCCCAGAGGAAAGTTACTCAATTCAAACTGAACTACAATATCCAATAAAAACAGAAACTAACTGCTGCCATCCCCTCTTGTCTGGACAACACCATTTAGACAAGTCAGCCCTTATCACTGACGTGTGTATAAATGTGTGTGTGAGAGAGATCACTGTGACACTAAGCAGCCTCCCTCCTGGGTGGCTCTGCTCCTCCCCGAACCCCCTGCCCTCCCACATTCTGTCCCCCCCAAGGGCACGCTGACTGGAGCCAGTCCAGACCGGGGCAAGTCAGGGCAGCAGGGAACACACAGGGTCAGTGGAGAGAGTGTGTGGAGAATGTGTGTATGTGTCTGTTTTTTTCTAAGTTGGGGACTGGGGGAGGATGGGTGGGAATGAGCTACAGATAATATCAGCACTGGGGGCTACAACTGCTGCTGTGGTCGCCTCTCACTGATGTTGTGTGTGCGTGGGCATGTATATATCTTATGCAACTTCTACAGTGTGATCCACCAGTGCACATTCACTGAGAATGGACTTTACAAAGTTTAAGACATCTTGTGACCAGAAAGAAAACTTTAGAAATGAACACGATTTTAATATTCATAGATTCTAGGATTTTTAATGAGGTAGAAGGAGCAGATTAATTTTTAAGAATTTTACTGTGGAAATTAAACTTTTTTGTGTTAATACTTGCTTTGAACTTTTTCAACAGGAAGGAGATGTCAGGAGACATCAAGAAGCCACAGGCTTACACAACAGACCTCCCTTCGCTTAAGGAGAAAAAAACAAACAATAACCAAAAATGAAAAATGAATACTAAGCTAATCGGAAGAACAAAAATAAACGTCAACAAAAAAAACACACAGTAAGCAGAATAACGAACCAATGACCCAATAAAAACAAAGAAATACATAAAAACAAAGACCAAGAAAGTATATCTATCAAGACCAGTGTTGGGCAGTAACTCATTACTAATAATAATATTACGTAATCATATAAGTTTCCCCATTAACTAGTTGTGTAACTAGTTACTAATAAACTTCAGTAATAAGATTACAATTACCTCCCCAAAAACTATTACTTACAACCTTATTTTTGTTGTCACCCCCCTACTCAATCTCACAATCCAATCACATCCTTGGATTCATTTTTGTAATCATGGAGAAAACTAGTT
Organism: Morone saxatilis; assembly: GCF_004916995.1. NCBI lineage: Eukaryota > Metazoa > Chordata > Actinopteri > Moronidae > Morone > Morone saxatilis. The sequence continues at coordinate 2,047,556 of NW_023339785.1, forward strand.
TGGAAGATGGAAATGTTGGAAATAATACATTACTTTGATTTCAACAAAGAAAACTGAATTTTAATCGTCGTTAGTCTGAATTTTGGGGAGAAAGAACACAATTACAATGTTTCTCCTCTTTCTGTTTGATAAATGTTATACATTAGACACTGTCAATGAAAGCGTATATTAGGTAGTTATGTTTCTCTTAATTTGCGCAAATGTTGCATGCTAAACACTCTTTTGTTTATACACTGTAAACTACAGCTGACCCTACATGAATATGTGTGAATGGGCTGAGTGTGGCATGTAGTGGACAGCGCATCGAGTGGTCGAAAGACTACAAAGGCGCTACATAAGTACAGTCCATTTACCATTTAAATGTCTCATGAACACACTCAGTCAGAAGAAAGACTTCCAACTCGGGAAATGGGACCATCCAAGGAGCATGTGAATACACCATGAGCCCGGCACGCTTCAAACCAGTCCAAACCAGGGAAACACGAATTAAGAAACAGGACACAGGACCCCACCGCTCAGAGTAAGAAGAAGGGCCTTTAAGAACCAAAGAATGACAGTTTAACATAATTTGCACTCCCGTCCTGTCCTTCTTTCTTTGGATAAGGCCCGTCACTCATTCACCCACATCTGAAGAGCCCATAATCAACCTTCACACAGGCAGTCCACACATACCTGCGGTTTTATTTCCACCCGTGCTCATCAGCAGGGAATTCCAGCACTGATTCACTGCGATGACTGCTTTTTTTTTTTGTCCGACAGCATCTGCAGGAAAGGAGAGCTCCGACAAGAAAAAGTTCAGCCTTCTATAATCCGCTTTGCCTTTGTGAAGTGAGTGACTTTGAAACTCGCTATCACAATTACCCCCCTCCCCCTCTTCCCCCGACTTACCGGAAATAGAAAAAGAGAAGTCATTCTCTCCATTTCACCGTCCGCCTCTCTTCAAATCCTCCCGTTTGTTTAGGGAATTGTAAGTCTCTCTCGTTTTTTTTTTGTTCTTAAATTATCTTTCATTATACTCTATTGGTTTTTCTCATTTGGAGCCTGGTGTGCATAAACGCACATGGAAATTAAAACTTTTTGGTTTGTGACAGAGATTAGCGTCAAGTGGAGGTCAAACATAATGGCTTCCATTTAACAAGAAATAGATATGATTATACTGCACTTGCTCTTCGTTCAACTTCTGTCCTCAATCTGAGCGGCGCTGCTCCGATAGCTCTGCCCTCATTACGCGCCAACAAAAGGGCCCGGACCAACGGCTCATACCGCCGCTCCTCGCTATTTGTCTATATTTAACACCAGAATGGGATTCTCAAACCAAAAAAAGAAAGACTGAGAAATTTAATGGGGGCTGTTTGCTTGTAATATTTATAGTGTGCACCAACAAAGGCTTTTGTTGGCATTGGATGAAAACATTGATGAATATTCAGCATGTACAGGAGGATTAAACGGGACTACAGATGATTTAGCGTGTGCATCTGAACTCCATCTGCAGATACCATAATCTACCTCGGATTACAGCCACAACATTGACTTCAGACAAATAAAAACACATCAAGATCTCCTAAATCTACACGGCTGTTGTAAAACTGACTGAGTTGATTACAAAATGTTTGCTGACATGATGGAGGAGACAGTTTTCCTGATTTGTCATTAACATATTGAGGTCATATTCGCCATATATTATCACATTTTGGGGAAGTGGTCACAAGTGTTCATTTCATGCTCAGATTAGTCTGCTGGAAAGCTTTAATCAATCAATCAATACACTCACTGATGGAAGGAATCAAGTGTTTTTATTTTTACCTCGTACGGAAAGCCAAGCGGCTCTTAAACCTATTGCTTGACTGCAAGGCTCCAAATAAAATATCAATTTTAAGGTTTACAGCGTTTGAAACCATCCAAACGATAAGTTTGGGGCTGTAATAAATGTCCGCCACATGTTTGTCTCTGTGGTGAAACGCCACTGCGTACTGCGCTATTGTGTGCCAAAGAGCCAGCGCTTTGTACACATTCCTGCACAGATTCATTTGTTATTGAAGGTTAATGAGTGACTGTGTCCCCAATGAGGACATGAATTGTTACAGGAAGCTAATGCACCATAACAGCCCGACCTCATATAGAAGTTCCTCATTATACAGAGAGGCCAGCAAGTTCTTTCTCCCAACTCATTACTGACGCTTGGTTGGTGGCCCTGCGCTTCAAAATATGAAGATGTAGGTATCCTTTAGTGTCATTTCTGGACAAGAAGGGGTCCGCAATCAAATTAGCAATAATGACTAGGCAACAGTAAGTTACATTCCTTATGTAACACAAATAACTTAAAAGATATCAACTTTTACCATTGGTTTCTAACAGTCAACAGCCACCTCCTGGGTTAAAGTCCTGTGTTTGTTTGAGCCATCCATGCACCCCACCACCTCCATATGCAGACTTTCTGGCTCTTTATACTACATCTATAATAAATACCGCTTAAGGATGGAGCCCTGCAGGTCCACAGATGACACTAATGGGCACCTACAGCGTCACATTTTGAAGGGCCACCGACCAAGCTGCAGTGTTTCACGAGTTGGGAAGGCTGGAGATCCTGGATCCGGAATATTTTTTATTTTTATCAATGATGATAACATTACATAATAATAATAATAATAATAATGTTACATACATAATACTTTATATCTTATCTTTTATCTTATTTTTGATTCTGTTCTTATGGTCAGGGTTTTTAATTTTAGTTAGTTAGTTAGTTTAGTTTAATGTTTAATGTATGTTTGTATTTGTATGCTACTGGATGCTTGAATTTCCCTCGGGAT
>NW_023339785.1:2050436-2052801 GCF_004916995.1 Morone saxatilis
TATCTATTTATCTATCTATCTATAATATGCTTGATATGCTTTGCAGAGCAAATCAAGACACTTCTTCACATTGCTGGAAAAATTATATGAAATATAAATTAGCTCCATCTTGACCACAGTAATGTGACAGCTAATCTCTGTCATACCTTTTGTACTTTTAGTTATGTAAACATTGAATGCAGAACATTTTACATGAATATGTCTGCATATATCTTTATATCGTATTGTTTTTATCTATAACAGTGCATTATATTGTATGAGCTCACAGAATGAGTGCTTTGTGTATGAGTATCATCAGAGTAAAACGGGTCAAAATCCGTACTCCGGCTTAATTTAACAACTTCTGGTTACTACCAGTTTTCCTTCTGAAAACTAAAAAAAAAAAAAAAAAAAAAAAGAAAGAAAGAAAGAAAAATTGACATAAAGGAAACACAATTCCTTTAGTCAGATCACCTGAAATCTGACTTTTTCTTTTACTACAAGGAAATACATCAAAATAAAGGCACGCAAGACCGTCCTTTTCACCATTTTTTTCAGTTTATTGTTGGCATATTGGTGTGTTTGTAACGTGTGAGAAAGTAATGTGTGTATACTGGATGCCACCGCATTGTGTACAACACCTTTTGCATTTGGTCATGTTTTTGTTCTTTATAAATGGACCCTTAACGTTTTGGTTACAATGACACATAATTACCATGGATTTTAACCTAAATTATTACCTCCTTTTTATTTATAGACATGATCTTTATCGATATCCAAAAGTGGAGAGAGAAAAAAATTAAATAATGTCAAACAATGAGAACTTGAGTTTTACATCTGCTAAGGCTGTTCTGTCTCTCTTTACGTCTCCCCAATGGGAAAAACAAAAAGCCTTCTTCAGGGGCACTTAAATAAGAGTCAAACCTCTGAATCAGAATGTGGAACCCAGCAAACGGATGGCACGCCTTCAGAACAAGTAGATATAGATAGATTTATATATAGAGTTTTATATTCAGCTTGAAACTTTTTAAAAGAGTACAGTAAACACTTCTCACACATGATAGAAACTACTTGATCCCTCAGAATCAGAAAATTGCGGGCAAAACACTGTCTAAGCCCACGATAAGGTGAACCGACCAAACCCAAAGTCGAACAAAAAGAACAAAAACTGAAAAAACAAAATAAAACAGAAAAATTAAAAAATATCCTGCCCACAATCTTTTCTTACAAAGTTTGAAGTAGATCGGAATAGAGACACCTGACCACACAAACAGAATAGAAAAATCTAAAACAGTGGTATTGCATTTTGAAATGCACAAAGATTCTCCTGTACAATTTGGCGTCTCTCTGCGAGTACAAACGCCTAAAGGGCTCAGTGGCGGTTCCTCCAGGTGGCTCTCCATTTGTCTTTCAGTACACATATATAGTCTGCGTCAGGTTTAATTTCCTCAGAGATGTATACATCAGTGCTGTAAACAGGCACACGCAGATTGGAAAAAGGGCGAGAGATCAGTGTCCAGTTTCATCTCTCTGTCGCTAGTGTTCTTCCTCCTCCTCTTGTTAGTTTCTCAGTCCTGCTGAGACAATGGGGTCCCTTCCGGTAAGGCTATCCATCTACCTGCCTGCACTCATCTCCCAACCCCCCCACGCTCTCCTAATCCCAAGAGTGGGGTGTCTCCAAAGCCCGGCAGTGCTCCAAGGAATTCCAGAAAGCTCCTCGAGGGGGTCATTCCTCAGTTTTGCGTGTAGTTGGGTGTGTTTTAATTTTGAATTTCAGGCTGGGTGAGGAGGGAAGAGGGCAGGGAGGGCAATAAAGGTTAAAAACTTGATGCTTCTTTTTTTGTTTTTATAGCCTTGGTTGTCGAGGAGTGATTGTGCAAAGTCACGCAGTCTCTGGTATGTCCACGCGGAAGGAGCTAGCAAACCCTTTTCCTCGCTGCAGAGAAAAACAAAAAAAGCATAGTTAGCCGTGTTTGTGTGTAAGTGTAGACGGAGGGTGTCAAGTTTTTCTGAGAAGGAAGACAAAAAAGAAGGAAAAACAGCACTTAAATGGCCTCATTCACATGGAATTAGAGAGTTCACACATGCACAAGAAGGGGTAGGAAGTCTCACATCCCTCAGCTTGGCCGCTTTAATTCACTCTTGTGAAATGGCTCATGGATAATGGTTCATGGATAATATGTTAATATGTTAAGGGGGGGTTATGGGAATGCATGGGGGCCAGGCCTGCACTTCCCCGGGACAAAAGAAGTCCTCTGTGTATCACGGGCTGATTGATCAATTCAGGGGAGCCTTCAGCCTCCTCCCGTTATCATCATTCGTATCCCTTCCTCCACTCCCCTCCTTCTTCCCCACTCAGCCTCTCTCCTAACCCCCCCCGCCAAAA
>NW_023339785.1:2052826-2055591 GCF_004916995.1 Morone saxatilis
ACACACACACACACACTGCCACCCCCGCGCTCATTAGCATGAGGGCCACAGTGATCCACTTTGTGAGGAGAACGAGTGGCGGTGTTGGTGGGAAACGCGGCAATATCAGAAGCCCTTCAATTGGAGTGCTGCATCATGAGCGCATAATAAGCACATCCATGGTAACTGCTGGAGCCACAACACAGTGTGGCTGACGGGCGTAAAGGGGGAAACACACAAATGATAATAATTTGAAACTTATTAAATGTTTGCCTGCATGAGGAGTTTATGAGGTTTTTACAAACAGCTGCATCAGAGCTGCTGTGGAGGCTACTCACATATTATCGCCTGTTCGACTCATACAACCTTTCCTTTGTCATGACACCAGTGCTCCTATAATTTTGTATAATTTCACAAGTTCTGTAATTGTTATAATGCATTCAATAGTGTTGGTATAATCTCTAAATCACTACAAGCTACTACACACTACAGTTTTAATAGGAAGTTTTCCTTGCCGCCGTCGCAAGTGCTTGCTCATGGTTGGAACGGTTGGGTCTCCATAAATCATTTTATATGCAGTCTAGACCTGCTCTGTTTGAAAAGTGTCCTGAGATAAATTTTGTTATGAATTGGAGCAATATAAATTAAATTAAACTGAAACTGAATTAAGTAATGATTTATTTTATTTTGCTGCTGTTTTATGGAAATCTTGGATGTCCAAAATTGTTACTTATCAGGAAAATTTTTAGTCAAAAAAGTTAGTAGTGTTGGTTTAAAGGTTTTTAATTGGTTAATTTGTTTTAAAAACTCCGACAGACAAAAGGGTGACAAATAGCATTGATTCATGAAAAAATAAACCTTATACTGCTGTAATAACCTCAGATCCTCACCATAATCAATATAATGCTCATATAATTTGCGTCCAATTAATTTATTACTGCCCAACCTTCGTCCCCTGGAGGGCCAAAACTGAGCCTTAACGGTGAGCCACGAGCCAAATACAAACACCTATTGTACTGTTCAGATGCAAAATGGTACTAGACACAAAGTGTCACTCTGTTAATAGTAATTAGGGATTCTACTTATTTAAAGCTTCACAAAAAAAGAAAACAGCATAAAAATAACTTTTAATTCTAATTTTTAGCCTTTTATTAGATTTTTTTGCTAGAAATGTTTTTGCTGGAACCTTATGGCAGACCTTTGGGCATCCCTGTCTTATACTCATAAAACCCTCTCATTATGGCTGTATTTTCAGAAAGATGTCAACATTAAGGGGTTGTGCAGCACCATTAAATGCTTTAATTTTGTATTGTTTTAACTGTTCTTTATTCGGTTTGCGCTCATCTTACACTGCTGTATTTATTTTTGCTGCTACTACAAAAGACGATTAGAGCCACATGTGAACAATTTAATCCTGAGTTAAAAGTCAGATTCTTCGTCTTCTGTAGTAATGTGTACAAGCTTATCCTAACCTACATTCAACTCGTAAAATTGGCCATCCTCTGTGAGGCCGGCACACGGCGTGCTAGAACACAGCCTTCATAAAAAGCAAAAAATGTGACTCTTAGGAGCCTGCTCAATATAACTTTTTGATCCAGGATAAAAATAGGGGGGTAAAGCACAGCAAATGAATAAAACATTAATTAAAAGGAAAAAAAGAACGTTTTTCCTGCTGCTCCTAACAGCATGCTGTGGTTTTAAATGATGGCACTGGGGAAGCAGCGGCGCTCTGACAGTTTGATAATTCTAGCTAGCTGTGTCGGATGATGAGAGAGGGGGCCTCTTCAGGCACTGCTTGACAAAATTATAATTAAGCATTATCACCAAATTGCAGTGATTGAGGATGTATCTCTTTGTGGCCCTTGAATGAGAGTTTAGAAACAGTAATTCCTTGGGAAATGCGCCTTTTCCCATTTTTTTTTTGCCGAGCTCTGTGAGAGCAACCAGAGCTTCCTTCATGCTAACATCTGCACCCACATCAAAGCAACCTTATAGATCACAATTGCTTTTGGCATGTTTAATTTGGAAAGGCCCACAGGCTAATCAATGCTAGAGCTTTGTGTGTGTGTGTGTGTCTGTGTGTGTTGGTGTTGTGTGTGGGGGGGGGGATCGAAACGGTAGGTGAGGGAAGATAAGATCATTGCAGTTGGAGATAATGGAGATGCCTGAGAAAGAGGGAAGAGTTAGTTAAACACTCTGACAGAACAGGGGTCAGACCTGAAATGAATTTCACGCTTCCTTCCGCCGGCCAATCCAAGGAGAAAATTTAATTTGGAATTTATTTCACCAAATTCGATCACCAGATCTGCGAGCTGATTGGGCAGGCACTTAGGCCAGAGCAAAACACAATACTCACTTAAATAAGCCGGGTTATAAGGTGCTCTGGAGCTAGGCAGAAATGCCTCCAACTCTTTCCTCTCTAGGGAGCCCTGGTGGTGGCTGAGGTGATGGTTTTTGAGAAGGTGGTGGTGGTGGTGGAAGTGTTGGTGACTGAGACTCTCTTTGCCAAAGGTGGAGAATGACTTATCGGCCGTTTGCTCTGGGCTTTCAAATACCTCTGTGTCCGAGACCGAGTCCATGCCGGGCACGTGGAGGTTGCTGCGGTAGTCCGGGCCCTGGCGCCCGTCGGAGGGCACAAAGCTCGGCATCCAGCAGCGATCAGAGTGGCCCAGGGCCTTACACTCCTCTGTGCAGTTAGAGAACAGATCGGTGCCTGGGAGAGAGGAAGGGGAGGGAGGAGATAAAATGTGAGAGAGGTGTTTAAGTAGTTAGTGTCTCTTGAACAC
>NW_023339785.1:2055618-2055980 GCF_004916995.1 Morone saxatilis
CAAGCATATCTGCATCAGATGGTGTGTAAGACTTTCACAATATGTATTTATGCAACCTGCTCTTTGATTTCTCATGTCAGGGCTTTTCTGTTCCCTGATCGCTGAGATCAAAGCCAACCACACAATGTTGAACACACACACAGAAGGAGTGTGGAGCAAAGACTCATGAGACTGCTAGTTCTGCTTTGTAAAGTAATAAAAAACTATAATATAACGTATAGAATATAATTTTGAGGTACACGTACAGGTACAACCTATTTTCCCTCAATGCTGCTTTATACTTGTACATTTATCTAACAATTACCAATTACTATTTTATTACAAGGCTCACACTGTAGAGCTCACAGCCGAAGCCACGAGCC
>NW_023339785.1:2056002-2056208 GCF_004916995.1 Morone saxatilis
GGCGCACCGCCACGGAGACATTGTGTGGTTATTATTTAATGCACAGACCTTGTTGATGATACATGAGACTTTGAACTCAGGTACTTGTTGTATCAGAACTTTCACATCAGGCTGAGCTGCAGCCAAGCATTTTTTTTTCGAAATTTTGTTAATAATTAACAATTTCCTAGGACAAATGCCAAAGACATGATAGATAGATAGATAGA
>NW_023339785.1:2056308-2062226 GCF_004916995.1 Morone saxatilis
ATAAAAATATAAGGTGCAGTGAACCCCCATGACCCCAATGGTGGCTGGTGCCAAACACCAAACAAAGCTCTGAATCCTCACCAGACAGATCGCCTGTGTAGGACGCTATCACCTCGCATTATCTTCAGTCATTGTTGGCCGTTTACATGCAGCAACATGCAAAAAAATTTCCCCAGGAAGGGGGGGCGGAATTTATACACCACAGCCAGAGTATGTGTACGTGTGTGTGTGTGTACGTGTGTGTGTGTGTGTATAGGGTGCAGTCTTCAAAGCCATTGCCCATGGTCCCTTTAGAATTAGATTAACCAAAACACAAACTCAATAGTATTGGATTACCCAGCCTGCCCGTGTCCCGAGCCCTCAGCCTCACCCCCCTTTACGAAACCCATTGTCCTCCATAAAAGGCTGGCTGCAGGTACAACTGAAAACCAGTTTGAGCATGTTCTCTTTCATGTATTTGTGAGGCCTTTTTAATGGCTGCAACCCTTTGCCAGAAAATCACCTTTTGTCAGTGAGCAACGCGGAAAAGAGTTAGGGGGAACGTTAGCTGTCGAGCGCGGCTATTTAGGCCGAGTAAGCCTTAAGCCAAATTGTGTTTTCATTGCCCCATATGTTTTTCGCACTAGGACCTAGATCCTGTGTATGCATGTATTTTGAAGCCTAAATCCGCTTGTTGTGTGTGTGTGTGTCTGAGTCGCTGTTTGGGGCTACAATCTGAACTGCCCAGCTAGGGCTATCTGCTGCTAATCCCTCTGAATACAGACTGATTAGGATAAAACTGCTGCCGTCCCAGTAAGCAGTGTGTGTGTGTGTGTGTGTGTGTGTGTGTCTGTAGCGGTCAGCAAAGGGGGAATTTGCTTTGTTACAAAGCGGATTAATTTGGCTTGCCGTCACTAACAGCTTGGAAAAGTGCCCGGTCTCCTAACGAGAGGGTTTCTTATTAAATATTAACCAACATGCCATAAATACGCCATCACATTAGGTTGTAATACAGCCTCTTAGAGGGAGGAAACAACTTACTGTACGGCTGACGTACTGTATCAGTGCACCTGGACAGTCAGAGCACTGTAGGCAGTTGAAGGAGGACACAGAGCTCTGCTTCCATTACAAAATGGATGCTGTGTTAATTCTCAAAATGGGAACGGGAAATATGGCATTTAGGCTCTGTCAGGGAGATAAGACTCACACACACACTCAAACACACACACACACACAGGAAGAGAGACAGAGGGATGTAGGGAGAGTAATTTCAGCCACAAAGCCAAATCAAGACATCTTAATATTTCTTGACATTTTGGCAAAATTAATGTTCCCGTGTCACATTAGACAGTCTCGCCACACTCACACACACACACACACACACACATACAGAGCCTGCTTAAAATGTGAATAAAGGTGGTGGACTAATGCCTTCATCTCTCCGTCACGTAGTTCTTCAACAATTTTCCCAGAGCAAACAGAGTTCTCGGTCCAGCTGCGGAGTACAGTATCTGCCCTCCACTTCAGCGACGGGATGAAAAAAAACTGTGTCAACATGTCTCGCACTGAGCCAAAAACAAGCAGAGGGGCCAGCAGCAGACAGAGGGAGGGGAGGGTAATGCGATCTTGAGGAGCGCTGACCCTCGTTACTTCTGATGCCTCATCTCATCTTATCATTCTGCACGGCACCCGCGCAGGGCAGACATAAAGTCTCGATAATAACCTTCATTTGGTAATTGGTATGCAGAGGTCTGAAAAATGAATTACTGATCAGCGAGCTGTTACCACGGTGATAACGTGAACTGCAGGCCTAAGGAGGAATTCATCACAGCAGTGGTGAAGAGATGGAAGTGAAGTGGGGGGCGGAGGGTGGAGAAGGGGGATAGAAAAGTGGATAAGCGCCTCGACTCAATCTTCTCCAAGTGCGTGACATTGGCTATATTGATAATGTGTACTTTACACATGTAGCTGGGCTGGAAATGGGGTCCTGAGGGGACTCCCGGGGTGTCAGAAGTGTACCTAGAGGGTCTGGCAGCAAATGAGGAGCACTTTAATTCCGTTGTGATTTTCACAAGAGAATGTATAGAATGACCTTTAAGTTCACTCTGAGCACTTCTACTACAAAACTCTACAACACCCACCCCACATCGGAAAGTGCCAGAAGCTTGTAAGTGGACCTTAAGTTATTTTGCTCAGGCTTATGAGGGAAGTTTCACATTCAAAAGAAATGTAAGAAAATACTGTTACGCAATATTGTTTAGTAATACTGTATATATAAAATAATTGGATTTTTTTGTTTAAACTCCCAATAGCTGTATGGCAGTGTTGTAAACTGAGGACTGTGATGTTGGATGTTACAGGGACTTAAGAAAAATAAACGTTTTCTGATTATCAAGGACTCAAATCATTAATAATCACAAAATAAACCTATAATTGATTTATCATTCAAATTATTAGCTGGTAGTTTCTGCTGTGTGAAGAAATGCTGCTTTCTTACATTTACTGAAGTATTGTACTAAAGTGAGCGAATTTACTGCTATCTATCTGTTGGGAGTTTAAACACAAAATAATTCATACAATATCTTACATTCCTATCATATACTGAAACATGACGTTTTTATGTAATTTAATACAGTGTTATAGATGGAAATGTTATGTTAAAATGAGTTACACTTCTACCAGCTACAATGTTAAAATGCAGTAGTATGTAGTGTTGTTATTTCAGGGTTCTAGTATTGACTTTAACTTTAACTGATGTTATATACTCTATATACAAGACAGTAAATAAACATACATACATGTGTTTAAAGGTGAAAATAATGTATGTGAAAGACAAAATGAAGATTATACGGGTAAAACAATTAGTGTATGTAGGCACAGAATACATACAGCCACTCATATTTCTTTGATCAGTAATATTCTGAATACAGTTATTTCACTTTTAGTGGAGTATTTTTTTTTTTACAGTTTATTTGTATTTCATTATAAAGTGAATCCCTTCAGGCTCAATGAGAGTTGGCCAGACAGAATCAGCTATTGCTATTATACGATTACTTCGGGCTGTGGCACCTTGTGAGGCACATTATTCTTGACATTTCATAGACTAAATAATTATATGATTAAGCACTCCTGAAAAAATAAATTGGTTTCACCTCTGCTAACATGTTTGCACATCGTTTTCTCCAGTAGCAAAGCAGACCTGAGACTAGTACACTGTTAGGGTTAACAAACAAGACTTTGACATTTTCTGAGGTAACACATTAGGAATATTTTAATATATATATTAAACGTTCAATAGTAGCAGTAGTAGTAGTGGTAATGGTGGTAGGTGTAATAAAAATATTTTTACCACTCATAATGCTAAATTTAACATTGTATATATACATTTATCTTCTTTTTTTAGCCCACTAAAAAACATGCCAGTCCACACACATCTGCACACTGCGGTGTAAGATGGCACATCATGCAATGATGGATGATTTAATATTCCATAGCTCTGAGCTAACTTCTGTTAACACAACAAAAACACACAACCGCTCTGACTTTTTTTGGCTATATTATTTGATTATCATAATATATACATTTTCCGTTTTCGGACGATAATTTATGTGCACTGATAATTATCCTGTAACCCTACTCTGAATTTATCTACAAACACCCGTTGCAGGTGATTTCTGAACCAGTTTTTGACTCTTTAAGTGCATCCTTGATGAGGAAAAATGGAGTGGTTTGATCAGGGAACAACCAGCCTGAAACAGCAGAAAATGTTGGCAGGACAACGCAGCCAGCAGCGGGGAAAAAAAGAAAACAGCACCATCCTACTCTGTGAGACCTGCTTCCACCACGCGTTCAAACTAATCTCACTGGAGCATACTGTATATCTGCCAATATGTAATCGTTATGCTTTAATATGTAGTTCAGCAATTTTTGCCTTGAGATGAAAACCAATATGCTCCTATAAATCTGATCACATGGACAAGAAAAAAGAAAGAAATACCTCTTCTCTCGCTGATGTATTCAAGAAGTCCACCGCCAGAGGCCAGAGAAGAGGCTAACAAACCATTGTGATGGATGACATGGACACATGTTTATTTAACATTAGCATTTATTAAACACTGACGCAGTTCGAGTGCGCTCACTACTGACAAACTCAATTAGCACATGCGGGGTAAAGCCTGTGTTTCCTTTTTGCAGCATTGTGGGAGCAGAATTGCGAGACATTAAGCCACGCTATCAATTATCCTAATCAAACAACGACTTAATGCACGGCAAATAATCTGTTTAAAGGCACTAAGCTGGCTGATAACTCTGCAACAAAGTAACTCTATCCAATTTGACACCACCAAGGGTACTCAAAGTCAGTGGTGGAGCTGCCGTTGCATCACAACTGGACGCACTAAATGGCACATGCGACAGTGGGATTGTATTAACAGGCAGGGCTGCCGACACACTCCAAATAGGACACAAAGCAGCTGGCTGGCTCAGGCCCACGCAGAAAAAAATTTCCACAGTGGGGAGATTCATACTTTTATCATCTTATTCTGTGATCAGATACTTCCTCGAGGAAAGCAGATTTATATTCCTCAGAATAAGACACTGGACAAAAGGATAGTTGGCACTGCTACTCAAGTGCAGCATAGCAGCATTCATATAAGATACTAATACATTCAAAATTGGACATAAAGCACCTGGCAGGCTCTAAAGTACTGATTCAACCTCTTTACTCAAGTAAAAATGAAAAAGTACCAGCTTTGAAATGTACTGAAAGTATAAAAGTATAAAGTACTCTCTTGGTTTCTCTACCAGCCGCTTCTGTACAAAGCTAACTGAAACTTCAAACATGGTCAAGTCTCGCTTTGGGTGTTTTCGTCACGTTACGTCTGTTGGGCGTGATGCACAACGGTCTTCATGTGTGTGATGCAAACAAATATACATAATGGAAAATTTCCCTTCAAATGCATTAAAATTGAAGTAGAGAGTGCAGGTATTTGTGTAAAAATGTAGGGCAATAATGTAAAAAGTTCCCAAGTAACGTACAGATACCTGACAAAACTACTTAAACACAAAGTATTGGTACTTTACTACCCACTTCTAATTAGGTGCAAAAGAAAAACAGATGCAGTTGTGAGTAGGGCTGGGTATTGAACTGCAAGGTTTTTTGGTAGTGCATGAGATTCGAATGTCAAAAACCATCAAGTATAGAGAGAATAAATGTCTGGACAGACTCAGAATCTGGTTTCAAGTCCAAGCGATGTGGGATTTTTGAGGCTGATACTGATTTTAGAGGATAAAGATCAGCAGTGACACATATGGCGGACGATATAGTGAATTTATGATTTTGCAGAAGTTCTCAGAAGGCTGCTTTCTTTAACAAATACCTTTATAAAGAATATTCTACATGCTAACTGTAAATCACAGTGCAGTCTGCTGGATAAAAAAACATTTTCATATCAGTGCAAATCGGACAAGACCAATACAACGTTAATTATACATGTAAAGATATACCGTGAGATAGGTAAATCACGATACAAATATGTGAAAGGTTAAAATCGGTGAAGGATGAAAAATTAATCACGACACTCCTCCTACGTCACTGGTGTCAGTAGCTCTATCAAGACACAAGGACATCAGTTTCACCTTTAGAAAGAAAAGAAAACCTACATTGTTTTTCAGTGTATACCCTACCTCAGAATTCAAAAAGGTTATTTAATTTGATAGAAGAGAATATTTTTTGTATCTTATTGTCTGAGAAAGTATTGGGAATTGTGAGTTAATGTTACATCCCTAATACCAATATGTCTGCGATAGCCTAGTATTGTGTCGGTTGATATATCAGCCGGGCTCTAATTTAAAGACTATGCTCCCTACATTTGTTTGATTGGGTATGGTTATACCCTTATGTTTATTTGTTGTTTGTAAAGCACTTTGGATCTCTGTGT
>NW_023339785.1:2062249-2071436 GCF_004916995.1 Morone saxatilis
CTTACTTACTTACTTACTTTATTTCCCAGCCGATCAAAATGGACAAAGTGTGTGGCTGTTAGTAAAGTGGTCATTTGATTAATGGATTGATATATTAATATTAACATAACCCTAACCCAATTTGAGAGGATTTGTCTTCAGGAATCCTTATTTTTATTTTTAGGTTTAAAGATTATTAAAGTCTTTCACAATTAATCACTGATAAAACTTCACTAGGATTAATCCTTGTTCCAACATCCTAAAAATTTACTAAAAGCTTAAAACATCGCTCTTCCTTTGCTGGGGACCTCTACAGACCCGCTAGCAAGGACCCCTGTTGGTTTCGAAAATCTGATAAAGAGTTTTAGCCACAAATCTCAACCATTCGCCAACTTTTCCTGCTTTGTCAAATCGATAAAACAAAGAGTCTATTTCCTCAAAGTAAGGCATCAAAAACAGAAACCTGTACCAAACTCAAGTATAAATTCCAAGTCACATCCAGCCCTACTTGTGTGAAAGACTATTCATAACAGAAGATGAACTCTGGCTGGCAGCGTTCACATGAAATGCTAATGCACTGGAAATAGGACAACTCCATCCACATAAAGCAGCTGGCTGGCTCGGTCCGATTAGGAGTGAGTGTTCTGCCGTGGTGAGAGAGAAAAAGCTGCAGCTTATTAGAGCTAAAACAGGGGGCAGAGAGGGGGTCCGGCTCTGTGTGTTTCTCTGTGTAACCCAGCTAGGCCCACTGGAGTGACAGTGAAAGTGGCTCCATTTGGCACCGGCGAGGGCCCCTGCTGCGGCTGACCAGACACGATGACAGGCTCCGTACACAGAAGGCCCGCACCAAAGAAAGCTTGCCACTGAATGAAGACATAAAACCAGCATTCATAACTCAGCGGGGCCCTATTGTGTGAGCTCAGATGGGTTCCTTTAGGAGAGGGAGATTAAAAAAAGGATGGATGTGGAAGAATGTGGTCAGGGAAGATGGGAGAAAAGGAGTAACTGCATAAATGAATGCATTAATTAATTTAATGAACGGATGAATCGTCTGTTTTGTCTGCGACGGCCGCAACCTATTTGGTCCTCTTCCCAACTCTCCGGAGCGAGCGCGGCCTCATTAAAAAGCCTGTCATGTCTCACGCAGTGGTCTCCAGCACCGAGTGACCGAGCTCACAGGGAGCGGGCTCCTCATTAATTTAGCACAAACAAGGGCGCGGCGGGGCGGGCGGCTTCTGCTCGCCAACACGGGAGAAAACCTCATGTGTCAAGTGACCGCAGATCCAAAAGCTTTTTATCTTTTTTTTTTTTTTTAAGCGATGACATGAAATCACAAGCCACATGTCACTGGAGAGAAATCAGAATGTCTCAAGTACAACAGCATCAGCATAAAAGCTGATCGGACCTGTCGGACTTACTCAAATGCCTCAGGTGATGCTAACTCCACTTGTGTGTGATGTTAGCCCTTATTAAAATGAGCTTTCATTCTTCTCACAAACTGAGAAAGAAGAGTCCACATTTCAGCGCTACAGGGATGGGCAACAACCTGCTCTCGGACCCACACTGCATAGTAACCACATGCTAATCAGCAACGCCCACTCCAGTCCTAAAGAAGCCAGAGAGCCATTGATCCGCCCTCTGAACGTGCAGCTTAACAAATCAAATGCTGGAAAAAAAGGCAGCTCTTACCGGAGGAATTGCCTCGGTTGGTGGCGTCGTGGTCGCTGTCCCCCTGCTCACTGTCTCCATGGCCGCTGTCTTTGGAGCTGACCATGTCCGCCTCCTGGAATGCTGAACTGAAACCAAAGAGAATTTTTATTTTTTTTATTTTTATGTTTTTCATCTGTTATTATTCCGCCGCGCATTTCTAATCTCTCTGATGCCATCTTATCATCGAGAGCATCGTCACATTAATGAGACTTATCAGCGAATGAGGCAGGCGACAGATAAGAGGGTTATTACAGCTGGATGTGACAGCAGCAGAGAGGCTGCAGTAGGGATGGGATCTGATAACATTTTATTGATACAAATACCATTATCGATTTGGTAACGCTTGATAATAAGGGTACAAATCATATACTTAAATTACTTAAGTACGACCTAAATGCACGACTCATGATGATTTAATGCATGAACGAATGCAGGACGTATCATGAATTCCTGTTGCTCACCACTGACAAATGACTTTCTGTGATTAGTTCCCACATAATAAGTCATCAATTAAGGAATATGAATACATACATTAATTGATATGCAACCAGTTAGATGGAGTACTCTTAAAGTCTTTTTTTCAGGACCTTGCATTTCCTCAGCCTTTCTGATAACGAACAAATAGCTTCATATTTCCCAGTGGTATTTTTTGACACATTTAAAAAAAATTTGTGTTTGTTTGCTGGCTGATCGTTCTCCTCTAATTTGTCCATTATGTGGTAAATGTGTCAGGGGTTTTAAGCAAATGCCTGATCCTACAGAAAGCTTTAATGTGACTGGAATCCTGCTAATTTGGTTGCATTGATTAATGTAAGAATATACATTCCTGAACTGAACCACAAAAAGTCCCAGTGACTTGATCATTTGTTAATGATCAACAAGAATTCATGATACATCTTGCATTCATTTGTGCATTCAATCTTCATGAAGTATATGATTTGTACCCTGATTCTTTGTCAATTCCTTTATCGAATCCTGATCAATTTCCTGTGTGGAAGAGTAGTTCTGCACACGTTCTCAGCATCAATGCAACTCTACAGTCTAAAAACATTGATAGTAGTTTGAGTGTCTTAATGAAATAAGGCCACGCTTTAGACCGTTTCCTCTGGCAGTGTAGATGCATGAGTTTGACGTCATTGTTTTGCAACTCCGATGGATCGGACAATTCTCGATTCCCATCCCTAGGCTGCAGTGACTCCCTTTCTCCATATTTACCTGTTGACGCGTCTTGGCCTGTCGACCAGGTAGCTGAGCTCAGCTCGCTGGTGTTTGGTCTGCAAGAGAATGGGGGCAGTTTTCAGTGCCTGGCGCTCGAGCACCTTGCGTAACGCGATAAGCATAAAAAAAAACAAAAAAAACAAGACACATCAGAAATGACACAACCCACACAGTTCCAAGTTGATGTTAGCTGTGTTCAGCCATTACACGTATCACTTGTGTGTTTTTGAGGAGGTGTGCTGTTTCCCACAGGGGGGAGGGGAGGGGAGGAGGGCTTTTCAGATATGTTGCCAAGGCACAAGATGAAGTAATGCACCTATTCAGGGCTGGCACAGCCAAGACACGCATCTTTGTTCTAGTGCGACTCAGCAACTTTGTGACCAGTATGCTTAATGTGAACGCTCCTCTCCCCCCGGGACTGGGTCACACACACACACACACACACAAATAGATGCACCCACAGCAACCAGCAGCCATTCTTATGTCGTTCTCTTATTCAGATTTGTTTTTCTTTTTATTTCTTGTAAGTCTTGGGAGAACAACATAAACATGCAATCATTGCTGTTTCAGGGCTGAGCTTCCTGAGGACTGCCAAAGGCAACATGTCAGCAACCGGTAGTCTAATCACTGTGTTTGCTTTAATGCCTCTTGTGAAATCAGTCAGACGATGTCGGCATACCACTGAACTGATGTACAACATTTAGGAAATGGAAAATGGCCCCTGTATGAAGCAGCTTTTGTATCCAGCTTGTACGGATGTTTGTTTAAATTATACCAAACAGGCAGGCTTCTCAGGTTTTAGACATGCTGAGGGTCTCTGAATGGAACGGGGTGGGGGGGTTAAACTGTAGGTATGAGAGGGACTCTTACCTCGTTTGATAAAATGCTGCCGTTTGATATGATGTCAGGCTGCTGGTCTGTGTACCCTGTCACTATGGCCCCGCACGGGTTGTGATCGGTGTCTGTGCTCCTAGATGGACTACACGGCTTTAGGAACATGAGGTCGGTTTTGGCAGACTCTGGAGTCAGACATACCTGGTAGCAATAGTTCTGGTTTTGGTGGTGGGAGCCGAAGCTCCCTGACTCCTCCACGGGGACTTGAGCCGTACCGGCTCCGCTGACGTTGCCGGCGCTTTGCACCAGCATGATATCCGACTTGCTGAGCTTTTTCTTGCGGGCCCTTCCCTGCCGTGAGCAGCAGGAGCTGCAGCCCAGGCAGCACTCGCTGGTCAGGCAGGTGTATATGTTGAGCTTTTTGTCCTTCTGGCAGCGCACAGCCAGCACGATCATAACCAGGAGGAAGATGAAGGAGACGGAGCCCAGGGCAATTATGAGGATGAGGGTGAGGTCCAGGGTGCCATCTTTGGCCTTGGCAGTGCCTCCCCGGTCCCCACCACCACGGCCTTCAGCCACACTGTCTACCAGCATCACCAGAATGCTGGCACTGGACGACAGCGGCGGCTGGCCGTGGTCTCTCACCTCAATAAGCAGGTCGTACAGCTGGTGGGGGTCTCTCTTGGGCGACACTCGCCTCGCTGTCCGGAGCTCACCTGTCCTCCAGTCCATCCTGAACATGCCGTTCTCGTTCCCCCTCTGGATGCTGTAGGACAGCCGGGCATTCTCACCATCATCCGCGTCCATAGCAACAATGCGGGTTACCAGGTAGCCCGGCTCAGCTGAGCGGGGCAGGGGCTCCTTGGCTGTGCCATTCTTCCCCAGGGGGGACAGCACTAGGGGGGGATTGTCATTCTGGTCCACAATGATGACTTTGACTGTGGCATTGGAGGAGAGCTCTGGGGTGCCCGCGTCTCTGGCCTGAACCATGAATGTGAAATCCTTCAGCTGCTCATAATCAAAGGACCTGAGCGCATACAGATAGCCGGTCTCCTCGTTGATGGACACATAGGTTTTGACAGACATGCCCTGGATGTCACACTCTAATATGGAGTAACTGATGAGCGAGTTCTGGCCGATGTCCGGGTCCTGAGCCGTTACAGCGTGTATGTACGCCCCTGGCACGTTGTTCTCTGTCACATACACATCATATATGGGCTGCGTAAAAGTGGGCGCGTTGTCGTTTTCGTCTGACACCTGGACTCGGATGGACTTACTAGTGGCCAGTGACGGCGTCCCTTTATCCCGCGCCACCACAGTCACGGAGTAGTGGTCCGCCAGCTCCCGGTTCAGCGGGCCGTCGGTCACTATGGTGAAATAATTCCTGAAGGAAGATTTTAATTTGAACGGGACTTCACCGAGGATTTCCACGTGGATCTGTCCGTTTTCCTCTGCGTCCTTATCCGTCACACTCAGCAGCGCGATGACGGTGCCGGGAGCCGCCTTTTCGCTCACTGACTCGGTGACGGTGCTGAAGGTGATCTCGGGCGCGTTGTCGTTCACGTCGTTGACTTTGACCAGCACTTTGCAGTGCGCTGGCACCGCGTTTGGTCCCATATCCTTGGCCTGCACGAAGATCTGATACAGGCTGCTCTCCTCGAAATCCACCTCTCCGCGCACCTCGATGCGCCCGGTGCGCGGGTCTATGCTGAACAGGTCCTTTACGCGGTTGGAGATGTGGTTGCTGAAGGAGTAAACTATCTCCCCGTTTAATCCCTCGTCCAGGTCAGTGGCGTTCAGCTGTAGGACCAGCGTGCCCACCGGCGCGTTCTCCGAGAGGCTCACCGTGTAAACGGGCTGGTCAAACACCGGCACATTATCATTAGAGTCCAGCACTTTGACCACCAGCAACGCGGTGCCAGTCCGGGGAGGCTGACCGCCGTCCACCGCGGTCAGTACGTACCTGTGCGCCGCCTGCTGCTCCCTATCCAGCGGTTTCTCCAGGACCAGCTCCGCGAACTTGTTCCCGTCCGTCTGGGTCTGCACGTCCAGATAAAAGTAGTTATTTGTGGTGATATCATACGTGCGTAAAGCGTTAGAGCCAACGTCCGGGTCGAACGCGCTCTCCAGGGGGAAACGGGTGCCCGGAGTGGCGCTCTCCGAGATCTCCACCGTGATGTCTGTCTCCGGGAAGCTGGGCGGGTTGTCGTTAATGTCCACCACCTCGATCTCGACCCGAAACAGCTCCAGCGGGTTCTCCAAGAACACTTCCATGTTGAGCTGGCAGCTGGGGCTCTGCTTGCAGATCTGCTCCCGGTCGATCTTCTCGTTAACGAACAGGACGCCGTTCTCCAGGTTCACCTCCAGGTACGGTGTCCGAGAGCTGGGCACCACCTGGAAGCGGCGGGAGGCCAGTTTGGTAAGGTCCAGTCCCAGGTCCTCGGCGATATTCCCCACCAAGGTGCCATGGTCCGCCTCCTCCGGCACAGAGTAGCGAATCTGAGAGAGCACTCCATCGGTGATGCACAGGACAATCAAAAGCACAATCATCGCCGGGAAAAAAGTGCACTTGGGTAAAAAATAAAAATAAAAAAGATTATAAAGCGTATTATCCTCTGTGAACGGATAAAATATCAATTTTCATCAGCCATTTCAGTCGGGAGAAAAAGTCTCCAAAATGCGTAAAAGTCTCCAGAAACGAGCGAGGCGTGCGAAGGAATGTGTCCCATCAACAGAGAGGCATTTTTGGAGGTTTGAAAGCAGTTTTAATGACTGCACATTATTTTTCCCCCTCTGTTCTGGCTCCGCTGTCTTGCTCTTTAGACGCGTCACGGAGAGGCTGCAGCGCACATTCCAGTGAAGCGCAGTTCTGACGGAGTGATGGAACCAGTCTGGAGAGGAGTTGGACGAAAAGAAATCGTAATCCACACAAGAAAAAAGAAAAGGCGCATTCTGTCCTCTGCGGTGGCCCCTGGTCGCAGCGCAAATGTCAGACTTTGTCCTGTTTGCGTTTTGCGCCTCTGTGGCTCCTGTTGGCACCCTGCTCCCTCACTGCGGTCACCTCCACTACACTCTCTACTGACGCTGTTCACTCAGCTATTTGCCTTTTTCCCGCATCGCGCCTCCCCCTCGCAGCCCCGCGGCTCTAAATCACGCTGAGAGCTCTCTCCTGATTGGACGGCGGGCTTGCCTATCAACTCTCCCTCACTGTCCCCCTCTCTCTACTCTCTCTCTCTCATCTCATCTTTTCTCTGTTCTCTTTCTCTCTCTCCACCTCAACTCTAAACTACTGGCATATCATATTCTAGAAATTAATCATAAAAAACAACATAACAAAATAAAAAAAATAAAAACAACTCAAACAACTCCAAACCCAACAAACCAACACCACCAACCAACAACCAAAATACCAAAAACAACTCACAAACAACCCACCTAACTCAAAAAATCAAAAAACATACACAAATTACCTGGACGCAAAAGAATAGAAGAGAGAGGAAAAGAGACAGGAAAAGAGAGAAACCGAGAGAGAGAAGAGATGAGAGAAGGAGATAGAGAACATATGATAGACTAATATAAACACTCAGATGGAAAACAACGTGTCAATCCATCACCTGGGCACGATGTGAAATAGCAGACAATCTCCCATGAACTAGTGTGTGCTTGCATCTGCGGATGTGAAACCAAAGACTTGTTGATCGCTGAGACCGCGACTCAAACTTAAACAAAGCCCGAAGTTGAGCCTGTGTTAGCAAGTACGCCCGGGCGAAACGGGTTAAATGCACCTGCAAAATGTATAGTCCAGATACAGCTATGCATGGAGAATCATTCGGCAAAACAATTCCATGTGCTTTATTCTTAAGCTGCCTGTGCTCAATAAACAACAAAGTTAGTCCAGTAAGTATACCTTAACTCTCCTTCCTAGCACACATGCAGCAGGACGAGAGAGGCAGGCAGAGGGCGTGATATCGACGACCTCATCACGACCCTAGCGGTAAATGCAATAAAATCCAGGGACTGAGTTCATGAGTATTCGGTCTGTAACAAATTAGTTCTTGTGGAAGCATCAACCAATAAAACACTTACAATAATGTTCAAAGGTGCCAAGCAAATAAATGACAACTGGACTAGAATAAAACAACAAAAAGATCTTTTGACCAATTTAATGTTTAAAGCGATTTTCAGGTACAGTGATGTAAATGTACCACACCAGACTAAACACACTCAAACAACAACACAAACCAACTAAAATAATACTTGACAACATACATCACGAAATCGAGCTTATAAGTTATAACCAAACCATATTCCAATTGTTGAGACAGCTACAAATACTTTTTTTCATAAGGTTAACTGAAATTTGTTGAAGTCCATTAGCTTTTACAGACAGTCAACTGATGGATGTAGTTTTGTGAATCAGTCGAGACCTCTTATAAAGGTATACATACCAATGGGTCAGCATCCTGTCTCAGCTTGATTATCCATTCTCTTTTGTTCATTATAATGAATAAAGGACCGACTACAAAAGATGATAATCAAGTATCATGACATTATAAAATATGATAGCAGAAAAGATTTCCTTGAACATTAAGCATGCATGGTTACTTACTTTAGTAATGTTTGCTGTGACTGACAAATATGAACATCAGATTCTCAAATATAAATAAATGGGCACTACAACAGTGTGAGTTGCCGAGTGAATTGGAATGTTTTATAGTATTTAAGGTATTATATACCAAATAAAAGGATAAGGAATATTTCCTGAGAAAATTTACAATGATTAAAAGTATGATTAAAATTGAATAAAGTATGATAAAAACTAAAATAAATGGGAAATATAGAGATTATGAAAGTGATAAATATGATCGCCAAATACTCAAATTCATTAGGGTCAGAATATTGCTAATTTTGCTAGATGTACATTAAAAGCAGAATTAAGGCTAATAAATAGAAAACTATACCTGGGAGCGAGAAAGAGCCACATTTTTGACTGGCGTAGGCTAAAATTGATTCTAGGATATTACAAAGAAAATCGAATTTCAAGCATTAATCAATACAGTATTTCATACCTTTGTGGAAATATAATAGTTCAGTTCTCCTACTGGGTAAATTGATATGTTTAGGTTTCTCGATCTTCATAAATGACATCTCTTACTGGCACTGTAGGCATTCGTATTCCGTAGAGCTGGATCTATCATATCCCTAAAGCTATCGTTGATGATGCTCATGTAATGCTAAAAAACTTGAATTATGAATTATTATATTTATATATGTAATGTATCAGACTGAACTGCGTAACTATGGATTGGTAAACTGAGTGGTAAGAACCTAATATTATTTCCCTGGTGAATAAAATGTATAGCCGATCAACCATAGGATATAAATGGAGTAAAGTCTTACTCTAATTACTCTCGTGGAAAAAAAGAAGGAAAATACTCTCGTCTTC
>NW_023339785.1:2071536-2078639 GCF_004916995.1 Morone saxatilis
AGTAAGAACCAGTTTTCAGATGGAAGTGATACATAAACTTTATTTAGCAGCAGACCATCAGAGTGGGATCAACGGTTCAGAGCAGTGTCTCATTGAAGGCTTTTTTTTTCATATTAGTACTTCACGTCCTCTCCATTTTCATAGAATTTCTGCTTCCTCCTCAATATGTGTGTGTGTGTGTTTGTGAGCTTCAAGAACCTCCTGTTAACTTGAAGCAAGGTTGTTAGAACTCACAGCTGAGAGATCTGCTGTTTGTCAACCTTGAATTACTCCCTTCTCATTTGTTAAAGGCACACAATGGACGACTTGTTAGAAAAGTAATTGCATTTAAAAACAACAGAGAGGAAGGAGGGCTGAAGTAATTCACACTTCAACATGCTGAACTCCACCCTGGAAAACAAAACCGAGTGTGGCTGCTTGTTCTTCAAAGTCTTCAGTGAAAGTGGAAAGTGGAAGAGGTGGAACATGGCTTTCTCCAACTTATGGTGTTTGGAGTGGTGCCGCAGACTGACAGCATTGTGGAAGCTATTAAAGCTTGTCTACTTTTCCAGATTCTTCCTGTCTCCTCAGCTCATTTAGCCCCACTCCCAATCCCATTTCACAGACTGCATTTGACGCCTCATCCAGGTGCTTTAATTTTTAATAAAACCAACACAGAGGCTGCTTCAACAATAGCCACTGTCAAACACTCATCTGCTGCTCTAACCACATATGTGCTAACTTTACAAAAAAATCCCTCCATGCATGTCTGCACACACACACACAGATACACGCACACATAGTGTCCAGAATGGCGCTGTCACGGTGGCATCACTCAAGCAGTGGGAGCTTCAGTCAGTTAGTCAGCTGGCAAAAGGCAGACGGTGTGAAGCCAACATGAGCCTCCCCACAGCGACAGAGTTAGAGAGGGATGAGAAGACAGACAGAGGCAAGTGGAGGAGAGACAGACAGAGAGGAGTGGACAGATGGAGAGAGAAGCGTGGAAGGATGGAGAAGGAGCAACACGGATGCAGATGGACGTCAGACAGCAGAATCAGAGTGGCAGAGCCAGCCTGCCTCACTTCAAACACTTCACGAAGTTTCAACAGCAGACAAGGCCTGCTCAGACGTAATGCGTGGTGAGGGCAGTTGAGGTCACACATTTAAAGCTGAGTTTAACCTGGTATTAACATGAGATTCGCATTTAGATACATGATCTGGATTTACAACTGTGTTCTTGTTATCTTGATTCTGCTGCATTGTGAGGGTCAAACCTTAAACTTGTTTTATTCAGTAGTTTTGGTAGTTGTTTTCACTGGGATTTTTACAGCAGCCACCTTTGATAAAAACTGTAATTTTTAGTTGCTGGTCTACAGCTGCCTAGATTGGTTAGTTTGTTTGTGTTATTGTGTGACTTTGGTGATGCAAACTAACGTGTTGAAACACCAAAGTCAGTCTGGTGTTTTTGGAGAGAGCATAGATTGATATAACAGTGTCAGTTCTCAGTCAGAAAGATGAAATAAAAGTTCCTCATGATTTTTCTGTGTGATCAATTTGATCAACCGTAGACGACACAAAAACTGCCATTTTGATACTTTGTGATAGTGTTGCCAATGTAACTCCATCTGCAGGAACAGGAATTATTTCAAACTGAATATTGTTTATTATTAATCATACAAAAGTGGATATAATGGTGGATGTTACAATATTTATACAGTATACACAATATATCAAGGTTGAGTTTGGTTTGATGCAGTTTGCATTTACACTATATGGAGTGGGAAAAGCTGGATGCTCCAACCTTTCTTCTGCTCACTTGCTAACAATTTTTTACCCAAATTAATTCATGTAACTGACTCAGTTATGGTGGTGTATGTTTTAAATCAAAGTCAGTTGAGCCACTCTCTCCATGTACCCCCTGGTTGGGGACAATCTAAATGTTTAAATGCTCTCATATTTGTCAATACCTCTTTTTAGTGATGCCACCGCATTCCCAGATCTCAACAGATAACCTTGTGTTGTGTACAATCTTATCAGAACCAACAGAACTGATCAATTAAGCTACTAAAATAAGAAAAAATAAAAGCAGAATTATCCTTTAAAGGAGGTTATTATTCTGAATGTTTTTGTGTGGAAATATTTCAATGTTTAAAAGGAGAGATTAAATTAAACCACAGCAACGTTTTTAACTGAAAATAGATATAATCCAAGCCGATATAAGACAGGCAGAAGAGTCAGACAGCTCACTGCTCACATTACTGAAGCTATTATATCTTTCTGTGTAAAGGTGTAATTGCAGTGACTTCTGCACAGCGTGCAGCTGCAGTTCTTGTTTGAAATTCTGTATGAAACCAGGTATGTTAGAGCAGATAGGCACACTGCAATAATCATGAATCCTGAGTCAGGGCTGGATTGGATTGGAACATAAATAGACTGGCCTGCTAAAATGCTCCATCTGTGAGGCAGGCCAGAGAAATTAATTCTTATTTGCTGGCTGAGATTTAAATTTGCTGTATCGTTATTTAGTGGAGAAAATGAGACGGAGGAGAAAAGAGAAGCGATGGATGGGATGATTGTGTGTGTATCTGTGTGTGTCTGAGAGAGATGAAGAGGTAAAATGACAGAGACTGATGAGGGCACCATATCAAAACCTGTTAAGATTTGTGAAATTTACTTAAAGTTAAGCAGATCATTAGTTCTAAATTGCTTCTAATTGCTTCAAATTAATCCAAATACCAAAGTTTCTGTAATTTTCAATCTGCTATGTTTGTACAGTATGTATGATATCATTTCATGCAACTGGGAAGGAACTGGGATCATTTGGTGGAGCTAATTCTGATACCTAAAAGGCAACATACTGTAGGTTTAGAGAAAAGCTAATGGGCTAATTAGGGTTTGGTACAGAGCACCAAATTGGCAGGTGTTTCTGGTTGGTCAGAACAAGGGATGTGCACCTTTATAACTGAGGCTGATATAACACACATCTCAACGATTTGCCAATGATCCCATACAATTAAAGATTCAATTCAATTCAATTCAATTTTATTTCAGTTTCAGTTTTTTTAACACATTATTCTAAAAATGAATCTAAATGTATTAAATTTGAAAGCATTTGACACCAAACTGAGGTAGCCAGGCATCACCAGACATGCCACCCCTCTAGATCCGCCCCTGACATTCAGGCCAAACTTCTGCACCTAAAGTAGAATATAATGTGATTTTGGATGAGCATGGAGCTCAGTGACACAGAGGAAAATAATATTGTTTACGTCTTTTCTCATATATGATCGTCTGTTTTCTCTTTTTGATTCTTGCTGAGCTTTTCTCTCTACAATAAAAACCTCTGACGGTTTCATTTGTCAGAACAGTTCTGCTGTATTTCTGTGTTCTCTCTTTAAATGTATGAGATTTTTTCCTGCCTCTGTGTTCCATTTGTCCTCTGACACCATTGTAAGTGGCTTCACTTGCTCTAGTTCTTTCAGGGCAAGATGGGAGGGTGGAAATTGCCTCTCTTAATTGAGTTACCTTGCATATCTATTCCCTATTCCCACCCGATCTGATCACCCTCTCTCTCTCTCACGCTCTCACTCTGTCTCTTTCGCTCCATCACATTATCATTTGGCTTGTCAACAGATTTGGAGGTGAAGCTGCCTTCTGTTCTTCTCATTTTCACTTGGACAAGGGCAAAAATTAAGACCCCATTCATATCCCAAGTGTGAGAACACTTTCCAACACTACACTACTATATTAAGGTGCTATATAATTTAAAAAAAAAACCTAACCACAACCAATGGAAAGTAAAATAATAAATACAGTACATGTCAATATATTGGTTTGTAACTGGGTAAACTGACCCATAGGAGAAGCCAATTTTTTCTAAACCCAGGGTTAGGGTAAAAGTAATGTCAAGTATGTGGCGTAACTTAAAACTTTTGCCTAACCCTATACAAGTAGTTTTAATGCCTAAACCTAACCAAACTGCGACTGTTTCACAATGTTAACCAAACAAGCTTTGATTTGAAAATCTAACTGGATGTTGCATATTTATCCTTGTGGGTCCAGAAATTACACAGGAGGTTCCCAGCATCCTATTTTGAAGCAGATGGCCACTGACCAAGTGAGAACGTGTTGGAGAACCAGTGGAGAAGTGGGCAGTGTTAGCTAATATACCCAACACTTTGTTGCCTGATGCCCCAGTCAGTTAACTTAAATTTGATGCTTTGATACAGTTTTTGGACCCCAGTATTTCTAAAACCCTGCATACAGCAATACTAGTGAGGTACTGCTAACCTAAACACAAAGTGCTAAACACATATAATTCAGAAAACAGCACTGAAAAGGCCCTTGTTAAAAACAATAAAAGAATTAGGGTAAGGCTTTTGTTGTGCTAAGGATTAGGTTTTTGCTGAATTAGAGTACTGGTACCTTTTTTGGTCCAATTTAGGCTGCTCGTGTTGTTGAGAATATGTGGATTTGAAAACCAACAGATCCTTTCACTGTCCTCTTTTGCTGGGAGACGTGAAAAATAGGTGAGACCTTGACTCCCTTGCATCGCAACTGAGACTGTGTGACCGTTCTAATCTTTTAACATGGGTGGCAAAATACCTGCAATATCAATCATTTTGAGGTTCCAAGATCTTTGCTCCCCGGCTCCTCTCGCTGCATGTCAAAATGAGCAACATACTGAACCCCAAGTTGTTCCCGATGTTGTTCATTGGTGTGTGAGTGTGTATGAATAATATAATAAGCTGTATGTTTGCAGTGGATTTACAACAGTATCCTACTTAATAACTATATTAAATTGACATTCTAAGAGGTCTAAAACATGTTAAGGTAGCTGAATTAATACCCTTCTTACAACTTCTACACCTGATTTGAACAATGAATCAGATCAGACACCCGACTGATGCCAACACATGATACACATGAGGTGATAAATGCTATTCCTATAATTACTAAAACATGTAGTTTTGTATTTCGAGTGTGCTAAAAATATGGGCGAGGGAAACCCACAACTTGACAGTACAGGGACATCAAACTATCTACTCAAGCACTCTGTGAGTAAGATCGGTAGATTGAAGGTTCTAACTCACTTCCTTTGAAGATCCCCCGTCCCGTTCTTCCCGTTTGTGTTGCACAGTCAGCTCTAACTAAAGCACAAGTTAGACGACAAGTTAAGTTATATCTCACCCAAAATTGGCGATTAACTTTTAATACGTACAATCTCCTTAAGATTTTAATGTACACATACATTTTCACGAATAAAAAATACCTTTAATGAAGTCACGACTGCAACACACCCGGTACGCCTAATTGACTCAAGCTACTACAGAGCTTCACTTTTCAGCGTTGAGCCAGCAAACCTGAACTAATGAAACAGACCTACCAAAACACATCGAAAGATGTCAACAGTTCAATCTAATCATGGCAGCACCAAAGACAACACCGAGCACACCAAATTTCCAGGAATACACGCCATAACTTACTGTTGACCCGTGCTCGTGTGAACTCCCGCATGGACTTCTCGAATGAGTATACGTCGTAACTGTGCTCATTCAAATTCCAGGAATAGCCAGTTAGTATGAGGTCACTCAAAAAATAAGAGTTTAGAGTTGATCAGTAAAGAAGTGCTGATCATCAAAAGCAGAACATTACCCACAATCATTGCAGTAAGATCGCATGGATAATGACTGGACTGTGGAGAAAGGGATTCTCCCACTGCTTGACAAAAATACTGTTTTATGCTGTAAATTGACATTTCTTAGGTAACTGCAGCATTCATTGTCTAACTTACCAGTAACGCATGAAATTTAACAGTATCTTGACAAATTATTTTTAAAATACAGTAACCGATCACCTGTCGTAGATCCACCGGATAAAATTTCTACCCAATGCACTTCAATTACACAACTACTCGTTGTATGCTTAATTACAGTTACTGTAACCTGTTATTCTCAAATGACTGACTTTAACCTGTTAATTTACATGTGAGGGCGGATGACTATTTACAAGTATTTTACCATTCTATACTATAATATACAGGTAAGCAGTAAATCCCACTGGCATACACATACAGCTTATTATATTATTCCATACACACTTCCACACACCAATGAGAAACACATCGGAACAAACTTGGGTTCAGTAATGTTGCTTCATTTGACATGCATGCGAGGAGGACAGCCGGGACAGATCTTGGAACCTCAAAAATGATTGATATCGGAGGTAATTGTTGCCCACACACTGTGTTAAAAGAGTAGAACGTCCACAGTCTCAGTTGCGATGCAAGGAGCAAGCTCACCTATTCTTTCACCTCCCCAGGCAAAAGAGGACAGGAAAGGATCTGTCTTCAAATCCACTATTTCAACACATCACCCGAGCCAGCCCTACTCAAATTGGACCCCAAAAAAGTACCAGTACTCTAATTCAGCCAAAAACCTAATCCTAGCATCAACAAACCTTTACCCCCTAATCTTTATTGTTTTTTAACAAGGGGCCTTTTCAGTGCTGTTTTCTTGAATTATATGTGCTTAGCACCTTTTGTTCTTAGGTAGCCATATCTCACTAGCACTGCTGGTATGCAGGGTTTTAGAAAATACTGGTCCAAAAAAACTGTATCAAGCGCTCCAAATCTTTAAGTTAACGACTGGGCATCAAGCAACAAAGTTGGTAACTATTAGCTAACACTGCCCACTTCTCCACTGGTCGCCCAACACGTCCTCTCACTCTGGTCAGTGGCCATCTGCTCAAAATACGGCGACTGGCGAACCCTCCCTGCTGTAATTTCGACCCCCCACAAGGAATAAATACCTGAACACTCAAGTTCACGATTTCAAATCAGCTTCTTGGCGATTAACCATGTGAAACAGCAGTTCGTGGTTAGGTTAGGCATTAATACTACTTTATCAGCGGTTAGGCCAAACTTATCAATTTACGCCACCATAGCCTGTGACATTCACTTCTTAACCCTAACCCTGGGTTTGCAGAAAAAATTGGCTGTCTCCTATGGGTCAGCTTACCCAACGTTACCAACAAACAATATAGGTTGTGAACATGTACGTAATTCTATTATTTTTACTTGTCCATTGTCTTGGTTAGGTTATCTTTTTAAATTATATAGGCCC